>NC_053036.3:255186286-255496059 GCF_002575655.3 Aegilops tauschii subsp. strangulata | reverse complement strand
TTGGATTTTGAAAATTTTAATTTCATTAATTGTTGCACGCGCAATGTTTCGTTGGATTTTTACATAATACAAATTTATATTGAAATTGTATTTAATCTGACTAGAAATTTTATTGAATTCTGTTTTGAACGGTTGGTTGAAATTATTAATCGTTGCCCTAGCTAGAAAATGGGCTGTACTTTTAACAAACTGTAAATGGGATGCAGTAAATTCCATTAGAATTCAAAAATGGGTTGTGCATTCCTACAAATCGCAAATGGGCTATAAGTTCTTTGCCACACACTTGTGGGCCTACTAAGTTGACGCGTATGCAAGGCTTTGTCAACTTATAGTCGACACACGGTTCTAGCAGCAGTGTCTGTTGGATGTCCATCCAACGGATGTCGTTCGTCTTCTTCAATCTCGGATATTCTAGCTTCAGCCGCCCAAAAATGATTCCTCCCCCTGACATCTGGGGCGCACCGTTTCGGACGTTGACCTGTGGGCCTACTAAGTTGACACGTACCAAGGGCTTTGTCAACTTAGTCAATATAAACGATTCTAGCTGTAGTGACCGTACGATGTCCATCCAACAGCCATTGTGATTCTTCAACCTCTAGTCTTCTTGCTCCCGCCGCCCAAAGCAGCACCGGTCGTGCCGCCTGCTCCTGCCTCCCATGGCCGGCTGTGCTACCGCGGAGGCCTCACCTCCCCCTACCACTCCCACCGCTGGCCAGGCCCTACGGCGATGTCATCCTCACACCACAGTCGAACCAGTGAACCCTCGTACTCCTCCCCGCGTGGGCATCCACTGCTACGTCTTCCCCGGCTCCGCGGCGTCCCCTTCCTAGGCCTCGCTGTCGTCCACCGCCTTGGTGCTCTCGGCGCGGCATAGTCAATGTGGTCAACGACCGACTTCCATCAGAAGAGTACTGTACGTGGAGAGGCTGACAGCTGGGTCCACGGCTGCAGCAAGGAAGTGCCTCCTTATTACGCGGAAAGTAATTATTCCTCCACCTGATAGCAGGGACCCACCGGACGGGCCACCGTATTTCATGAAAAAAATGTTTCCCCCTGACTGCTGGGACCTACCAGCTACATCTTCGCACGCAAGGAACTGCGTCCATATTATGGGCAAAAAAATTGATTCGCCCCCTGACTGTTGGGACCCACCAACTACATCTTCACATACAAGGAAGTGCGTCCATATTACGAGAGAGAAAAAACGATTCGCCCCCTGACTGCTGGGACCCACCAGCTACATCTTCGCATGCAAGGAAGTGCCTGACAGTCGGGACCCACCCGGTCAAAGTGTACGTAGCGTTGTCATTCTAGTCGCGAACGTGTACGTACATACTGGTCGATCGGTTTGTCTGCAGGCTGCAGCGATGAACCGTGGCCTTGTAAGGAAGGGCACGTGTGGTAGTAGAGGCGTGCACATAGCATGTACATGTACGTACAGCGGCCAGGGTGCAAGAAAGTAAATACAGCCACGTACGTACATATGGGCGGGGTCTCGAACGCCTACTTGCGCATACATACGGCCAGGGCACATGTACATGGTTGTGGCTGGGTCGGAATGGAGAAACTGCATCATCGTCGTGTTCATGGGGAGCCAACGGAATGCGTCATGTTCATCGGGAGGCAACAGAACACCTGCTGTTCATCGGGAGCCAACCGGCTTGGATGGAACAGCCGATGGAAACGAGGCCTGGCATACCACAGAACGGAGGAAACGGCCTTGTGTTTGACCGGCCACGGTGGAAACGGGATCCTGTTCATCGAGAGGGGTCTGGCGTACCGCAAAACAGAGGAAACGGACTTCCTACAGTCGAAACAGGGTCTAGTTGATCGGGAGGGGTGTGGAGTACCGCAAAACAGAGGAAACGGACTTGTGTTGGAGCGCGACGGTCGAAACGGGGGTCCTGTTCATCGGGAGGGGTGTGGCGTACCGCAAAACGGGACTCCACGGGATATTGTTCATCTCCACCGTCGACCTCCTCTAGCTTCCACGGAATACTGGTCATCCACGGTCGACCTCCTCCAGCCTCCACCTACGACTGTTCATCCACGGGCTTCTGTTCAACCAGCCTCCACCGCGCGCTCCTCCACTAGCTACTGTTCAACCAGCCCTCTCCACGAGGGTCCTGTTCAACCACCCCTCCACGGGCTACTATTCATCCATCCCTCCACCGGCTACTGTTCAACCAGCCCTCCATCGGCTACTGTTCAACCAGCCGTCCACGGGGTCCTGTTCATCCAGCCCTCCACAGGGTCCTGTTCATCCACCGGCTCGATCGACCGGGGTACTGTTCATCCAGTGGCAATGGCCTCTACTACCACGGGTTCCTGTTCATCCAACCCCCACCAGGAACTGTTCATCCAAACCCCCAACAACACTCATTGTTCATCCAGAGGCAGCATCGATCGGCTTCAGTTAGCAGCAGTAGCGAAGGAATCGCTCGATCGGGTTCAGTTAACAGCCATCATTCGATCGCTCGGGTTAAGTAACGCGTAGCCTACAGTGCAATCGCTCGGGTTCAGTTAGAGCCCAAAGCCTTGCTCGGGTTCAGTTAGAGCCCAAGCCTCCCACACACGCACGTACGTACGAGAGAAATGTGCATTGCTCGGCCCCCGACCAGCCACCATAACTGGGAACTCCCCGATATTTTCCTCGCCCTCGCTTCTACCATGGTTTTTTCCGTCATAGAATGTCATGCAGCTGGGTCTCCGGCCCGCCCAGGATGAAAAGCCCATTTTCTGTCATGAATTTTTTTCATAGAAGTAGGACCCCACCACATCTATGATGATATCGGGTTTTGTCACAATTATTGTCATAGAAGTGTCATAAGTATGACAGAAAAAATTCATTCGGCCCAAAATGTCACGGATGTGTCTTTCTTTTGTAGTGATGGCAAGGCACACAACAGGTCTGGTACACAGCTTGGCATACTTTATAGAACTTATGGCTAAGTCATAGGAAATGACTTTCATTCTCTCTCTATCTGCTGCCATGGTCAGGCTTTGAGTCTTACTCAACTTCTCACCTGGTAACATAGGCAATGACCCTTTCTTTGACTGATCTATTTTTGAACTTCTTCAAACTTTTATCAAGGTATGTTCTTTTGTGAAAGTCTATTAAGAATCTCGATCTATCCATATAGATCTTGATGCCCAATATATAAGCAGCTTCACCGAGGTCTGTCATTGAAATATTCTTATTCAAGTATCCGTTTATGCTTTGCAGAAATTCTATATCATTTCCTATCAATAATATGTCACCGACATATAATATCAGAAATGCTACAGAGCTCCCACTCACTTTCTTGTAAATACAGGCTTCACCGTAAGTCTATATAAAACCATTTGCTTTGATCACCTCATCAAAGCATATATTCCAACTATGAGTAGCTTGCACCAGTCCATAGATGGATCGCTGGAGTTTGCGCACTTTGTTAGCACCTTTAGGATCAACAAAACCTTCTGGTTGCATCATATACGACCCTTCTTCAAGAAACCCATTAAGGAATGCAGTTTTGATGTCCATTTGCCAGATTTCATAAAATGCGGCAATTGCTAACATGATTCGGACAGACTTAAGCATCGCTACAGGTGAGAAAATCGCATCGTAGTTAACCCCTTGAACTTGTCGAAAAACCTTTCGCGACAAGTCGAGCTTTGTAGATGGTGACATTACCATCAGTGTATGTCTTCTTCTTGAAAATCCATTTATTCTCAATGACTTGCCGATCATTGGGCAAGTCCACCAAAGTCCACACTTTGTTCTCATACATGGACCCTATCTCAGATTTCATGGCCTCAAGCTATTTATCAGAATCTGGGCTCATCATAACTTCTTAATAGTTCATAGGTTCGCCTTGGTCTAGTAGCATGACTTCCAGAACAGCATTACCGTACCACTCTGGTGCGGATCGTGCTCTGGTTGACCTACGAGGTTCAGTAGTAAATTGATCTAAAGTTTCATGATCATCATCATCAGCTTCCTCTCTAGTTGGTGTAGGCCTCACGGGAACGGTTTTCTGTGATGAGCTACTTTCCAATTCGAGAGAAGGTACAATTACCTCATCAAGTTCTACGTTGCTCTCACTCACTTCTTTAGAGAGAAACTCCTTCTCGAGAAAGGTTCCATTCTTGTCTACATAGATCTTGCCTTCGGATCTGTAGTAGAAGGTATACCCAATTGTTTCCTTAGGGTATCCTATGAAGACACACTTCTCCAATTTGGGCTCGAGCTTATCAGGCTGAAGCCTTTTGACATAAGTGTCACAACCCCAAACTTTAAGAAACGACAGCTTAGGTTTCTTGCCAAACCACAGTTCATACGATGTCGTCTCAACAGATTTAGATGGTGCCCTATTTAACATGAATGCAGTTGTCTCTAATGCATAACCCCACAGCGATAGTGGTAAATCGGCAAGAGACATCATAGAACGCACCATATACAATAAAGTATGGTTACGACGTTCAGACACACCATTACGTTGTGGTGTTCCAGGTGGCGTGAGTTGTGAAACTATTCCACATTGTTTTAAATGAAGGCCAAACTCATAACTCAAATATTCGCCTCCGCGATCGGATCGTAGAAACTTTATTTTCTTGTTATGATGATTCTCCGCTTCACTCTGAAATTCTTTGAACTTTTCAAATGTTTCAGACTTGTGTTTCATTAAGTAGATATACCCATACCTACTCAAATCATCTATGAAGGTTAGAAAATAACGATACCCGCCGCGTGCCTCGGGACTCATAGGACCGCATACATTGGTATGTATTATTTTCAATAAGTCATTAGCTCGCTCCATTGTTCCAGAGAATGGAGTTTTAGTCATCTTGCCCATGAGGGGTGGTTCGCAAGCATCAAATGATTCATAATCAAGTGATTCCAAAAGTCCATCCGCATGGAGTTTCTTCATGCGCTTTACACCAATATGACCAAAACGGCAGTGCCACAAGTATGTTGCACTATCATTATCAACTTTGCATCTTTAGGCATCAATATTATGAATATGTGTATCACTACGATCGAGATTCAATAAACCATTTACATCGGGTGTATGACCATAGAAGGATTTATTCATGTAAACAGAACAATAATTATTCTCTGATTTAAATGAATAACCATATTGCAATAAACATGATCTAATCATATTGATGCTCAACGCAAACACCAAATAACAATTTATTTAGGTTCAACACTAATCCCGAAGGTAGATGGAGTGTGTGATGCTGATCATATCAATCTTGGAATCATTTCCAACACACATCGTCACCTCGCTTTTAACTAGTCTCTGCAACTCCTGTTTCGAGTTACTAATCTTAGCAACTGAACCGGTATCAAATACCTAGGGGTTACTACGAACACTAGTAAAATACACATCAATAACATGTATATCAAATATACTTTTGTTCACTTTTCCATCCTTCTTGTCCACCAAGTATTTGGGGCAGTTCTGCATCCAGTGACCAGTCCCTTTGAAGTAGAAGCACTCAGTTTCAGGCTTGGGTCCAGCTTTGGGCTTCTTCACGAGAGTGGCAACTTGCTTGCCATTCTTCTTGAAGTTCCCTTTCTTTCCCTTGCCCTTTTTCTTGAAACTAGTGGTCTTGTTAACCATCAACACTTGATGATCTTTCTTGATTTCTACTTCGCCAATTTCAGCATCGCGAAGAGCTTGGGAATCATTTTTGTCATCCCTTGCATATTATAGTTCATCACAAAGTTCTAGTAGCTTGGTGATAGTGAGTAGAGAACTCTCACAATCACTATCCTATCTGGAAGATTAACTCCCACTTGATTCAAGCGATTGTAGTACCTAGACATTCTGATTATATGCTCACTAGCTGAGCTATTCTCCTCCATCTTGTAGGCAAAGTACTTGTCAGAGGTCTCGTATCTCTCGACACGACCATGAATCTGAAAGACCAATTTTTAGCTCTTGGAACATCTCATATGCTCCGTGGCGTTCAAAACATTTTTCAAGTCCCGGTTCTAAGACGTAAAGGATGGCGCACTAAACTATCAAGTAGTCATCATATCGAGCTTGCAGAATGTTCATAACGTTTTCATCTGCTCCTGCAAAAGGTTTGTCACCTAGCGGTGCATCAAGGACATAATTCTTCTATGCAACAATGAGGATAATTCTCAGATCACGGACCCAGTCCGCATCATTGCTACTATCATCTTTCAACTTAGTTTCTCTAGGAACATATCAAAAATATATAGGAGCTGTATCGCGAGCTATTGATGTCAGGACCCCGATCCTAAGTCACACCGATCTAGCATGTAACACATCATATCACTTTGCGGCCTCACACACGGTATTCTCACGGGTGCCACCTTACCTGGCCCGGGACCGTTTGCGCCTTTCGGCTCACGTATATTATAGTGTCGCTAGCATCCATATGACATAGAACCCGGGCCTACATGACTAGTCGTAAACTGTGACAGCCTGGTTTTTGCCCTCTTCCCTTTGTCTGATTTTCATTTGATTTGGTTTTGAAATCTGGAGTTTTGAATCTTTCCATATGGACTTAAACACTTGGGTATCCCTTGACTTTCACCCAAGTGCCTCATTTCCCTCTCTAACTGTCATTTTCTCTCTGGTTCATCTCAAAACAATATTTTGAATATTTTTCTTAAATGAAAAATATTCATTTCCCTCTCTTAAACCATAGCTAGCTCAATGTGCTCCAAAGCAATCCCAATTTTTCTTGCACACAAAAATCTAAGGAAATTCACAAATATTCTTTGAACCCTGGGGCACCTTCCTGAGTGAAAATATTTCATCACTTTTCGGAACATTTTTGCTACAGAAAATATTTTCTGTTCTGAACAGAAATGGTAGTTTCTACAGCAACTACCATTTTACTTGATCCATTGTGGTTGATTTTTCTTGTACATCACCACCTTAGTAGATGATTGCTAACCTCCAAAGCCCAGCACCCAACTCCCAGTAGTTTGACCATAGTAAGCTCTCAAAGTTACTGACCAAAAACTTACCAGGAAGTTGAAATCTATTCTACTACGTCTGAGTCCAAACCAAAGTGTGGTAACCTCTAAAAATACCACGAACTACGTGCCAGACATTAAGTTTGGCCTTAGGTCGGCCTGAGGTCAGAGTTCACGCGGTGACCGTGTTCGTCCAGGCATGCTGGCATACGCCCGACGCGCTCTGCGACGCGCCCGAGCCTCTGTTGATCGCGTGCTCACTTCCCCGACTGCCTAAACTTGCCAAACCACGCCACAATCATCGTCCCGATCTTCTTAACTCCCGCCTGGCGCTCGTCGACGCCGGAGCTCACCGCAACGAGCACGGGCGCGGTCCGGCCAACGCAACAGTGCACTGCGCACTGTGTTCGTCGACACCCCCTAGCTCCTGTGCCCGTCTACGCTCGCCCACAGTTCCCGCGTGAGATGCGTTGCCTTCTCCCTCACTCACTGACGCCGTTCGTCGCCGGGCGCTGTGTCCAGGTGTCTTCCGGTGGAGCCCGATCCCCCCTCGACGCACGGCTATAAATAGAGCCCTCCCCAGCCCCCTCGAGCATCATCCACTCCTCCCACACACACCACGATCTCGTAGCAAGCCGTAGCCCGGCCGGGCAGGCCGCGGGCCGCCATCCCCGAGCTCGTGCTCGGCTGCGATCCCCTCGGGTCATCCCCGCGGCTCCAGCCCCTCCCAGGCTCGGGCTTCCCTTCCAGGGCCTCCACCGTGCCTCGGTGGTGCCGTTTCGCCCGGTGGGAGCCCCTGGTGTCGCATCTAGTCGCCGTCGTCTTCATCTCCGGCGACCTCTGCTTTATGTCGCCGCTGGAGAGGCGGTTTCCGATGCCGTCCGACCACCCCTAGCGAATCTACGGGTGCGGGCAGGTGCGCCTCCATCTTGTCTTTCGATCCCTCCATCTCGTTTTGGCCAAGGAGCTCTCCTCGGCGGCGTGGGCTCCGGCGAAGCCGCGCCGTCCTCTGTTTCCCTTTCCTCCCTCTCACCTGACTGGCGGGGCCCGCTAGTCAGCCACTCTATACGCACGCAAAGCGGTACGAGTGGTGGCGCCCGCGGGGTTTACGCCTTCGATGTCACACCCCCCAGTTCTGTTTTTCTTTAAATTCAAATTTCATTTTTCCAGAGAGCTTCAAACATCCAAAACTTTTTAACCATAAGTCCAAATGAATTATTTTTTTGCATTGTGTTCTTTATGAAGAAATCTAGCAGCTCACCAAAAATGAGATTTTTCTCTACTATCTTGATTTTCTGGTGAATTTCAGAAGGGTTCTTGATGTTTTCTTTTTGTGTTTATAAATATTTTCAGAAAGTGAAGCTTGTCTTGAGGATCACCAGGAGGATTGTGAACCTCATCTGCACTAAGGCAAGCCACAGCAACATTTTCATGGTGCCATTACAATATTTGTGACTTTTCAACTTGAATGAATGATTTAATCCATGCATTTAAATCACCATTATATTATTTATATTCTGTTGGTTGCTTGTTTAAGTTGACATGCTTAGTTTACAGAAAGTTTAAAGCTAACTAAGTTGGTTAAGTAACTAGAAGTAATATTTGTTATGAAGAAGTAATATGATTATGGATATGAGTAATTATTTTGAGTTATTTTCTTGAAGGAGAAAAATGATAAAATTTGTTAAGTAAAGATTCTGTTTAAAGTGATGATTAATCATAACCAGGGAAGTGTCATGAGTTGTTGATGTTTGTGCTTAGTGTTGATATAGTTGACCCAGTTATTTCCGATGATATATGATGCATATATTTGTGTTGCACTTGCATGGCATGTTATGACACCGGTTACTTTCACGTTAAGTTGAACCTGCTAATAACTCAACTTGAATATATCGTTGACCGGGTCATGGTGCCACTGAATCGAGTTTTTCCCAGTGCAACCACATTTGCCTTTACGGGAAGGCCTTTATTCGGTCCGTTGTCATGCCTCTGGTCGGTGCCTCTAACGAGGGAAGGTTATGGTCGTGCGGTACCCTGGCCTGGTAAGCAGACATAACCTTGTGTGCCCGTTTTTGAGATTATGGTACCTTGTCCCCATTTGGGACTGTTTATGTTTTGGCCACGACGGTGGCCGTTGGTGTCTTTGGTAGACACGGGGCCACCTAGGACTAGCCTAGTGGGGAGTGAGTCGGAGTGGCCGAGAGAGTGTCATGGCAACGGAGGGGTTTCGTCGGAATGCCGTTGGTCCACCCGAATGGGAGTGCGAGGCCATGGGTTCCGTGGTGTGGGTACAGTGCGCTACCTCTGCAGAGTGTATTAAATCTATCGATAGCCGAGTCCACGGTTACAGACACGCTCGAAAGTAGGTCACACCATGGGTCAACATTAAATAAATTTTGCACACTAAGTTATAAACTTTGCACTGTTGACGATGGTGGGTAAACCATCTTGATGTTGGAGACCAAGTGTGGGTCGTGGTTGTGATCGCTGGAAAGATCACCGTTGGAGACCAAGTGTTGGTCGTGGTTGCGATCGCCGGAAAGACCACTGTTTGGTTACGAGGTAACCCGATTTAAGACCACGAAGTTGGTCCATTTGTGATCCAAGAGCAATCACCGTTGTTAAGCAAGTCCGAGGGACTTTAATCACAAGAGCATGATCACAGCATGTTGGATATATTGTTGCATCATTAAACAATTGGTTAAATATCATAATATTGTTTGTCATTATGTTTATGCTTGTTGTGAGCTTGCAAGTACATGCAATGTACTGACTTGGCGTGTCATGCCAGATTTTAGGAAGGTATCGTTGGAAAGGAGTACTGTCCGAGTCTAGATCGTGTCCACATCGGTGTCCCTGTGCTATGGAGTTCTTCTACGACGTTGTTCTGCTGCTGCGTAGTTGTGATAATCGAGGCCCCTTTATGTTCACTAAATAATGTACATATTGTCCAGCCGCACCGTGTGTGCCGCTTGGCCTCCCCACCTGTTGTAATATACACTATGATCCGCTAGCATCAATAAAGCGGTTGTTTTCTGTACCAAGCTATTGTGTGTTGCCAGAAGACATGGTCTCTGGGCTGGCAATGCATGGTAAACTGGCTGCTCTGAGCCGGGGTGCCACAACGCTTGGTATCAGAGCCGTGCTGACTGTAGGCCACGCTAGACTACGATGTGTTAACTGGACGTTAGATATGAGTTTAACCGGTAGCATTTGTAGCTGGTTGTTGCATTGTATGCAATCATTTTATTTTGTGCTAACCTGCTAATGGTTGTGAGTGAAGATGGCTCCAGTACCGTATCCGTGCCAGTTGCAGCTGATTCCGTACATGTCGCTGCATCTCCTTCGTCACGTGTGGCGTCGGCTGTACCCCCTCGGTGACGACCCAGTCTATCGTGTGTACCGGGAGCGTCTAGCAGAGTCAGTGTATGAGTATCACGCAGTGGTTACTCTGCGCATCAGTTCTCATTCCCAGCACTTACACTCGTACTTCTTGGAGCGGTTTCGCTTCTACCGCTTCTCAGGCTGTTCAGTTTGCTGCATTCGAGGTCCTTGTTGAGCATTGTTATAACGAGGTCCGGATGCAGAACCACCCAGGTTTCTACTACTATCCCTCTCTGCACGACAATGGTCATGTCTGTTTCCCTATCATTGATCCAGAGTCCGATAGTGTTGCTAGCCATCTTTCTCGCTATATCACTGCTAGCTACCATATGATCCACGAGGTTGCTCGAGAGCTGACTCGTGCTCGTACTGCTTTAGCCTCTACTAGATCTGTCACTGCTCCATCCTCCATGGGATTTACTCCTTATATTCTAGCCAGTTCTAGTTCTCCTATTTCACCGGTTACTCCTCCGAGTAGCTCGGGCGCCTCGACCGTGAATCCTCTCAGTGCTCCTGCTGAGTGGGTTTCACTTCTCACTACTCCCGTAGCCCCGATGCTTCACCCTGCACCTGCCCTGGAGGGAGAGCCCTCGAGGCAGCGTCGCCGTGTTACCTTTAACCCGGAGGTTTCCGTTAACATCGTCAGTTCATGATCCGAGTCCGCTTCAGTAGAGGACCCCGCAACACCAGCAGAGCAGTAGAGCTTCGGAGTATCCGCAGTCGTCAGGATGATGTATGGATGTAGTCATACGAGTCATGATGTTTCGTTTCCTGTATGAGAGTAGTTGAACCTGGCATGATGTTTACCTTTCATGTATGAGTCTATGTATAATTATGTTGGGACTCTATTTTATTCGCTGTATTTTCTTTGTTATTTCATTTTTTCTCGGGATTTGTTTCTGGCTTTTCCCAATTTATTTTTGGATGTTTCTCATCTCGGTTATGTTGTCTTGGGAAAAATCCACAATAGGATGCCGCGGGGAGGCAGCAGTAGCGACGCTCATGAGGATGCCCCTGTTCGTCGTTCCGCACGACAGGCAGGACACTCCCCAGACCCGTACGTTCCACAACTGCCTCCACCGCCAAATCCGCCCTCCACCGAGGAAATTCTACGTATGTTTGAAGAAAGGAGAAATAATGATCTGATTGAAATATTAAGAAGTGTGCAAGCTGTGGTTGGACAGAATGGAAATCAGAACGGTCATCACTCCAAGCTGTCAGATTTTCAGAGGACCAAGCCTCCCAGTTTCAGTCAGGTTATTGATCCCTTGGATGCAGACGATTGGTTGCGAACCATTGAGAGGAAGCTTGAGAATGCTCGTACTGAAGAAGATGATAAAGTTCCATTTGCAACTCATTATCTTGCTGCGCTGCTGCCATATGGTGGGAAAATACAATAGCCATGTGGCTTACTGCTGAAGAAATCACTTGGGCAAAATTCAAGGATCAGTTCCGGAAATATCATATTCCTACTGGAATTATGAAGGTTAAGCGGCGTGAATTTCTCGCACTCCTCCAAGGAAATCAGTCTGTGGGTGAATATTTGCAAAAATTCAATCATCTGGCCCGTTACTCCCTTTATGACATGGCCAGCGACGAAAGAAAGATTGACAGATTTCTTGGGGGACTAAACCCGCAACTCCGATGTACCCTTAGTATGTTTGATTTCCTAGATTTCAAAACTGTGGTGAACAAAGCTTTCATTGCTGAAAGGGAGCACAAGCTCGTATCGGACAATAGGCCTGCCAATAACAATCACAAGCGCAAGTTTGAGCCAAGGAAGGAAGGGCAACCAGTGCAAAAGGCTCGTACCTGGCAGCAGACTCAGGTGGAATACAAGCCCAATTGGCAACAGAATGTTAACAAGACCACCACCCAAGTCAAGAATGTCGTGACCAACCCAGTGCACGAGGAGCGCTAGCGCAACAATTCTTGCTTCAATTGTGGGCAAACCGGACATTATGCCAGACAGTGTCCCAAGAACGGCAAGGCAAGTGCACTAATCAAGCCACAAGTCAACTTTATGGAGTCATGCCCGAACCAGCAAATCATCATTGGGCACGTTCATCACCTCTCCGTAGATGAAGCCAAAGAGAACCCCGAAGTCGTCATTGGTATGTTTTCTGTTAGTAACATACCTGTCGTAATTTTATTTGACTCTGGGACTTCCCACCCTTTTATTTCTCGAAGTTCTGTTGCCCAAAACAATTTTCCTTGTTCGCTTTTGGGCAAGAATATGCTGGTACAAAACCCGGGATCCTTAATCAAGAGCAATCTGGTCTGCCGTAATCTGGAAATCGATATCAACGGTGTCTGTTTTCCAACTTCCTTGATAATCATTGAGTCTGTAAAGTTGGATGTTATCTTGGGTATGAATTGGTTGACCCAATATCAAGTATGCATAAATTGCGCAACCCGAGAAGTCACTTTGACCAGTCAGAAGGGGAAGGCTACCAAATTCTATGCTCGCAGAAGCATACCCAAGAAAGAAATGGTCTTCACCGCTGTGGCTGGTGAGTTGGAATTAATTCCTGTGGTTAGTGAGTTTCCTGATGTATTTCCAGAAGAACTGCCAGGCATGCCACCAGATCGAGAGCTTGAGTTTGCAATAGATCTTGTGCCTTGAACCGCACCGTTATACGAGTATTACCGGATGCCTTCATCAGAATTAGTGGAGCTAAAGAAACAGCTTGATGAAATGCTCTAGAAAGGATATATCCGTCCCAGCTCTTCACCATGGGGATCACCTGCTATCTTCGTGGATAAGAAGGATGGCAGCCTCCGCATATGTGTGGATTACCGTCAGCTGAATGATGTCACCATCAAAAATAAATATCCGCTGCCAAGGATTGATGACTTGTTTGATCAGCTCAGTGGGGCCAAGGTATTCTCCAAGATTGATTTAAGGACAGGATATCATCACCTCAAGATTAAAAAGGAAGATATTCCTAAGACCGCATTCACCAGTCGGTACGGCCTTTATGAATATAAAGTTATGTCCTTTGGTCTCACCAATGCCCCTGCCTTCTTCATGCATATGATGAACAAAGTATTCATGGACTTCCTCGACAAATTCGTGGTAGTCTTTATCGATAACATACTTATATACTCAAAAAGTGAAGAAGATCACAATGAACACCTCCGAGCAGTGCTACAACGACTCCGCGACCATCAGCTATACACCAAATTCAGTAAATCCGAGTTTTGGCTCAAGCAAGTTGGATTTCTTGGACATGTGCTATCCGCCGAAGGTATAGCCGTGGACCCGAGCAAAGTAAAGGATGTGCTCGATTGGTTGCCGCCCACAACCGTATCACAAATCCGGAGTTTTCTTGGATTAGTTGGATACTACCGTCGTTTCATTGAAGGGTTTTCCAAGATTGCTAAACCCATGACGGAGCTGCTCAAAAAGGATAAGAAGTTTGAATGGACTGAGGACTGTGAGAAAAGTTTCAATGAGCTAAAGATACGGCTGACGACCGCACCTGTGTTGACTCTTCCAGATATCTACCGCAGCTTTGATGTGTACTGTGACACATCCAGACAAGGTCTTGGATGCGTACTTATGCAAGATGGGAAGGTAGTAGCATATGCATCGCGACAACTACGACCCCGCGAGGGAAATTATCCTACTCATGATCTGGAATTGGCCGCGGTGGTTCCTGCTCTAAAAATTTGGAGACACTACCTCATCGGGAAGAGGTGCCATATTTTTACCGACCACAAAAGTCTCAATTATATATTTACTCAGCCAAATTTAAATCTCCGTCAACGAAGATGGCTTGAGTTAGTCAAGGATTATGATCTTGGAATAAATTACCACCAGAGTAAGGCCAACGTGGTTGCCGATGCACTCAGTCGAAAGCCTGTCGGCCTAAATGTCATATTGAAATCCTTGCCCCCTAAACTTCAAGAGGAGATTGCTCAGCTCAACCTGGTCATAGTTGATGCTGGTCTTGCTAATATTTTGGAAGTTGCACCTACACTTGAGGAAGAGATCCGCAAGGCCCAGCCAGCTGACACCGTCCTGTAGAAGCGTGCCAAGAGTATGGTAGCCGGACAGACTTCAGATTTTTCAAAGGATCAATTTGGTACCCTCCGATTCCATGGAAGGATTTGTGTACCCAGTCACGCAGATTTAAAAGAAGAAAATCCTGTGGGAAGCACACGAATCTTCATATTCTATTCACCCTGGAGGTACTAAAATGTATGAAGACCTGCGACAAATATTCTGGTGGGATGGAATGAAGAAAGACATTGCCTATTTTGTGGCCCGTTGCGACATATGCAACAAGGTGAAGGCAGAGCATCAGAAGCCAGCCGGACTTCTCCAACCGCTGCCAGTTTCACAATGGAAATGGGATGATGTCTGCATGGATTTTATCACAAGGCTACCTAAGACTCAGCGAGGCAATGATGCAATCTGGGTCATAGTGGACACCTTAACCAAGGTGGCTCACTTTATCCCAATCAGAACCACATATAGAGCAGATCAACTTGCACAACTGTATGTATCCAGAATAGTCAGTCTGCATGGAGTACCCCGAACAATCACTTCTGACCGAGGGTCACTTTTTACCTCCGCTTTTTGGTCACGTCTCCATCAAGCCTTGGGGACGGCGCTAAAATATAGTACCGCTTATCATCCTCAGACTGATGGACAGACTGAGCGGGTAAACCAAATACTCGAAGATATGCTACGAGCCTGTGCTTTGGCCCAAGGACCTAAATGGGAAGACTGACTGCCGTATGCCGAGTTCTCTTACAACAACAGCTTCCAGACCAGTCTAAAGATGTCACCGTATGAGGCTTTGTATGGCCGTAAGTGCCGCACTCCTTTGAATTGGTCTCAAACTGGAGATAGCCGTATTTTTGGAATGGATCTCATGATGGAAGCTGAGAAGCAAGTCAAGCAAATCCGAGACAGATTGCAATTGGCCAAATCGCGACAAAAGAGTTATTATGATGCAAAGCACTGACAGATCAGTTCTGAACCCGGAGAACACCTATATCTCCGAGTCACTCCTATGAAAGGAGTCAAGAGATTCTAGACTCGTGGAAAGTTGGCACCCAGATTTATTGGTCCATTTCCAGTTATGTCCAGAGTGGGTACTGTTGCATATCAGTTGGAACTACCCCCTAAATTGTCGGAAGTGCACAATGTGTTTCATGTTTCACAGTTGAGGCGATGCATATCGCCGCCTGAGAAAAAGACTGCTATGACTGAAATAGAGTTGGCAAAGGATTTAACATATGAAGAGAGACCGGTCAGAATTTTGGATCAGATGGAAAGGGTCACTCGTAGTAAAGCAAGGAAATTTTACAAAGATCAGTGGGAGCATCACACAGAGGCAGAATCGACTTGGGAACGAGAAGAATTTCTAAAGGCACATTATCCAGAATGGTTTTCCCAAGCAACCGAATCTCGAGGACGAGATTCATCCTAAGTGGGGGAGGTTTGTGACAGCCTAGTTTTTGCCCTCTTCCCTTTGTCTGATTTTCATTTGATTTGGTTTTGAAATCTGGAGTTTTGAATCTTTTCATATGGACTTAAACACTTGGGTACCCCTTGACTTTCACCCAAGTGCCTCATTTCCCTCTCTAACTATCATTTTCTCTCTGGTTCATCTCAAAACAATATTTTGAATCTTTTTCTTAAATGAAAAATATTCATTTCCCTCTCTTAAACCCTAGCTAGCTCAATGTGCTCCAAAGCAACCCCAATTTTTCTTGCCCACAAAAATTTGAGGAAATTCAAAAATATTCTTTGAACCCTAGGGCACCTTCCTGAGCAAAAATATTTCATCACTTTTTGGAATATTTTTGCTACAAAAAATATTTTCTGTTCTGGACAGAAATAGTAGTTTCTACAGCAACTACCATTTTACGTGATCCATTGTGGCTGATTTTTCTTGTGCATCGCCACCTTAGTAGATGATTGCTAACCTCCAAAGCCCAGCTCCCAACTCCCAGTAGTTTGACCATAGTAAGCTCTCAAAGTTACTGACCAAAAACTTACCAGGAAGTTGAAATCTATTCTACTGCGTCTGAGTCCAAACCAAAGTGTGGTAGCCTCTAAAAATACCACGAACTACATGCCAGACATGAAGTTTGGGCTTAGGTCATCCTGAGGTCAGAGTTCACGCGGTGATCGCGTTCGTCCAGGTGTGCTGGCATACGGCCGACGCGCTCTGCGACGTACCCGAGCCTCTGTTGATCGCGTGCTCGCTTCCCCGACTACCTAAACTTGCCAAACCATGCCACAATCATCGTCCTGATCTTCTTAACTCCCTCCTGGCGCTCGCCGACGCCGGAGCTCGCCGCAGCGAGCACGGGCGCGGTCCGGCCAACGCAACAGTGCGTTGTGCACTGTGTTCGTCGCCACCCCCTCGCTCCTGTGCTCATCTCCGCTCGCCCACAGTGCCCGCGTGAGCTGCATCGCCTTCTCCCTCGCTCACTGACGCCGTTCGTCGCCGGGTGCCGTGTCCAGGTGTCCTCCGGTGGAGCCCGATCCCCCCTCGACGCACGGCTATAAATAGAGCCCTCCCCAGCCCCCTCGAGCATCATCCACTCCTCCCACACACTCCACGATCTCGTAGCAAGCCGTAGCCCAGCCGGGCAGGCCGCGGGCCGCTGTCCCCGAGCTCGAGCTCGCCGGTGATCCCCTCGGGTCGTCCCCGCGGCTCCAGCCCCTCCTAGGCTCGGGCCTCTCTTCCAGGGCCTCCATCGTGCCTCGGTGGTGCCGTTCCGCCCGGTGGGAGCCCCTGGTGTCGCCGCTAGTCGCTGTCGTCTTCATCTCCGGCGACCTCTGCTTTCTGTCGCCGCTGGAGAGGCTGTTTCCGACGCCGCCCGACCACCCCTAGCGAATCTACGGGCCCTAGCCAATCTACGGGTACGGGCAGGTGCGCCTCCATCTTCTCTTTCGATCCCTCCCTCTCGTTCTGGTCAAGGAGCTCTCCTCGCCGGCGTGTGCTCCGGCGAAGCCGTGCCGTCCTCTGTTTCCCTTTCCCCTCCCTCTCACCTAACTGGCGGGGCCTGCTAGTCAGCCACTATGTACGCGCGTGAAGCGGTACGAGTGGTGGCGCCCGCGGGGTTTACGCCTTCGACGTCACCCCCCCCCCCCCCCCCGGCAGTTATGTTTTTCTTTAAATTCAAATTTCATTTTTCCAGAGAGCTTCAAACAGCCAAAAAAATTTAACCATAAGTCAAATGAATTGATTCTTTTTGCATTGTGTTCTTTATGAAGAAATCTTGCAGCTCACCAAAAATGAGATTTTTCTCTACTGTCTAGATTTCCTGGTGAATTTCAGAAGGGTTCTTGATGTTTTCTTTTTGTCTTTATAAATATTTTCATAAAGTGAAGCTTGTCTTGAGGATCACTAGGAGGATTGTGAACCTCATCTGCACTAAGGCAAGCCACAGCAACATTTTCATGGTGCCATTACAATATTTGTGCTTTTCAACTTGAATGAATGATTTAATCCATGCATTTAAATCACTATTATATTATTTATATTCTGTTGGTTGCTTGTTTAAGTTGACATGCTTAGTTTACAGAAAAATTAAAGCTAACTAAGTTGGTTAAGTAACTAGAAGTAATATTTATTATGAAGAAGTAATATTATTATGGATATGAGTAATTATTTTGAGTTATTTTCTTGAAGGACAAAAATGATAAAATTTGTTAAGTAAAGATTCTATTTAAAGTGATGATTAATCATAACCAGGGAAGTGTGATGAGTTGTTGATGTTTGTACTTAGTGTGGATATAGTTGACCCAGTTATTTCCGATGATATATGATGCATATATTTGTCTTTCACTTGCATGGCATGTTATGACACCGGTTACTTTCACGTTAAGTTGAACCTGCTAATAACTCAACTTGAATATATCGTTGACCGGGTCATGGTGCCACTGAATTGAGTTTTTCCCAGTGCAACCACATTTGCCTTGACGGGAAGGCCTTTATTCGGTCCGTTGTCATGCCTCTGGCCGGTGCCTCTAACGAGGGAAGGTTATGGCTGTGCGGTACCCTGGCCCGGTAAGCAGACATAACCTTGTGTGCCCGTTTTTGAGATTATGGTACCTTGTCCCCATTTGGGACTGTTTATGTTTTGGCCACGACGGCGGCCGTTGGTGTCTTTGGTAGACACGGGGCCACCCAGGACTAGCCCAGTGGGGAGTGAGTCGGAGTGGCCGAGAGAGTGTCATGGCAATGGAGGGGTTTCGTCGGAATGCCGTTGGTTCACCCGAATGGGAGTGCGAGGCCTCTTGATGTTGGAGACCAAGTGTGGTCGTGGTTGTGATCGCCGAAAAGATCACCGTTGGAGACCAAGTGTTGGTCGTGGTTGTGATCGCCGGAAAGATCACCGTTTGGTTACGAGGTAACCCGATTTAAGACCACGAGGTTGGTCCATTTGTGATCCAAGAATGATCACCATTGGTAAGCAAGTCCGAGGGACTTTTCTCACAAGAGCATGATCACAGCATGTTGGATATATTGTTGCATCATTAAACAATTGGTTAAATATCATAATATTGTTTGTCATTATGTTTATGCTTGTTGTGAGCTTGCAAGTACATTCAATGTACTGACCTGGTGTGTCATGCCAGATTTCAGGAAGGTCTCGTTGGAAAGGAGTACTGTCTGAGTCTAGATCGTGTCCACATTGGTGTCCCTGTGCTATGGAGTTCCGCCACGACGTTGTTCCGCTGCCGCGTAGTTGTTATGATCGAGGCCCCTTTATGTTCACTAAATAATGTACATATTGTTCAACCGCACCGTGTGTGCCGCTTGGCCTCGCCGCCTGTTGTAATATAAACTATGATCCGCTAGCATCAATAAAGCGGTTGTTTTCTGTACCAAGTTGTTGTGTGTTGCCAGAAGACATGGTCTCTGGGCTGGCAATGCATGGTAAACCGGTTGCTTTGAGACGGGGTGCCACATAAACCCAAAGTGGCACTAACTTACAGGGCAGGCATACATGACCGAGCAACGAACGTGTCAGTCATCAGCGAGTGAATCCGGGCTGTAGAAGCTGGGCTAACAGGACTCCGGAGAATCCGGGCTGTAGCAGGCTAACAGGACTCCAGTAGACACCGCGTGGCATTTCCCCGAAGGGACAGACACAGGAACGAAGAAGGACCAATGCCGGCCAGCCTAAGTGTTCCGGATCAGTAGCAAGCTACCATGGCTCAGTGGAAGCTCTAGGAGATCTTTCCCGGTAAGAGAGTCTACCAAGGATAAACAAGTAGGTTGTCGGATCCCACACATACCAAGCATTTGTAATCATACACACAATATGCTCGATATGTGCAAATACAACATGGCATCACAACAAAACTCTACAACTCAAAGTATTTATTAATTAGGCTCCGAGGAGCCAAGTATTACAAACATGGGTCTCATGACCCAACATACAGAGCATACAAGCAACAAGCGGAAGCATAAACATGTATGAGTACAGACAACTACAAATGAAAAAGGCTGAGAAGCCTGACTATCTACAAGACCCTCCCAAGGGTACAAGATCGTAGCTGAGGTAACAAGCTAAACGTCGAAGTCCACGCCGAACTACTAGTGAGACTGAAGTCTCTCTGCAAAACATAAATTAAGCAAACGTGAGTACAAATGTACCCAGCAAGACTTACATCAGAACTAGCTACATATGCATCAGTATCAATAAAGGGGGTGGTGGAGTTTGACTGCAGTATGCCAGCTTTGAATCGATGGCTATCCTGAACTACGACTACAAGTAACTCTTTTGAGGTGGCGAACACGAGTCCACATATTCACCAATCAATACACCACTATGGATCCGCTCCCCTCTCCCTACGAGAACGCCATCCATAGCACTCACGCTTATCTTGCGCATTTTAGAGTATCCACTTTCACTTGTCTATGAACTGTATAGGCAACCCAGAGGTCCTTTACTGTGGACGCGGCTATTCGAATAGATGATGTTAACCCTGCAGGGGTGTACTTCTTCACACACGCTCTCGCCACTTACCACCATGTACACGTCATGTATCTCGCCAACCTTCAAGCAGAAGCCTGGCGAGGGAGTCGGCCACAACCTGAATAACCACACATGTCTCTAGTCCAGGTTCATCGCCTATTCGGGTTCCATCCGCAAGGAGATCCGGCCGGGGTGTCACTCACGGCCCCAAACGATGTGAGCAGGGTTCCCAAGCCCACCAAACGGGCGACGCTTGGTACACCATGCAACTGCACCTAGTCTGTTTCAAGCCCACCTATACCGGTTGCCACTTGGTAGGCTACTAGCACTACCTACAAACACCAGAAACTAGTTGCAACTCCTGGACAGAGATCATGTTGATTAATAAGTCGAGAGAGCTTGGAGTGCCCGGAGTCCAATGTGTGGTAGTAGCTGTTCATGGATCACAAACACAGAACTCAGTTCCTGAGGACGGTTTCAATGAGACAACCCACCATGTACTCCTACATGGCCTCTCACCGCTACCTTTACCAAATCATGTCACACACTTAGCTCTCAACAGTAGGACATGTTCACAACTTTCCAATTCATCCCCGATGAATCAGACCTGACACAACTCTAAGCAATAGCAGGCATGACCAACAAGCATGAATGAGTAGGCACATCAGGGTTAAAACAACTCCTACTCATGCTAGTGGGTTTCATCTATTTACTGTGGCAATGACAGGTCATGCAGAGGAAAGGGGTTCAACTACCGCAGCATGTAACAGTTGAAACATTGTTGTCCTAATGCAGTAAAAGAGAGCAGGAGCGAGAGAGTGGGATTGTATTGGAATGAACAAGGGGTTTTTGCTTGCCTGGCACTTTTGAAGATAGTATACCTCTTCATCGGTGTCATCGATCTCATCGTCAGAACCACGTCTACTGAGGGGGAACAATTACCGGCAACAGAGAGGAAACACAATCAATGCAATGCAACAATATGATGCATGATCATGACATGGCAATATGCTGTGATTTGAAATAATGCAACTAACAACGATTTAAATGAAGTTGGTTTGAATAAAAGATTCAAATTCAAACTCCATATGTGAATTTTCAAATGCCATATAGTTGATTTGACCTGATCATCAGGCATAAGTTGCTCAAACATGCATGAAAATGGTACAGATGGATAGATTGGTTTTTTGATAATTTTTCATATATAAATTATTTCATTCCAAGCTACAGTTGATTTTCTATGATTTTTTATAAGTTTTAACTATTTTCTGGAATTCATAAATCATTTCCTGATTTATTTAAATTCCAGAAAAGATTTACTGCGTCAGCATCATGTCACGGTGATGTCAGCAGGTCAACAGACCGGCTCTAGGTCAAACCTGACATGTGGGGTCCACATGTCAGTGGCACAGAGCGGGAACAGAGGCTGGCCAGTGGGGCCAGGTCAACGTTGATGTGGCAGGGTCAAACTGACATGTGGGGCCGGCTGGATTAATCTAAACTAAACAGGGAATAAATCGCAAGGTTAATTTGGGCATGGGGCCCCTATGTCAGTGAGAGAGGGGGTTAATTAGCGGTGTCATTAGCCGCTAATGACGGTGCCACGTTGGCGGCTAAACGCCGGTGCTAAGCACAGCACGACGGCGACGCCCGTCCGGCCAACTCCGGTGATGGGAGCTCGCGTGGCTGGGCGCGTTGGAAGCGGCGCAACGAGGTGCGTTGGTTGGTGGCTTCGGACGGTCCTGGGGTGGCCGGGTGTGTCGCCGGTGTCAAGCTTTAGCGGCGGCGTAGCTCAGGCTCGAGCAGGTGCGGGGTTTCAGCGCGAGCTAGAGCAAAGGGCGCAGCGCGTTGGCTTCCCGGGGATGCGGTGAGCATGTTTGTGGTGATGGGGCGAGCGGGAGAGCGCAGGAGCATGGAGTTCGTCGGTCATGGCACGGAAATAAGCAAAACGAAGGAGGGGGAATGGGCAGGAGCTCATGGTGGTTGCAGGAGTGCAGACGGAGAGCTCGGAGGAGGTCCGAAGCGAGTGGGCGGCGGAGGCGATCTCGGCGACCCGAGGAAGAAGAAGGCGTCGGGGGCGGCGCTTCGAGGCGTCGAGTGTCGCGTGAGTCAACGAAGAGGACGAGGCAGACGAGGCGGAGCTTCTGGACTCGGGCGGAGGGCAAGGAGGAGGCTCCGGCCGCGGCAACTGCAAGCGGCGGCGACAGTGGCATTCGGCCGTGCGCATGAGAGAGAGACAGAGGAGGGGATGAGGGCGAGGGAAAGTGCGAGAGATGTCGGGGGCTACGTGGCGTCGGCAGGGCATCGAGGGACATGCAGGCTGCCTGGAGGTGGCCGAGCGCGTGGCCGCTAGCGCTGGGCGCATGCCCCTGTCTTCCTGGAGTGAGGAAGGGGACGACTGGCAGGGGCCAGTCAGCTGGGCCGGCCTACTGGGCCGCCAGGTGGGCTGCAGGTAAGCACTCTTTCTCTCTCTCTGCTTCTCTAATTTGTTTTCTTTTCTAATTTGCAAACTTGTTTTTGATTTAGTAACAACACCAAATCAGTTCTATAAATCCTGAAATTAATTATGGGCAACTACTGAATTAACTCAGAGGCCCTTAGCTATTTTCAGAATTGTTGGAGCATTTAGTAATATTTATAGCAATTAAATGCCCCAATTCAAATACGTAATGATTTAAATTTAGTGCCCAAATTGTTCCTTAAAATGTTCATTATTTTTGGTATGGATCAAAACCATTGCTAAAAATATCAAACATCAAAGAAGAGCATTTTGGGTTCATTGAATGCAATTTGTTTAGCTAGACCTAATTGAATTTCAAAGTGCTAGGGTTTGCACAATCCCCATTTCAGCTTTACATAAAATTTAAACCTGGTGCAACAGACAAGTGCTATCCTAGTGCAAGGTAAAGCTAGGGATGTGACAATTGATCTACAACATAGATATGCAAAACTATCAAGACTATGTTCATGATAAATTAAGTTCAATTAATCAAATTACTAATGAACTCCAACTTAAATAGACATCCCTCAAGTCATCTAAGTGATACGTGATCCAAATCAACTAACCCATGTCCGATCATCACGTGAGATGGGGAAGTCATCAATGGTGAACATCTCTATGTTGATCATATCTACTATATGATTCACATTCGACCTTTCGGTCTCCAGTGTTCCGAGGCCATGTCTGTACATGCTAGGCTCGTCAAGTTTAACCCAAGTATTCCGCATGTGTAAAACTGTCTTGCACCCGTTGTACGTGAACGTAGAGTCTATCACACCCGATCATCACGTGGTGTCTCGAAATGATGAACTGTAGCAACGGTGCATACTCAGGGAGAACACTTTTACCTTGAAATTAAGTGAAGGGGTCATCTTATAATGCTATTGTCGTTCTAAGCAAAATAAGATGCATAAAGGATAAACATAACGTGAAATCAAAATATGTGACATGATATGGCCATCATCATCTCGTGCTTTTGATCTCCATCTCCAAAGCATCGTCATGATCTCCATCGTCACCGGCATGACACCTTGATCACCATCATAGAATCATTGCGTCGAGGTCGTCACGCCAACTATTTCTTCTACAACTATCGCTAACACATAGTGATAAAGTAAAGGAATTACATGGCGCTTGCAGTTCATACAATAAAGAGAAGGCTCCTGCCGGTTGTCGATATTACAAAACATGATCATCTCATACATCAACATATATCACATCATATCTTCGCCATATCACATCACAACATGCCCTACAAAAACAAGTTAGATGTCCTCTACTTTATTGTTACAAGTTTTACGTGGCTGCTACGGGCTTCTAGCAAGAACCATTCTTACCTACGCAAAAACCACAATGGTATTTCATCAAGTTTGCTATTTTAACCTTCTTCAAGGACCGGCTGTAGTCAAATTTGATTCAACTAAAGTAGGAGAAACGTACACCCGCCAGCCACCTTTATGCAAAACTAGTTGCATCTCTGTCGATGGAACCGGTATCATGTGCGTGGACATGTAAGGTTGGTCTGGGCTGCTTCATCCCACAATAACACCGAATCAAAATAAGACATTGGTGGTAAGCAGTATGACTATCACTGCCCACAACTCTTTGTGTTCTACTCATGCATATCATCTACGCATAGACCTGGCTCTGGTACCACTGTTGGGAAACGTTGCATGGAAAACAAAAAAATATACGCACACACAATGATCTATCCATGGAGATGCATAGCACCGAGGGGGAGAGTGTGTCTACGTACCCTCGTAGACTGTAAGCGGAAGCGTTTAACAATGCAGCTGATGTAGTCAAACTTCTTCGCGCTCCAACCGATCAAGTACCGACATAAGGCACCTTTGCATTCTCCACACGTTCAGCTCGGTGACGTCCTCCGCCTTCTTGATCCACCAAGATGGCGAGGTAGTAGATGAGTTCCGGCAGCACGACAGCGTGGGGACGGTGATGGTGAAGTGATCTCCGCAGGGATTCGTCTAAGCACTACGAAAATATGACCGGGGGTGTAAACGGTGGATGGAGGCGCCGCACACGGCTAGGCAATTGTCTGTTGTGTGCTAGGCGCCCCCCTCCTCATATATATAGGTGGGAGGAAGAGGGTGGAGGCCAAGGGGTGCCCCAAGTAGGTCCGAATCCTACTTGGGCTCCTGCCCTTGGCCGCACCCCCTACCATGTTTCTCGGAGGAGGAAGGAAAGAGGTGGGGAGAGGGAAGGAAGTGGGAACCCTAATCCACACTTTCCTTTCCCTTCTCCCATCTCCTTCTCCTCCTTAGGCTGGCCCATATGGGGGGCGCACCAGCCCCTTCACTACAAAAAAAAGACACATCCGTGACATTTTGGGCCGAATGAAAAAACATTCTGTCATACTTATGACACTTCTATGATGATAATTGTGACAAAACCCGGTATCATCATAGATGTGGTGGCCTCCTACTTCTATGACAAAATCATGACAGAAAATGGGCTTTTCGTCCTGGGCGGGCCGGAGACGCAGCTGCATCACATTCTCTGGGCCGTCCATGAAGGAAAAAACCATGGTAGAAGCGAGTGCAAGGAAAATATCGGGGTGTTCCCGGTTACGGTTGGTGGTCGGGGCCGAGCGATGCGCGTTTCTCTTGTACACGCACGCACGTGGGTCCGAGGCGTTGGGCTCTAACTGAACCCGAGCAAGGCGTTGGGCTCTAACTGAACCCGAGCAAGGCGTTGGGCTCTAACTGAACCAAAGCGATTGCACTGCAGGCTACGCGTTACTGAACCCGAGCAATCAATCGATGGCTGTTAACTGAACCCGATCGAGCGATTCCTTCGCTACTGCTGCTACCTGAAGCCGATCGATGCTGCCTCTGGATGAACAATGAGTGTTGCTGGGGGGTTTGGATGAACAAATCCCGGTGGGGGTGGATGAACAGGACCACGTGGTGTTGCCTCTGGATGAACAGGACCCCGATCGATCGAGCCGGTTGGGGCTGGATGAACAGGACCCCGTGGAGGGCTGGATGAACAGGACCACCCCGTGGAGGGCTGGATGAACAGTAGACGATGGAGGGCTAGATGAACAGTAGCCCATGGAGGGGTGGTTGAATAGGAGCCCGTGGAGAGGGCTGGATGAACAATAGCCGGTGGAGTAGCGCACGGTGGAGGCTGGATGAACAGGAGCCCGTGGATGAACAGTCACAGGTGGAGGCTGGAGGAGGTCGATTGTGGATGAACAGTAGCCCGTGGAGGCTGGAGGGGTCAACGGTGGAGATGAACAGTATCTCGTGGAGTCCCGTTTTGCGGTACGCCACACCCCTCCCGATGAACAGGACCCCCGTTTTGACCGTAGCGCTCCAACACAAGTCCGTTTCGTCCGTTTTGCGGTACGCCACACCCCTCCTGATCAACAGGACCCCATTTCAACCGTAGGAGGTCCGTTTCCTCCGTTTTGCGGTACGCCAGACCCCTCCTAATGAACAAGATCCCGTTTCGAACGTGGCCGATCGAACACAAGACCATTTCCTCCGTTCTGCGGTACGCCAGGCCTCGTTTCCATCGGCTATTCCGTCCAAGCCGGTTGGCTCCCACGTGTTCCGTTGCCTCCCGATGAACACGACGCATTCCGTTGCCTCCCTATGAACACGACGATGATGCAGTTTCTTCGTTCCGACCCAGCAATGTACACGAGCCCTGGCCATACGTATGCGCGAGTAGGCGCTCGAGACCCCGCCCGTATGTACGTATGTGGCCGTATTTTCTTTGTTGCACCCTGGCCGCTGTACGTACGTGTACATGCTACGTGTGCGCATCTACTTCGACATGTGCGGGCCTCTACATCGACCAGTATGTACGTACACGTTCGCGACCAGAATGACAACACTACCTACGCTTCGTCCAGGTGGGTCCCGACTGTCAGGCACTTCCTTCCGTGCGAAGATGTAGCTAGTGGGTCCATGCAGTCAGGGGGCGAATTGTTTTTTTTTGCCAGGACGCACTTCCTTGCGTGCAAAGATGTAGCTGGTGGGTCCCAGCAGTCAGGGGAGAAACATTTTTTCACGAAATACGATGGCCCGTCTGGTGGGTCCCTGCTGTCAGGTGGAGGAATAATTATTTTGCGCGTAATAAGGAGGCACTTCCTTGCGGCCGCCGTGGACCCAGTTGTCGGCCTCTCCACGTATAGTACTCTTCCGATGGAAGTCGTTCCTTGACCATGTTGACCATGCCGTGCCGAGAGCACTAGGGCGGTGGACGAAGTGGAGGCCTAGGAAGGGGATGACGCGGAGCCGAGGAAGACGCAGTAGTGGAAGCCCGCGCGGAGCGGAGTACGAGGGTTCACTAGTTCGGTTGCGGTGTGAGGCTGCCATCGCCGCAGGGCCTGGCCAGCGGTGGGAATAGTAGGGGGCGGTGAGGCCTCCGCGGCAGCACAGCCAGCCACGGGAGGCAGGAGCATGCGGCATGACCGGCGCTGCTTTGGGCGGCTGGAGCAAGAAGACCAAAGGTTGAAGAAGGACTACGGCCGTTGGATGGACATCGTACGGTCACTGGAGCTAGAATCGTTCATATTGACTAAGTTGACAAAGCACTCCATCCCCATCAACTTAGTAGGCCCACAAGTCAGCCTCCCACCAACTAGCAGGGGGAGTATTCATTTTTTTGTGCGTAATAAGGAGGCACTTCCGGTGGGTCCGAGCTGACAGCGGGGGAACGTTCGTTTTGCGAAATACGGTGGCCCATCTGGTGGGTCCCAGCAGTCAGGGGGGAAACTTTTTTTCGCCAAATACGGTGGCCCGTCCGATGGGTCCCTGCTGTCAGGTGGAGGAATAATTATTTTTCGCGTAATAAGGAGGTAGTTCCTTGCGGCTGTCGTGGACCCAGCTGTCAGCCTCTCCACGTATAGTACTCTTCCGATGGAAGTCGTTCCTTGACCACGTTGACCACGCCACGCCGACAGCACCAGGGCGGTGGACGACGGCGAGGCCTAGGAGGGGGATGACACGGAGCCGGGGAAGACGCGGAAGTGGATGCCCATGCGGAGAGGAGTACGAGGGTTCACTGGTTCGGCTGCGGTGTGAGGCTGCCGTCGCCGCAGAATAACAGGGGGTGTGGGTGAGTAGAGGGATGCCATGGCCAGCAGTGGGAGCAGTAGGGGGCGGTGAGGCCTCCGCAGCAGCACAGCCGGCCACGGGAGGCGGGAGCAGGCAGTCCCGCCGGTGCTGGATTTGGCGGCTGGAGCAAGAAGATCAGAGATTGAAGAAACACGACGGCCGTTGGATTGGCATCCAATGGTTACATCTACTAGAATCGTTTGTTGATGTATATAATAACTAAAAAATCTTGCATACGCGTCAACTTAATAGGCCCACAAGTCAGACCATTCCCTCTTTTTTAATAATTTATATATAGCTCATTGCGACTTCTTATGCAATTTATTGCAGTCCGTTTTTTTGGTTGGCGAGGGAAAATTTCGCATATTTCTGTGGGTTCCAAACTATTTTTAATACAGAAATGTCATGCCAGATTTAAAGTACTTTGAAGATATATATAAATTAGGTTAATGCCGAGTGAAATAGGAATCTGAAAATGTGAAAAAAAATCAGAAATTATAAAGTAATTGCCAATTTGTCATCTATTTTTATATTTACAACCCATTTCATATTACTTTCAAGATTTGCAGGCGTCTTGAAAGAGTTGCAGCCCATCAGGGCGTAGAAAAATAAGTAGGCCTGGATTGGGTATTCTTCAGAAAAAATAAACTCGGCTCATTTTCACAAAGAAAAAATAGCTGGGCTGGTCACATGGTGAACATAAAATATAAACCTGGGCTAGACGGGCCACAGCCCAGTTCAAACCCTGCTCCGTCTCAACAATAACAAAAAAATACGTCCCAGGTGTCAGCCAATCTTCTGCTGTTCTTTTGTCTATTGAGTATATACGCTCACAATGTCGTGGGTCCCAGATGTCAGGAAAACACTAGGAGGAAGCATTTTATTTTTCCATACGCTGAGATGGTGGGCCCCTACTATCATCCTCTCCACGTACTTCTACCGATTCCTGTTGTTTGTTGACCATGTTGACAACGCGAGAGGGCGGCGCTGCGGCGAGCGGACTAAAGCACGCGGAGGACGACGGCGAGGCCTCGGACATCGGTGTTAACGATTTAGGAGACGGTGGGGCGGCGATGTGTGCGCTGAGGCGCAGCCAGCCGTGGGAGGCGGACGTAGGCGGCCCCGCCAGCGCTGGTCTGGTTTTGACGTCTGGAGGAAGACAGGACTGAAGAAACACGATAGACTGTAAAAGCAGTAGGAGTACTTAACAACCTTAACTGAAACCAGCAGGGGCACTTAACAACCATAGCTGAAAGCAGTATGAGTACTTATACAGGTTCAACCGTACAAAGCACGCCTCGAACAGTGCTACTATGCCTACAGTTAACCAAGGGTGAGGCTGGCAAGCCCCATGACAAGGCCCAGGCGCCACCCCCCGCATGCACAACCTTCTGAAAGCGGCTTCATCTCGCAATGTGGTCAATAAACAGGATATTTGCTTTAGAGCCATGAAAAAGCAGGAACATAATCTTCTGTCCTACTCTCCAAGATGGACGGGCCTTCATTATTTGAGACCACCCATGAATAAGTATCTTTTCACCTCCAAGGGGAATGGAGTAGGTCGACATAAACATCATGTTGTGACCAAGCGCAAGTCTGACCCGACCATGGTCAGGCATCTGTATAGGAACAATAGAACTGGGCAGTTTCTGTTTCAAGAAGATCACAGCTGTAAAACTGTGTATAAGCAATAGTTTAGGAACAACATATATAACAGAAAACTACTCATACCATAAGTTTCTCGACACAGTTGGACCTGTTCAACAAGTGCAGCAGGGGCACACATATCCCACGTGGCCTTCCACCATTGAAACACCCCACAAGGACCTCAAGATGATCAATAAAGTGTAGGAACTTCTGGATGTCGTCCCAATCAACTTCAGTGCCATCAATAACAGCCGAGTTGTTATAGAATAACAAACAAGCAGCCTGCTTAACTCTGAAAAAACCTACACGCGCCACCAATTATAAGAAAATATTAGTTAGAAGTAGCATCTTCGTGAGAGATTCGTTGCTACTTCTAAAGTTAAATTGTGATTAGTTAGACAGAATATGTGGATTAAAAAGTAATCGTGGCAACAAGCAAGAACCAGATACGAAACTAACATGGATGAACAATTGCAACGACGTCAAGGTGCAAGATCGCAGTGAAGATGAGACCAGGTTCTGCTATTTCCATCAACATTCGTGCGCCAACTTTCAGTCCGTAACACTTGAGAAAGTTTATCCAAGTTCGGGCATAAAAAAAGCAGCGATCTTCTTGGTTCATGAACCCAACTCGGAACTTATATCCATGGCTTGTCTTCACTGTGACCATTAAACTGGTGTATTCAGTTATGGCAAGGCCGAGCATCTTGAGTACATGTGTTCTGGCAGAGCAAATAATGCACCGCAGGAAAAATAATATGAGAACACAATGTATTCCCTATCCAAATCTAGAAATAACTTCCTCCTTCACGTTAGTGTTGACCATCGTACTGGTAGTACCTTTTATCCAAATATAGCAATCCAAATTTCCAAATTAGTCGACAGTATGTTCAAAAAACCCCCACCCTCCCGGATAGAAAACAGGATTCTAGGAACATACTGTGCGCGTTTTAAAATCCTGTGTTAGGGTGAGAAGGAACAAGTGTGGCATCTCGCCGAGGGCGCATAAACCTGTAGGGTCCTCGCACTTTGGGCACTGCAAATGAAACACTCTAGATTCAGTAGGAAGAAAAATGCATCAACGGCGGCGGCTGCCATCCTAGGATTACCCGCGACCAAGGGACTTGGATTTATCGGGGATGGATGAAGAATTCGTACCTGGTTCTCCATGAGAAAACCCTATGCAATCGCCAAGAGGGGGTTTTCTCTAAACAAGCAGATGAGGGAGAAGGGGATTCAGGCCAAGTGAAATATTGCGGCTTTGTCCGTCCAGCTTACTGCTAAACCTGGAAAGGGGGTTTTGTGATTTGACGGCTCATTGGGCATTACTGCGGCGCTACGATCGGGGTGTGTCTGCCATGCAGTTGTGCACTCTAATTTGTGCATATGGCACGTGGACCCCGTTGCCGGATGCCCCACATATCAGTGAAAGGAAGTAGAAAGACAGGAGTAACTAGTTACACATATATATATTTTTGACAGAGAGATACTCCCTCTGTAAAGAAATATACAAATCTTTTATATCACAACTTTATACATAAGAAAAATCAAGGGGAATATATATAACATATATAATTATAAAAAACAGAGTTGTTTTTATCACAGTATAGACGAGTTGGTGATGATAGTGTGCCTGCCATCCTGCAATATAGGCCGTCCGATTTATATCTCACGGATAGGAAGGAAACTATGGCAATTTTGCAAAAAGATACCCACACACCTCTCCACATTTGCAAATAAGGCCTTCCCTTGTTCATCCTTTTCTCTCACAAGATAAAATACTCATAAAATGCATCTTGATGTTACATGCAATGCACGGGCATTATGGGGGTTCAGCTGAGAATATAATACTCATATAGGCTCACGGTTCTCGACTTTGGGCCGCAGGCCCACCCTGCATTTTTGGGGGCCCATGTGTTCTACCTTAGCGCTTTTCATATTGCAAGCGATCGGTACGGCGCTGGTTTTAGATGCTGTCGCAAGGCGAATACACAAAATTGAATAAAGCACGACAGCTGTTGGAATGAAATCGAACGAAAGTTCCTAACCAGCAATGAGAGTTGCAATTCTATCAACGATATACCATGTGATAAATAATACTGTCGTATTACTTATACACACATGACACTTGTTTCACCATGCCAGATTATTACATCAAAATCCCTCGGATGATAGATCAGTTCGGCAGTTGCGTGCTGCTACTGAAAAATTTCAAAGTTGATTTGGACCAACTCTCCTTGCCAAGAAAGTTCGATTTTGAGATCATCCCCTACCACAAGATATGATTTAGATTTGAACCTTGACCATCCTTTAGCATCACTCATCATGCGACCATCCTTTATACTTAAGGTATATTGAGCAGGTTCATTCACACCAAGGCTGCGCATGGTAAGAGAAACTTGGCCGCTGTCGCCCGGATTGTTGAACGACTCCCTCGTTGCTCTAGGAATTCTCTGTTTGCAAACAAGAAGACATACCCAAACAGTTAGATCAACACAGTGAATCATGCGAAACAACATGGAAAGAAAAAAGAACGAAACACTTGGGCGGCCAATGCTTACCAAGAAGGTCGACATGTTGGTTTTTGTAAGGACTTTGGTATACGAAGGGCGAACTGCAGCCCAGTCTGTGGCCGGTGCAACTGCTCGTTCGGCTGCCGCTGCACGGGCCGGAGCAGATGCAAGTGCAAGTGTTGGTGCAGGTGCCGAAGCCGCTGCTGCTGCCGGAGATGGTGCTCCTTGTAGAGCTGGTGCCGGTGTCGATGCCCAATCCTCCGGTAGATCGGCCTGATCCGCTGACGCGGTCGGTGCCCAATCCTCAGCTGGATCAGACTGAGTTGCTGCCGCTGTCAGTGCTAGAGCAACTGCGGGTGCTCGATCCGTTGCTGAAGGTGGTACCGATGTGCGAGACAGCGGCGACCGTGTGTGGTCTGCTATGATCAGCTTTCTAACTTGACTAGGCTTCGTGACCGCAATCTAGTTTTTTTCTTCTTTTCTTTTAAACGCGAGAACGACTAATTGTGGCGTTTTTGTTAAACCAAACTGCAGTTCATCATAGGGATTCAGCTTGTACTCAGACAACAGACTGATCCAATTTTTTCCAATAATATAAGTGATGGACAGTGCCTTCCTTACTAACATGACATAAGAAGTGAAACCTGCAAAAATAGCCATCGTAGAGCAAACCAAACGGTTTATTCTGTGATGAATGTCGCATGGCAAAACCTGCATCGTAAAATTGCAGGAAAAGAAAGAAAACATGACATTAAATCGATAAGATTTAGAGAGTAAATCAATAAGATTTACTTGATGTGACACAAGTGAATCCTTACCAGGAAATCACTATGTTGAAGTACTAAACAGAAGATTGATCGTCCAACTACGGGTGGCATGCAGGGGCCCCGCCTACTCCCACAAGCAGGACAGTCCAAAGGTCGTGACAAATCGTATGGACCGAACATCCATGGGACTGGAAATCCTAGTGGGTGCGATAAACCCTGCAATGCATACAGATATTGAAGTGTAACCATAATTGATAAACCGTCCTCACAAAAAAGATGATCTGGATACTTCAAAATATACAGACTGAATTGAGTGGACAGACATTAACATAGATCGTTCTCAGGACTGACCACACACCAAAAGCGGCAGTACTAATAAACAATACAGGGTTCACAAACACAAATCAAGTACTGAACAATAGTACTTACTACAGACAAGCAAAGTTGCACTAATTAAACTCTACAGACTATTTCTTGCCACCGACCTATGGGATGAACCCCGCATAACTGACTAGGCCATGGACTTTGTGAGAGATGTCTACATGCACCATCACCATCTCGTCAACCTTGGAGAACCTAACAGAGTGGTCTTTCCACTCATAAACATGATGATGAAGACATGCTGCATCAGATTTGTTGGGAAGCTTTACAAGAACCACACCCTTCGTAATCGAAGGCACAGCCAGGAAATTGTTGTGGTCAAGTACAGCCTCGAGAACACGCCTAACAACAATGCTACAGGAAAACACTAGTTCAGGACACGTGGCGACAAGGACACAGCAGTTGTATAGTTTAGAAGTAGAACTCATCCTCAGGTCTTCCAGTTCACACGGCATGCCTTTGAGAACTTCATCTCCACCACAGACCTGGTTCTAATTCAAACAGAAACCATATTTTATTACTACCTCCGTTCAGAAATATAAGATGATTTTCGATATCATACTCCATATATGACTACATATACGCACAGAAATGAGTGAATAAAGACACTAAACATGTCTTCAAAGGCATGAGAGCAGAGGGATTACTTGCAATATCCATAACACAAGTTACTGAGGCAAATATACCCTCTTCAAAGGTAGCATTGATGTTCATAAAGTACTCCCTCCGTCCCAAAATTCCCTTCTTAGATTTGTCTAGATACGGATGTATCAAGTCACATTTTAGTATTAGATACATCCGTATCTAGACAAATATAAGACAAGAAATTTGGGACAGAGGGAGTAGTTGAAAGTATTCTATAAGATATCAGTGTCAACCTCTCGCATGTTTTGGTCAAAAGAGGAATTTAGAACCGTCATTTGGCACACAAAAATGACATGCAAGATCACCCAAAAAGTTGTACTACTAGTACAAGTATTGCGTATTAGATGAAAAAACATGATCAAGATCGAGAAAAAGATCGTCAAGAAGAGATATTACCTGGACTTGCTTAATGAGGGATCCCGGAGAGGGGGGCTTGGATAGGGCGATGGCTTTCAGCTTGTCTGCGGTAGTCTCGGCGGGGTGCTAGCACTTCTTCGTACCATGAGCCTCGACGGTTTTGGCCAGAGGCATAGACATCACTTCGGCCGGTGCTCCAGCATCCATCAAGAAACTGTCAAATAGAAATAAAGAAAATAAACCATAATCACAAACCCAAAAGAAGAACAGAGAGGGAGTTATAGGATCAGTCTCGGGGTTGCAAGACCGGGCCTTGGCCAGAATCAACACCATTGATGCGCTCACCTTTCCTTCTTTGGGAGAGAAGAACAATGGAAGAAGCAGGTCGGGGTTTTCTTGAAGAAATGAGGAACAAGATGAGGGACAAGCGAGTTGGGTGGAGAGGAAGCTGAGAGACAAGAGTGAAATGATGGTCGTCCGTCCAACTTACTGCTGGAAAGGAGGGGGTTTTGTGATTTGACGGCTCATTGGGCATTACTGCGGCGCTTCGATCGGGGTAGTCTATCGTCACTCTACTATGGAGTAATTTAGTGCATGGCTGGTGGACCCCGATGCTGGTTGTCCCACACGTCGGCGAAAGTGAGTAAATTAGTGCATGGCTGGAGGAGGATCCGCACGGTAGAGCGTGTCCACTATTTTTCTGAAGAAGAAAATGAATACAGCAAGCGTTTCCACTCTTACGACGGAGGAGTGCGAAACACGGCAGCCACTTGAACATACACAGTGCTCCTACTACTGGGCATGTGAAGTGGTTCATACGTCAGTACTACATAATCTTGTTGCTAGTGTAGTAAGATATGACAACAACAAATGATGTTGTGCGCATGTCAACTATATGAACAGTAATGTAGTAACATAGTACCGCTTTTTCGACTGTCCGGTCGAGAATGAACGGTGAGATCAATGTTAACAGAACTAGGTCTACAGCGCACGGAGAGTACGGTGCTACAGTACTCCACGAAACATGAACCATGTGATGCAAGAATAGTGTTAGGCAGGGTGTATGAAGGGTGCACGGGATGGGAGCAAAAGTTCCCTTCTCGACCCACTTTTGGGTGTTTGGCAGAGTGCATGAGGGTGCATGAGTCCACACTAGTAGGTTAACACAAATACACGAAGAGGAAACAACTATATTGAGATGAGAATGCAACCAAACACACCCACACGCTTTGTGCTACAGTGACTGATCTGCACCGTCTGAGTTTGATCCAACGGTCATGTTGCGCCGAGACATGGACATGCCCATGCAGAGGGCACCTAAACACCACCAAAGTCCCTCGCTTCTCGAGGCGCACGACGTTGGTGATGCAGGGGGCGAAACGGCTGAAAGGCAATGCAATCTACGGGAAGGCGGAGGGAGCCAGCCGAGGAGTGGGAAATCTTTTGGTTTTCACCATGGTAAAACACCAGTCGACGACTTCTCACATCAGGGAGCGGTGGGTTTTACAGGCGCAGTCATCGTGACTAATTGCTGCCGCGCCTGCTCCCGTCAATCAAAAAATTAAAAATCCTGCCACACCCAAACAATAGAGCAACGCCGCGGTGGATATTTAAATTTACCTGCCGGCAAGTAGATAAAAAAGGGGGTGAAAAAACAAATGTGGCGGTGGCCTAGCTAATCTGTCGAACTAGCCCAACTAGCTAGCTACCGTGCTTCACTGATGTACTCAGCGGGAAAGGTGGTCTTTCATGATTTGACAACTCATTTACTTGCTTCGGCGAAAACGCACGGTAGGGTGTCCCACGTCAGGAAGTATATATGCGTGCACCACCCGGGAGGACCCCGAAACCGCGCGGTAGGGTGTGCCATGTCTCAGCACAGAGGAAAAATGTGCGTGTAAAAATATACTGTATCAGACGTAGAACCTATGGTTCGACCTCGGGACCCAGCCACTCCGTTGAAAACACCCCACTAGCCACACAGCTTCATCATGCTAACGTGGCACGAAGGATAGGTGTGGTTAACTCCATCTCGGCCAGCCACAATGTCTCTTGTTCTAGGCGATTCTTCTATTTTCCAAGCTTTTTTTTAGTTGTAATAACACCACGGCAAGCTAGCGCCGCTCCTCGTGTGTGCCTGTGCAAAGGTTAGACGATGGATAGAAGAGAGAGATCGCAGACCTGTGACCCACCAGTAAGTGAGTCAACGATCATGCATGTGTTGACGAGGCACTCCCTCTACTCTACTCAACGTAATACTGTATAAAATCAAGTCATGGGACAAAGCCAACAACCGTTGTTGTTTCAGGCTATCGACTTACGCTTTGTAGTCCAGGTTGCCAGTTCAAATCTTATCTTTCAGATTTGTTAGTTTTAGGTCCAAATTTGGTTAATGACAAGTGGGACCCCGTGTGTTTTTCCGATATTTCAGTGTAGGATGGTTTTTTTGAACAAACAATTTGTGCGGTTAGACAAGTAATGGCATGAGTTACACGTATTTTACAAGTTTACGAACAAAAATGATAGCGGCATAGAATATCACATCCACCCCGCAGCTTAGATGCTATGGTGATACGAGTTTTTACACCGTTGGAAGAGAGATCCAGTGGCTTGGGAGTAGTCTTTGTAATTATTCGCAATTTCCAAACTCTCCAAAGGTTTTTTTGCAAATAAAACATTCAGGCCTCGTGTGTGCTGCTGCATCTTGGATCCAACGGCTCCCTGTTGCTCATATTAGGTGCTCCTCGTAACTTAATTACCCGCTACGGTGATATGAGCATCTAGGTCGTATGATCAGTGATCAAATGGCACATGCGTAGTACTTGTACTTTCTGCGCAATTCCCAAACTCTCTCAGTCGTATATTGCAAAAACATTCAAACCTCCTACTGTGGGCCGTTAGATCTCTGTGAACTCATATCAGCATAGAATCTACGGTGCGGGAGCACCTCATCTTCTCCCGTGCGAGAAAACATAAGGTGCTCTCACAGCTTGGATGCTACGGTGATACGAGCTTCGAGGTCGTTCGATCTAAGATCCAATGGCATATGAGCAGTCTTTGTGCTTGTAAGCAGTGACCGAACTGTTTGGGGGCTTTTCTTCAAAAAAAATTCAAACCACCAAGGATGTGTTGGGTCACAAATCCAACGGCTCCGAAGAGCTTGTATCACCAAAGCATCTAAGGTGTGGTAGCGCACGATATTCTTACATACAGGAGAATATGATGTCCTCCTTCATCTTAGATGCTACGGTGATTCGAGCTTCGAGGTTGTTGGATATGGGATCCAAGGGCATCCGAGTAGTTTTTGTACAAATTGTGTGCAATTCTCAAACTCATCAAGGTTCCTGTAAAAATATTAAGACATCATGTGAGCTGCTATATCTCAGATCTACAAGCTCCAAGCAACTCGTATCGGCATATAGCATCTAAGGTATGGGGGCACATGATATTCTCCCGGGGAGGAGGGGTGGGGGGTGCACAACCAATCGGTGGTTGGGAGGGTGGGGACAAATATAATCTAAACAACCCTAAATAGAGCTTCACAATTTTATCTAAGGTCGAGGGGTTGATCCCCGACAATCATAGCTCTGCCTAATTAAACACAACATTTGCATGTACTGTAGTACTAGACTTAATATTCATGTTTCAGTTTCATGTTCATTTTAAATATTGAATTGAGGACCATGCATGTCTTACATTTTACTCCCTTCGTTCCTAAATATTAGTCTTTTTAGAGATTTCAAATGGACTGGCACATACGGATGTATATAGACATATTTTAGAGTGTAGATTCACTCATTTTGCTCCGCATGTAGTCACTTGTTGAAATCTCTAAAAGACTAATATTTAGGAACAGAAGGAGTATTTTTGAATTCGTGTCATACATGCATGGTTTGGAAAAATAGATGCACTATACTTATTGGATTGTTGTTGTGTTCGTGTGTGGGTGTCTGTGTGTGTGTGTGTGTGTGTGTGGTCATATGCTTGATACATACAAAGTTTTCTCACCTCCATATTGTTCATCTTTTAAATTTGAATTTGCATTGAAAAACTTACTAGGGATACCATGAAATGTGAAATCCACGTTGAGATCACTATATCACAAACTCACTCTAATTCAACAATTCGTCATAAATCAATTACCACGTTGAGGTTGGTATTTGCAAGGAAAATACGGGCATTGTAATACACATAAATTCGTTCGGCAGTTTAAAAGGTTCCTTTCGTATTCTCGAATGGTAGGACCCAATGGCTTACCAGCCAGACCTTGGCTCATGTTGATCCTAAAAAAATAAAAAAATAAAAAAAACCGGGCTCGTGTCCTTCTGGTGGCGTGCGTGGTACACACATTAGGTAACCCCAACCAGTCGAGCCTCCGCCTTTCGAGTCGAAATATCTGGCGGCTAGAATTCCAGCCCTAGGAAATTCCCCTCATGTCCCCGGTCCATAATGACTACCGATGAACAACGGAGGGATGCTTTAGTAACTAGACAACGTTACCTACCGTGCCGAGCACGGTTCAATTCCCTCGGTCGCCGCTCGCCAAGGTCACACGTCAACTGCATTGCCTAGTACTACTACTACTACACCAGGATGAGCACAGAATTAAGCCCGATTGTTCATGCCTAGTACTTGAGTTAATATATCAGGCAATGCACTGGTACGGAGGAATTATCCTTTTACTCTGCATATATAACTTGTCTGAAGTCTAACTAAGCAAAATGTTTGACCAAATCCTTTCTTAAGAAATACAACAGGACAGATGTATGGCTTGAAAATTTATTGCATGATGCAGGTTATGGTATCGTTTCGAATCCTGGATCTTAAATTTCAGAAAACCCAAAAGTGACCATAAATTCTTGACATTGAGCATGGTCACTTGATATGGCACAAATATTACTTCATAATTTTTTTTCTTCAATTTGAGACAAGCTTCTTATGACAAGTTGCACAAATGAAGAGCCAAGGTATTTTGGAACAAAGACGTGTCACGTTAAGGCGAACGCTTTCACTATTGCAACCGTGGGCGTTTACGTGCCGCCACGAGTCCCTCTTCTCATCAGCAGGTGCCGTTCGAGCAAGCGTGTGAGTCGACGATAGGCGTCCGAGCTGACCGCTGCGCCGGCTGACAGGGAGGCGTGCGAGCAGACCGCTGTGCAGGCTCACCGGGAGGCGAGCCCTTTGACCAGGCTCCGCCGCCCACCTTTGTCCCAACTGCTCCCACTATTAATGTCGTCGGCGCCGCAGTTTAAAATCAACCCCGCACTACCCGGTATCGCTACAATCTTCTCTCCTCCTCTCTGATTCTCCTGTTATCTACCTCCAACCAGCCTTACCTAAACATACGCCATGCCGCATCACGATGGTCTGCCCTTAGTCTTCCAGTTTCCTGAGGAAGACACCCAGCCGGAGTCTCAAGAACATAAGGCGCTTTGGAACGAGCTTGAACTGGCCTTGCGGGAAGACGCCGCGCCTGTCCTCGCTCCCGTTCCGGCTCCCGTTGCCCCGACTGCGCCATCACCCATCCCCGTGGCATTGATGGGCTGGGAGCCGCACATTGTCGCCGAGCTTGATGCCACGGGGTTCCACGAGGTCCCCGCTGACTTGCACATGCCCATGCACCTGCCCGCGCATGCGCCTGCGCGTGCACTGACACGCATGCCCGTGCCGGTGCCCGTGCACCTGCCAGCGCATGCGGCTGCGCGTGCACTGACATGCGCGCCCGTGCCGGTGCCCATGCACACGAATGTCTCCGCCGCGCCGTTGACAGCGCCTGTCCCTACGCGAGTGCCAGTGCCCCCCTCAGCGGCATGGATGGCCGCCGTCGACTGCTTTCTCGCACCAACGCCAGTCGCCTCCTCCCGCCAGTTGACTCGCTCCGAAGTCCAGAACATTTTGGCCTTCCTTGAAGCTTGGCCAACGTCTAGGAGTACGCCAACAACGGCGCAAGACGCCGCCGTCGCCGTCGGTCAGTGGCCCGACGACACACAGAGCACGGCAGAGGAGCCGCTTCCCACCGCAAGACGCCCCCGCCGCTGCCGCGTAATCTAAATTTGCTATGAAAAACGTTCAGATTGCCATGCTAAAAGTCAGAACGTTTATCATTTCCGTTTATTTTAGATCGATCGTGGTATAATTTAAAGTCGGAGTCAGACTGAATGAAATCTATGGTTTGATCGATTGAATGTTCTGCTAGAGCCATATCAAATTAAATGTAAAACATCATCAAGCCACATGTATTCCCTGTCATCCAACGACCTAGACTGCTTCAATGTCGAACGCTCAACACGTTTAGCGTGTAGTTAATTTCATGCCAAAAATAGTGCTAATCACATAATAACAGCCAAATAATATCCTACTTAATATCCGCATGCACTTAATATACTTCCAAATTAATGTGCATTGCATGTACACACTGACTAGTGCTGCTAGCACGTGAAACTGGTGCCGTAACTTGTGAACGCGTCCAGCTATGGTCAACGGCAACATCGCCTGCGAGTTCTTCGTGTTTGCCCATGCATCTAAACGCATAAGGGGAGGAGAGAGAGAGCACACATGGAACCCACCAGTAAGTGAAGGCGAATAGTATTAAAAATAATATCACATGTTATCCATTAAATAGGCTGTGGTAATATAAAAACATTATGTTAACAAAGGGAGGTACAACAAACATTGATGTTCTACGTATGTTGCCTATTGGCGTGCGGCTTGAAGGCCGTGGTCGCATGTTCGATCCTCGTCCTTTATTTTTTAATTTGTATATGGGTCTTTTCATGACATGTGGGCCCCTCGGTGTGTAGTTTGTAGCACTTTAATTTGTGGGTCGAAATTTGTTCCATTCCAAGTGGAGTATCGGTGTGTAGTTTTTGTAGCTTATTTATAATAATTAAAGAGAACAACAGAGTTTCTTGCAATAATACCATGGTGCGACGTTGAAGGCAAGAAAGGACGTGCGAGAGAGCGATGACCAAGCCAGAGGGAAATCAACTAGGGGAGTTGCGGGGGTTGCAACGGTGTTTGGAGTAGTTGTGGGCCGAATGCTACGAAAATATAATCTAAACCGACAGGAATAAATGCCTACACAAATTAATCCAAGGTTGGAGTGCCCCTCGCAATGTAAATAGCTCCGGCTTTGCGAGGGATGGAGAGGTAGCTTCAATGTGTGGAAGATACAGCGTGAGAAAGCGAGGTCAATCGAGAGACATATAGATAGAGAGACAAAGTGAGTGTGGTCCGACATTCATTGAACAGATATATATGCTCTGGAGAGATATTGTCCGATTGAGCTTTTGGCAAGGGTGTGGGCTGTAAGATAGAGCTTGAGAGATGATCCAGTCACAGACGTGTACATATATTTTGTGCGTGGGACGAAGCAAGGTCAATCGATCACATAGGGTCGTCGTGCGATCGAAAGAGTGAGACGGGTTGGAGAGAGTGACCTAGATAGGCAATGTGCGTGAGACAGTATACAATGTGAATAGGTCGAATTGGGCTCAACCATGGTGATATATCGTTTTTGTCCGAGAAAGAGTGAGGTCAATCGAGACATACAAAGAGAGAGAGGGGGGAGAGAGAGAGAGAGAGATTGAGCGAGCGTGGCCCGCCATGAGGTCGAAAGAGTGGGGGCAGCTTGGATGGACTGACCTAGATAGACAATCTGCGTGAGAGAGTATAGAGTGTGTCGATCGAGGCCCGAACAGGGAGATATATCATTTGTGTGTGAAAGAAAACGAGGTTAAACGAGACTCAGATAAAGAGAGCAAGATTGAGCGAGTGTGGCCCGCCGTGCGGAAGAAAGAGTGAGACAGTCTTGAGGGAGTGACCTAGATAGACAACGTGCGTGCGTGCGCACGAGAGGTTGGGGGGCTAGATAGGCAATGCATGTATTTAGCACGAGAGGGTGAGAGGGAGAGGGAGAGAGAGAGAGAGAGCTCGGCATGGGGTGCAATGGCGGGTGTGTGAGGTAAATACATTTGGTAACAGAGTGGAAAAAGGGGGTTGTGTAGTTGAGAGAGTTAGAGATCGAAACATGGAGAGAAATAATGAATGTGTGTTGGAAACCGATAGCTTCCTAAGGTGGTTAGGAGAGGAAGATTGACCGATACAGGAAGTATGTAGCGTGTGTGCGGGGGCGGGGGGCTAAAAACAACATTTGAATGTAGATAGTACGGGACTTAATATCGATGTTTCAATTCGGTGTACATTGTAAGATTTGAACTGAGGACCATGCATATGGGTAATTATTTCGAATTCGTGCCATACTAGGTTTCGAAAAGTTGACATTGACTCGATTTGTTGTGCTATTTTGTAGGTCATATGTTTGAATCCATCCAAAAGTTTTCTCACTACCATGGTGTTCATCATATACATATGAATTTGTATTAAAAAAGTAGCGTGGATACAGTGAAATGCGAAATCCACGTTAGAATTGGAGATCACTATGTGACACACACTCTAATTCAAATAACTAATTATGTGACACACACTCTAATCCACGTTAGCGTGGATACCGTGGATACCGTTTTGATTTTTTTTTCAAATAACTCCTCTTTAATTAATTTATAGTATCTCATTTCGAATGACTAATTATTGCAAGGAAAACACAGGCATGGTAATACATACAGATTCGTTTGCAAATGAAAGAAGATACGTTTGCATTCTAAAATGTAGGCACACCAGGCAAACCAAGGTTGTGTCGTGGTGGTCGCATGTGTCGGACGGACGCTTAGCACCCAGCCACCCACCCCCTCCCTCCCTCCCCCTCCCCCCTCCCCCCTCACAAAAAAGGACGACGACAAAATAAGTTCGCGCTTCCACGTTTCGGATTGAAATATCTGGCGGCCCCAATTCCAGCCCTGCAAAATCTCCCTTCTCCACCGTCCCCTTCCACACCCAGATTGCTCAAATCCCTAATTCGCCGCCAACCCAAGCAAAGTTCGAATCGCCCCTCGTCTCGTCTCTTTCCCCACCTCTGTGCCGGACGACGACGACGAAGACGACGGTCGCGCTTCACCACCGCACCGGAGCTACCTCATCTATGCCCTCGTCCACCGCACTGAGTGGTCCACCGACAACATCAGCCGCCGCAACCGACGTGCCTCACAGACACCGACTTCCACCGCATCAGGTGCGCTTCACCGACGCCGTCTCCCAGCTAACTGGGGCTACTTCACCGAGCACATTGTCGCGCCTCCGCCCCCCGAGGCCGCTGGGGCTTCACCAACGGTCTCATCCACCGCATCGTAGCGCTTCGCTGCCACTCAAGATCTGCATCCATGCGCGGCCAGCCAACGCCAGCGCATCACCCTCAATGGCTCTGAAGTGACCCGCACTCTAGCTAGGCGAGCATGCCCAAACGCCGGCCCGAACTAGGTATCCACACATCACTCCCTTGTGCACTGTTCCGACGATGTTTGGATATCCTTTCACTGCTCTCTTATCTTACACGCCTATCCAACTCTGACTTTAACTCTTATTTCTTCTGGAGATATTATCTGAAACAAGCAAAACCATTTTTAGCGAAGCATGACGGTGCTACGGGATCTAGTACACATCCTACACACCCGTATAACCTTGTAAGTATTTGTCCTCCGGTACAACAGCAAGGTCGATTCCTCTTATTTGATCAACCATTCGCTGTGTCAAAAATGCAGACGGGGATGCAAGGAGCACAAGGCATGCACATCCAAGCAAGTGGTAACATGGACTTGTACATGGAACATCCTAAGCGCAAGCAGAGCTGTAGTGAGCCTGTGCAACGAGCTAGCGTAAGTCCCTGCATTTCATTTAATTCGTACTGGCATTCATGTATGGTTTGTGTGCAGTGGCGGATCCACGAATTCAAGTTACCAGGGGCGAACATTTAACTTAAAAAATACGAAGGCACTTGCACTCCGGAAATCAACATAACTTGAGAAATGTGAAGCTACATGCACTTTGAAAACCAGCTAATGATCCAAAGTAGTTCAGATTATAAACACTAAATGATGCAAGCATCAAAAAGCACAAAATGCAACATGGTTTACAAGGACTACAAACATGGTCTGTACCTGCTTGAATTATTCGTTCTCTAGCTGAAAATATCGAATTTTAATTGCACCTATAACCAGTGCGCAAACTGCATATCAATATATCTATCCTGCACAAGTATGCCAATAGTTTCAAACAACTGATTAGATGGCCTCGACGTTTCCTCAAGCCATGAAAATGAACAGTAATTTGCTTGTCATCAATGCCTACAAATCTCTATGTCTCTCTCAACATAGCAGATCATCATTAGACACTAAATCCTTCAATGGGTGCTTGCAAAATGCTTGCATTAGATCCCTCATTAGACACTATATGTTCATCACCAGGAGCATGTAAAATGTTTGCATCAAATCCTTCATTAGCAGTATGTTCATTAGACACTTCAGGCTCAAGATCAACATGAGCTTGGATGTTTGCACCGGAAACTTGATTAGATACATCAGATTCAGTCAATTCAGTATTGATTGGGGGAGTTATAAAATAAGTAGAAATTGGTTTCATTTTCTCATTGATTCCCTACATACAAGCAGTTTTACAACACCGTCAGGTTTATCTATTGGCCAGAAATTGAAGAGTTGAATTAGATATAATTAGGGATGTGATGTACCTGCTCGTTGCGCATGCTACTCTTGCAAGCTGCGACTGTCCGTTTGCGCAAGCTCGATGCCATGCCCGTGCTGCCGCTGCTGCCTCCCATGCAGGCTACACCCAGGGTTGGATCTTCATCTTCTTGTCCTTCCATTCGCTTGGAGCCCGGCGACCGCCCTCCAACGAGGGCACGAGGAAGTGCTGTGTCGGTCTGTCCAGTGGCGGCTAGGTTAGGAGCAAACCAGACTCGAGGCTGGAGCGGATGAATTGGGATTTTTCCTGTTGTCGATCGATATGGGAGGCGCTCGTTTGGGCCGCGAGCCTGCTATAGGGCCTGCCTTGCACTTATGTTATTGGCCCATCCAAATTGAAACATTTTTCTTCATTTTTTACATTGCCTGCTCGTGCGTTGGGACGAACAAAACTAGCCCGGGCCAACCTGGATGACTCAAACAAGGTGCACACTTTCCAGCCACCCGAGGCGGCCGCCCATACCAGCCCCTATGGTGGCGTCGCCCCTTTTTCGTGTATGATTGGGGTAGTGAAAAATATTCCAGTGGCGCTTTTGATTTACCCACAGAATGGTTGAATTGCTTGTTTCTATGAACTGAGTTCGCCAATAATGTGAAGGATGCCAGTCTTTTCATCCTATTGTAGATTGCTTAGATCTCGATATGCCAAAAGTAATCACATGAAATATACAGTAAAAATCAGTGTGATGTGTGTGGCTACAACTAGTCTGACTACACGTCCTCATATAACATATCAAGGACGCACCATCGTACCAGATTAACCATTCGACTTACCAATGCAGTGTGGGAAGAAAGAAGTATTGGGACTGCGTATCCAAGCAATTGATGCCATGGACTCCTTCGTACAACCATGTAAGTGAAAAAGAAGTTGCAGTGTGTGTGTACAAAGAACTAGCGTAAGTTCAGTTACCTGCTTCTCGGAATTTTAGTTAGGCAATAATTTCAAAATTGTTCAATTACGTTGCTTGGCTTAATTTAGTTTCCTACTGATTACATAATGCCATAGCCTGTTAATCCTATTATAGACTGCGCCTATCTATGTGTTTGATAGTTACTGTTAAGAATTACCTGTTTGCCTGAACTTAAATAGCTACTTGTTTGTTTAACTGCTTTGCTGCTGCAACAACGGGTTACAATAATGTTAATAACTACTTTTTAGCATCCAACTGAAACTATTTAATTCCTTGTTTGTTTAACTGGTTTGCTGTTATAACTCCTAGTTGAGATGTTTTGCTAACTTCAACTTTTCTGAATCCAATTGGAACTTTAATGGCAAAACAGGTTAGCCCAAGATCAAAGAGCGAGGTCCCCATGGACGTTGTATCATCCCACAGCAGTGGCACCGGCCCAATCGTGCATTATGAATTGCCAACTGCTGATGCTTTAGAGGCCAAACTAGTGGTAGAAAGAGATTCTGCTTCTGCACTTAGAGATGAAGTTGACATGTTGAGGAAGCAAACAGCACAACCACTAGCAATACTCAAGACAACCATTAAATATTTGGTGGATTTCAAAACGAAGCAAGCTGAGACTGACCACATTGTTAAGGTCCTGAAGGAAAAAAAGGAAATTAAATTCCCACTTGGTAAATCATAGGTGAATTGTTCTTTCCATCATTGAATAACCTTTGTGTTGTTTGTTCATGTAATCAATCAAACCATTTGTTTTAGAGATCATGTAATAATTGTTTTTTTGTTTTTGGTTTTTGGTTTGTAATTTTATTTGAGCACAAGTCTGTATTAATTGATAAGACTCGGAGACATTTCACTTTGATTGCTGTGCCAGACCTACAAATATGCCAATCGGGCTGAATGTGCATTCAGCAATAATAGTAGTATAGATGGACCATAAGTGGCACGCATCGGAAAGGGCCAAGATGTTGTAGTAGCTTGGCTAAAAAAGGATGTTGTTGTAGCAAAAAAAAGTAGAACGGCCTGGCTTATGTATGTTAGTTGATATTATTGATCCATATACTCTATAAGTGTTTATATGTCTGTTAGTTCTGTACATTCTTGGTTGATTGACTCGGTATTTGAATCTTGATACATCGCTTGTGTACATATCTAAATGGGAGTACACATTATGCTGCGTGTGACATTTGAGTTGGACATGAAGTGTTCCAAATATTCGAATTCACCTTGAAGTTGATTCTAGCTTCTGAATTTGAGTATCGCCATTTGTAAACCATATTCATATATGACAGTGGAATACATCTTTGTTGTCCTTTTGAAGATATATAAAAAAACATGATTTATAAAGATTCGTATAGGAATACAAAATGGATTCGAATTTAGTTGCCAGGGTAAACGTGGATGCTTATTGTCCCAAAATTCGAAAGAAGCGGCAATATGTCTCACTCCCACGTCGGCTGCCCGAAGCCAAGTGTTTGGGAGATGGAAATTACTGTCTACCCATTACACGGACAATCCATCGGCCCGATTTCCACTGCTCTATATAGGGGTAGGTTAGTAACTTCAATTAGACGTGACACGACCGCCTCTGAGCCCATTCCGACACGGTGGGCGGCAACACACATCTGATTCAATCTCGTCTTGAAGACCTCTGTTTCTCCCTCCGTTTCCCCATTCATACACGGTAGGCGGCAAAACAAACTCGACTCGGCCGAAATCGATGTAGGCAAATATTTTCAATAGGGACAGGTTTGTAACTTCACTCAGATGTGACACAACCGCCCTACCTGTCAGCCCCGTTCATACACCGTGGGCGCCAACCATGGACGCCAACCACCCTCTCCTCGCCCGAAATTGCTCTGGGCAAATATTGGTGAGATGCGAGATTACCGTCGTATCCCCAACCGACGAGATGTCCAAATTTTAAACGGGGGCTAAGTTCGTAACTTCCCCATATTTCAGACAGGCGCGTCCCAAAAACATGGTTCCATGTACCTCTCCCTCCATTTTCCCATTCATACACCGTCCGCGCTAGAACACCATCCCCACACCAGCCTCCGTCTGCCACCCCATCCATCGCCGCCGTCTTCCACCCCATCCATCGCCGCCGTCCTCCACCACATCCATCACCACCGTCCTCCACCATGCCGGAGCGCCTACCAAGACGGCGTCGTCCACTGCTAGAGATGGACATTTCTCATCCACGGAAACGGACCAAGAGCCTTGCATCACATCGTCTCGCTTCATCGGCGGCGTCGTCCTCTTTGCCGGGGCCGCTCACACGACCTTGTCTTCCACCGCAACGGGACTTATCCCCCGATGCACTCGTCTACCGTCGCGGATTTGCTTCAACGCCGCCGACAGCCATCGCACCCCCGAAGCCTACACGGGCCGCAAGAGAGGTGGTACTTCATATCTCCTCAACTTTTTGATCTCAACCAGAAAATAGATCTTAACTTGGTTACTCTACTTTCTTTTCAGCTCTTAGAATTTAGTTCTTAGTTCAAAGCAAACAATGGCTGCTAAATATCATTTCTCCGGTTTGCAGCTTCAAATCTGCCATGGCACAGTCATAATACGGTTTAATTGATCATGTTGTTTCCGTGGTGGTTTCTTTAATAGAAATCGGAGGGGAAACCCTCTTTTGCTAAAACAATTATGCTTAGAGTTGCCCCCTTTTTTGATCACTATACGATCAGAATACGTGCTTCGTGTCATAATAGCACTGCTCCACTCATCAAGCTAAACAAGCTTAGTTGTTCAAAGACGAATATGATATTATTAAAACAGAGTCATTCAATTAGTCAGCTAAATGTTCCTAAATTAGTTTCGAAAATGCATGTTTGCCGCTCGGGTGTGTATCTCTACAGGGTGCCCACGGTGGGCCGGCCCACCCTGGAATTTTGGGTCGTCCCAGGCCCCGTTTCCCCTCTGTTCTGCTGCGCACTTCCGATCTCTACTCGCCCCCAGCCGCCTGCCTCACCAGCGACTTGCCATCCCCAGACGGCATGACTCTAGGAGGAGACGCCGGACTAACAGGAGGTCAGGAGCCGCTCGCCCAACAGCGTCACTGCTACCCGGGCGCGCCGCCGTGCCTACCTTCCCAGTCCGTTCAGGGCTCAGGCGTGCAGCACCCACTAAGCCAACCCGATTTATCCTGAGATGCGTCCTCAACACTCAGCAGCCACTCCTCATCACCCATTTTCTAATTGATTCATTACTCATTTGGCAGAATTTTCATTAGGGTTTGTTGTGTACTCAGTGGTACCTACACTTAATGGTTCAGATTTATTTCGGTAATCTTTAGTACCTGTAAAGTTCACAGGGTTTTCAAAATTCTGGCCCTAGGAACAGACACTAGTCATTTAGGATTATTGGTCGTAGTTTCATTGACCCAGATTACTACTGCAAGCCAGGTTTGTTGACAATTTTACTTGTCTTTCTTACTCATTCGATATAATATCAAATTATTCACGTCGATTAGTTGCAAACAATAAGTGCTAGACAAACATCTTGATTCTGATTTTGGACGATCTCTTACTGCAGTTACAATTCTGCATACTTGTCCTAGTAAGCTCACAACTAAATGATTGATTCACTACATCTATGCTTGCCTTGTCATATTTGTAGTCAATATTCTTTTAGGGTGGACCACCAAGTTTCTAAATACTGGAACCGTAGACATGAGTGAATAGTATTTCTCTATGTGATCTCTTCCATCATGTGTGGGCAACGAACACTGCATTGTATAGAAAGAAAGTGTCAATTCCAGCTTTTACATAGGCTTCGATCTTTTACATGGAATACAATCTGCCTCCTTGCTTTGTGTCGCACTACCAACACTCCACCCTTGAAGCTAAACATTATGCCACTCATAATTCCTTAGTTTATTTGTTCAAATACGAATTTCATATGATTCTAATGTTCCTACTTCAGTTTTGAAATGTGTGTCTGCCTGTTATAGAGACATAAGGGGTTTGTATTTCTGTGTGTGGTCTAGTCAGCACGGTTGGGGTGAACTTTGCATATGTAGGGGTTTATAGGGAGACACTCTTCAAGTTGAATCTGCAATGCATTCCATAGATAATCTGACTACTTTTTATGTTTTGACGAATCTCAGATTCTGAACAGCATCATAATGATTATGAGGTTGCGCACATGAAAAGAATAAAGCAAAACAATGCCATGGCTGTCAAACTTGGCATTAAGGGACTGAAATCAAGTCTGGATGCAATGCAATGCAAACACTCTCCACCTACAGATTCATGCTCAGAATATGATCCTAACAATGATTCTGAGCTAGAGGGAGACCTATGTCAATGTAGCTCCCTAATGGAGGAGTCAGAGGAAGATGCCCTATCTTATTCACCCATCAAGGTGCTTGCTCTAACTTCCCAAGGTTATATTGGTCGCACATATCTTGCAACTGATTCTTTGCATTGCTTCTACTTTGTTGAACTGCTATTAGCTTAGTTTACACATCGTGTATGTGAATATGCCCCGCCTATCCATTTTCAGTACATATTCCATATGTCATGATACCATATTTATCCATTCAAATGTTGTTCTTGTGTATCAGACGTTCAAAAGGAAGAGGGCGATTGCTGATCGTGGAGGAGCACAAGCAAAGTATTTGGAAAAGGTAGTGGCACCTGATAAATCAAATAGCCCATTAGGTGTAGTTGCAATATCACCTGACCCACAAAACACCCCAACTCTAGCAGACTCTAGCCCTACTACACTGGTCATTTCTGATGCCCCAACTCAGCAGACCCCAACTGCAGCAAACATTATGATTATGCCAGTTGACATAGCACCAGCTCTACGACGCAAAACCCCCATTCCAACAAAGAGTACACCAAATCCAGTTGCCAAATCCCTTTTCGAACTAGAGAGAGCCCCAATTGTAGCGAATAGGACCCCTGTTCCATTTCTTCCCGGTTTAGAAGACGAAGCTTATATTGTTGTCAGGAACTTTGTGTGCATGTTTCCTTCATGGAAAGATTATACCGCAGACAGAACAATTTCCAGTCTTCCTCCGCAACTTACGCGTAAGTAATGTACTAATGTCATTCATGGTCATTACTGCATATGTTTCTGCTGACAGAAGACACAAGATTTCATTCTTTTAAATAGGCGAGGACCAAACTGGATTGTGAAGAAAAGCAAGGGTTGGTTGCGCTTTTCAAGCACTCGTTGATGAAGTATCGTTCCTACCTGAGGCAAGCGCACTTCGATGGCAAGCCTCTAAACAAAATTTCTGTAAAGTATCTAGTGCAACATTTATCCGACGATGACTAGAATAATCTTGTTACACATTCGTCTCGGCTGCAGGGTAAGGTACTGTCTATGATATCACATCACAATTTGAACTACATTTCTGCATTTGCCTTAACGTCTCACTTGTACGAAAACTGTTAGCAGAAGAACATTCATTCTCAAGGGACCACAGAATCTCGCAACTATACTGCACACTACATTGCTCTTGTGAGTACCTCTTGCCCTGTATGACCATACTTACTTTCATAGCTGTTTGATTATGTAGCATCACTACACATGTTAGCCTCGTTATCGTCGATTTGGTGGACATTATAAGATCCATATGGACTCCTACATAAATTTAGAATCAACCCAATGCTTTTGAAGAGGTTTAGCTCTGCAGTCCTCTTGTAAGGACTGAACGTCGTCTATCACTGTACATACATTAACACCTAATCCCTCCGTCCCATAATATAAGAATGTTTTGTAAAGTACACCAGTGTTCAACACACTCTTGTATTATGGGAAGAGGGATTGGTTCATTGTGTAGCATTCTGCATCTTATCTCTGTTGGGGAACATAGCAGAAATTCAAAATTTTCTACGCATCACCAAGATCAATCTATGGAGTAATCTAGCAACGAGGGGAAGGGGAGTGCATCTACATACCCTTGTAGATCGTGATGCAGAAGCGCTGCAAGAACGCGGATGAAGGAGTCGTACTCGTAGCGATTCAGATCGCGGTTGATTCCGATCTAAGCACTGAACCACGGCGCCTCCGTGTTCAACACACGTGCAGCCCGGTGACGTCTCCCACGCCTTGATCCAGCAAGGATAGAGGGAGAGGTTGGGGAAGACTCCGTCCAGCAGCAGCACGACGGCGTGGTGGTGATGGAGGAGCATGGCAATCCCGCAGGGCTTCGCCAAGCACCGTGAGAGACGAGGAGGCAGAGGGATAGGGCTGCGCCAAGAGAGAGATGTTCTCGTGTCTATGGCAGCCCCAAAACCCCCACTATATATAGGGGAGGGGAAGGGGCTGCGCCCCCATCTAGGGTTCCCCCCGAAGGGTGCGGCCAGCCCTAGATGCATCTAGGGGGGCGGCCAGAGGGGGAGAGAGGGGGGGCGCACCACTAGATGGGCCTTAGGCCCATCTGAGCCTAGGGTTTCCCCTTTCTCCCCTTCCCTGCACCTTGGGCCTCTTGTGGGAGGCGCACCAGCCCACCTAGGGGCTGTTCCCTTCCCACACTTGGCCCACACAGCCCTCTGGGGCTGGTGGCCCCACCTGGTGGACCCCCGGGACCCTCCCGGTGGTCCCGGTACATTACCGATAGCACCCGAAACTTTTCCGGTGACCAAAACAGGACTTCCCATATATAAATCTTTACCTCCGGACCATTCCGGAACTCCTCGTGACGTCCGGGATCTCATCCAGGACTCCTAACAACATTCGGTAACCACGTATATCTATTCCCTATAACCCTAGCGTCATCGAACCTTAAGTGTGTAGACCCTACGGGTTCGGGAACCATGCAGACATGACCGAGACGTTCTCCAGCCAATAACCAACAGCGGGATCTGGATACCCATGTTGGCTCCCACATGTTCCACGATGATCTCATCGGATGAACCACGATGTCGGGGATTCAATCAATCCCGTATACAATTCCCTTTGTCTACCGGTATGTTACTTGCCCGAGATTCGATCGTCGGTATCCCGATACCTTGTTCAATCTCGTTACCGGCAAGTCTCTTTACTCGTTCCGTAACACATCATCCCGTGATCAACTCCTTGGTCACATTGTGCACATTATGATGATGTTCTACCGAGTGGGCCTAGAGATACCTCTCCGTTTACACGGAGTGACAAATCCTATTCTCGATTCGTGCCAACCCAACAGACACTTTCGGAGATACCTGTAGTGCACTTTTATAGCCACCCAGTTACGCTGTGACGTTTGGTACACCAAAAGCATTCCTACGGTATCCGGGAGTTGCACAATCTCATGGTCTAAGGAAATGATACTTTACATTAGAAAAGCTCTTAGCAAACGAACTACACGATCTTGTGCTAGGCTTAGGATTGGGTCTTGTCCATCACATCATTCTCCTAATGATGTGATCCCGTTATCAACGACATCCAATGTCCATGGTCAGGAAACCGTAACCATCTATTGATCAACGAGCTAGTCAACTAGAGGCTTACTAGGGACATGGTGTTGTCTATGTATCCACACATGTATTTGAGTTTCCTATCAATACAATTCTAGCATGGATAATAAACGATTATCATGAAAAAGGAAATATAATAATAACCAATTTATTATTGCCTCTAGGGCATATTTCCAACAGTCTCCCACTTGCACTAGAGTCAATAATCTAGTTCACATCACCATGTGATTAACACTCACAGGTCACATCACCATGTGACCAACATCCAAAGAGTTTACTAGAGTCAACAATCTAGTTCACATCACTATGTGATTAACACTCAATGAGTTCTGGTTTGATCATGTTATGCTTGTGAGAGAGGTTATTAGTCAACGGGTCTGAACCTTTCAGATCCGTGTGTGCTTTACGAATATCTATGTCATCTTGTGGATGCTACCACGCGCTACTTGGAGCCATTTCAAATAACTGCTCTACTATACGAATCCGGTTTACTACTCAGAGTCATCCGGATTAGTGTCAAAGTTCGCATCGACGTAACCCTTTACGACGAACTCCTTTTCACCTCCATAATCGAGAAAATTCCTTAGTCCACTAGATACTAAGGATAAGCTTGACCGCTGTCATGTGATCCATTCCCGGATCACTATTGTACCCCTTGACCAACTCATGGTAAGGCACACTTCATGTGCAGTACACAGCATAGCATACTGTAGAGCCTACGTCTAAAGCATAGGGGACGACCTTCGTCCTTTCTCTCTCTTCTGCTGTGGTCAGGTCTTGAGTCTTACTCAATACTCACACCTTGTAACACAGCCAAGAACTCCTTCTTTGCTGATCTATGTTGAACTCTTTCAAAATCATGTCAAGGTGTGCGTTCTTTGGAAGTATCATCAGGTGTCTTTATCTATCTCTATAGATCTTGATGCCCAATATGTAAGCAGCTTTATCCAGGTCTTCCTTTGAAAAACTCCTTTCAAACAACCCTTTATGCTTTCCAGAAATTTTACATCATTTCGGATCAACGATATTCACATATACTTATCAGAAATGTTGTAGCGCTCCCACTCACTTTATTGTAAATACAAGTTTCTAACAAACTTTGTATAAACCCAAAAACTTTGATCACTCCATCAAAGCGTATATTCTGACTCCGAGATGCTTGCTCTAGTCCATGGAAGGATCGCTGGAGCTAGCATACCTTTTAGCATCCTTAGGATCGAAAAAACCTTTCTGATTGTATCACATACAACCTTTCCTTACGAAAACTGGTAAGGAAACTTGTTTTGACATCCATCTGCCAGATTTCATAAATGCAGCTAATGCTAACATGATTCTGACGGACTTAAGCATCGCTACGGATGAGAAAATCTCATCGTAGTCAACTCCTTGAACTTGTGAAAATACTCTTTGCCACAAGTTGAGCTTCATAGACGGTAACATTACCGTCCATGTCCATCTTCTTCTTAAAGATCCATTTATCTCAATGACTTGCCGATCATCGGGCAAGTTCACCAAAGTCCATGCTTTGTTCTGATACATGGATCCTATCTTGGATTTCATGGCTTCTAACCATTTGTCGGAATATGGGCCCACCATCGCTTCTCCATAGCTCGTAGGTTCATTGTTGTCTAGCAACTTGACTTCCAAGACAGGATTACGTACCACTCTGAAGTAGTACGCATCCTTGTCGTCCTATGAGGTTTGGTAGTGACTTGATCTGAAGTTTCATGATCACTATCATAAGCTTCCACTTCAATTGGTGTAGGTGCCACAGGAACAACTTCCTGTGCCCTGCTACACATTAGTTGAAGTGACGGTTCATCAAGTCTCCACCATCCTCCCACTCAATTCTTTCGAGAGAAACTTTTCCTCGAGAAAGGACCCGTTTCTAGAAACAATCACTTTTGCTTCTAGATCTGAAATAGGAGGTATACCCAACTGTTTTGGGTATTCTATGAAGATGCATTTATCCGCTTTGGGTTCGAGCTTATCAGCCTGAAACTTTTTCACATAAGCGTCGCCGCCCCAAACTTTTAAGAAACGACAACTTAGGTTTCTCTAAACGGTGTCGTCTCAACGGAATTGCATGGTGCCCCTTTTTAAAGTGAATGCGGTTGTCTCAAATGCCTAACCCATGAACGATAGTGGTAATTCGATAAGAGACATCATGGTATGCACCATATCCAATAGGGTGCAGTTATGATGTTCGGACACACCATCACACTGTGGTGTTCCAGGCGGTATTAATTGTGAAACACTTTCCACAATGTCTTAATTGTGTACCAAACACGTAACTCAGATATTCATCTCTATGATCATATCATAGACATTTTATCTTCTTGTCACAATGATCTTCAAGTTCACTCTAAAATTACTTGAACCTTTCAATAATTCAGACTGGTGTTTCATCAAGTAAATATACTAAGAATCTACTCAAATCATGTGTGAAGTAAGAGCATAACGATATTCACTGCGTGCCTCTCTTGTTCCATCTCACTGAAAAACAAGGCCCTTCAGTCATCTTGCCCATATGGTATGATTTGCATGTCTCAAGTGATTCAAAATCAAGTGAGTCCAAACGATCCATCTGCATGGAGTTTCTTCATGCATATATACCAATAGACATGGTTCGCATGTCTCAATCTTTTCAAAAATGAGTGAGTCCAAAGATCCATCAACATGGAGCTTCTTCATGCGTTTTATCCCAATATGACTCAAATAGCAGTGCCACAAGTATGTGGTACTATCATTACTATCTTATATCTTTTGGCATGAACATGTGTATCACTACGATCGAGATTCATTTTAGGTGCAAGACCATTGAAGGTATTATTGAAATAAACAGAGTAACCATTATTCTCCTTAAATGAATAACCGTATTGCGATAAACATAATCCAATCATGTTTATGCTCAACGCAAACACCAAATAACAATTATTTAGGTTTAACACCAATCTTGATGGTAGAGGGAGCATGCGATGCTTGATCACATCAACCTTGGAAACACTTCCAACACATATCGTCATCTCACCTTTAGCTAGTCTCCGTTTATTCCACAGCTTTTATTTCGAGTTACTAACACTTAGCAACCGAACCGGTATATAATACCCTAGTGCTGCTAGGAGTACTAGTAAAGTACACATTCATATAATGTATATCCAATATACTTCTGTCGACCTTGCCTGCCTTCTCATCTACCAAGTATCTAGGGTAGTTCTGCTTCAGTGACCGTTCCCCTCATTACAGAAGCACTTAGTCTCGGGTTTGGGTTCAACCTTGGGATTCTTCACTAGAGCAGCAAATGATTTGCTGTTTCGTGAAGTATCCCTTTTGCCCTTGCCCTTCTAGAAACTAGTGGTTTTACTAACCATCAACAATTGATGCTCCTTCTTGATTTCTACTTTCGCGGTGTCAAACATCGCGAGTTGCTCAAGGATCATCATCTATCCCTGATATGTTATAGTTCATCACGAAGCTCTAATAGCTTGGTGGCAGTGACTATGGAGAACCATCACTATCTCATCTGGAAGATTAACTCCCACTCGATTCAAGTGATTGTAGTACTCAGACAATCTGAGCACATGCTCAACGATTGAGCTTTTCTCCCTTAGTTTGCAGGCTTAAGAAACTTGTCAGAGGTCTCATACCTCTTGACGTGGGCACTAGTCTGAAATCCCAATTTCAGTCTTCGGAACATCTCATATGTTATGAGACGTTTCAAAAATGTCTTTGGTGCCACAATTCTAAACCGTTAGCATTACGCACTGAACTATCACGTAGTCATCAAAACGTGTATGTCAGATGTTTCGTAACATCTATAGACGACGCTGAGGTTCAGCACACCGAGCGGTGCATTAAGGACATAAGCCTTCTGTGCAGCAATGAGGACAATCCTCAGTTTACGGACCCAGTCCGCATAATTGCTACTATCAACTTTCAACTAAATTTTCTCTAGGAACATATCTTAAACAGTAGAACTAAAGCGTAAGCTATGACATAATTTGCAAAGACCTTTTGACTATGTTCATGATAATTAAGTTCATCTGATTATTTAATGAACTCCCACTCAGATAGACATCCCTCTAGTCATCTAAGTGATACATGATCCGAGTCGAACTAGGCCGTGTCCGATCATCACGTGAGACGGACTAGTCATCATCGGTGAACATCTCCATGTTGATCGCATCTACTATACGACTCATGTTCGACCTTTCGATATCTTGTGTTCCAAGGCCATGTCTGTACATGCTAGGCTCGTCAAGTCAACCTAAGTGTTTCGCATGTGTTCCGAGGCCATGTCTGTACATGCTAGGCTCGTCAACACCCGTTGTATGCGAACGTTAGAATCTATCACACCCGATCATCACGTGGTGCTTCGAAACAACGAACCTTCGCAACGGTGCACAGTTAGGGGGAACACGTCTCTTGAAATTTTAGTGAGGGATCATCTTATTTATGCTACCGTCGTTCTAAGCAAATAAGATGTAAACATGACAAACATCACATGCAAATCATAAGGTGACATGATATGGCCAATATCATCTTGCGCCTTTTGATCTCCATCTTCGAGGCGCGGCATGATCACCTTCGTCACCGGCATGACACCATGATCTCCATCATCATGATCTCCATCATCGTGTCTTCATGAAGTTGTCTCGCCAACTATTAATTCTACTACTATGGCTAACGGTTAGCAATAAAGTAAAGTAATTACATGGCGTTTTCATTGACACGCAGGTCATACAATAAATTAAGACAACTCCTATGGCTCCTGCCGGTTGTCATACTCATCGACATGCAAGTCGTGATTCCTATTACAAGAACATGATCAATCTCATACATCACATCCTTTTGGCCATATCACATCACATAGCATACCCTGCAAAAACAAGTTAGACGTCCTCTAATTGTTGTTGCGTGTTTTACGTGGCTGCTATGGGTTTCTAGCAAGAACGTTTCTTACCTACGCAAAAGCCACAACGTGATATGCCAATTTCTATTTACCCTTCATAAGGACCCTTTTCATCGAATCCGATCCGACTAAAGTGGGAGAGACAGACACCCGCTAGCCACCTTATACAACTAGTGCATGTCAGTCGGTGGAACCTGTCTCACGTAAGTGTAGGTGTAAGGTCGGTCCGGGCCGCTTCATCCCACGATGCCGCCGAATCAAGATAAGACTAGTAACGGCAAGTAAATTGACAAAATCGACGCCCACAACTACTTTGTGTTCTACTCGTGCATAGAAACTACGCATAGACCTAGCTCATGATGCCACAATTGGGGAACGTAGCAGAAATTCAAAATTTTCTGTGCATCACCAAGATCAATCTATGGAGTAATCTAGCAACGAGGGGAAGGGGAGTGCATCTACATGCCCTTGTAGATCGTGATGCGGAAGCGTTGCAAGAACGCGGATGAAGGAGTCGTACTCGTAGCGATTCAGATCGCGGTTGATCCCGATCTAAGCGCCGAACCACGGCGCCTCCGCGTTCAACACACGTGCAGCCCGGTGACGTCTCCCATGCCTTGATCCAGCAAGGAGAGAGGGAGAGGTTGGGGAAGACTCCGTCCAGCAGCAGCACGACGGCGTGGTGGTGATGGAGGAGCGTGGCAATCCCGCAGGGCTTCGCCAAGCACCGCGAGAGACGAGGAGGGAGAGGGGTAGGGCTGCGCCAAGAGAGAGAGATGTTCTCGTGTCTATGGCAGCCCCAAAAACCCCACTATATATAGGGGAGGGGAAGGGGCTACGCCCCCATCTAGGGTTCCCCCCAAAGGGTGCGGCCAGACCTAGATGCATCTAGGGGGGCGGCCAGAGGGGGAGAGAGGGGGGGCGCACCACTAGATGGGCCTTAGGCCCATCTGAGCCTAGGGTTTCCCCTTTCTCCCCTTCCCTGCGCCTTGGGCCTCTTGTGGGAGGCGCACCAGCCCACCTAGGGGCTGGTCCCTTCCCACACTTGGCCCACGCAGCCCTCTGGGGCTGGTGGCCCCACCTGGTGGACCCCCGGGACCCTCCCGGTGGTCCCGGTACGTTACCGATAGCACCCGAAACTTTTCCGGTGACCAAAACAGGACTTCCCATATATAAATCTTTACCTCCGGACCATTCCGGAACTCCTCGTGACATCCGGGATCTCATCCGGGACTCCGAACAACATTCGGTAACCACGTATATCTATTCCCTATAACCCTAGCGTCATCGAACCTTAAGTGTGTAGACCCTACGGGTTCGGGAACCATGCAGACATGACCGAGACGTTCTCCAGCCAATAACCAACAGCGGGATCTGGATACCCATGTTGGCTCCCACATGTTCCACGATGATCTCATCGGATGAACCACGATGTCGGGGATTCAATCAATCCCGTATACAATTCCCTTTGTCTACCGGTATGTTACTTGCCCGAGATTCGATCGTCGGTATCCCGATACCTTGTTCAATCTCGTTAACGGCAAGTCTCTTTACTCGTTCCGTAACACATCATCCCGTGATCAAATCCTTGGTCACATTGTGCACATTATGATGATGTTCTACCGAGTGGGCCCAGAGATACCTCTCCGGTTACACGGATTGACAAATCCCAGTCTCGATTCGTGCCAACCCAACAGACACTTTCGGAGATACCTGTAGTGCACCTTTATAGCCACCCAGTTATGTTGTGACGTTTGGTACACCCAAAGCATTCCTACGGTATCCGGGAGTTGCACAATCTCATGGTCTAAGGAAATGATACTTGACATTAGAAAAGCTCTTAGCAAACGAACTACACGATCTTGTGCTAGGCTTAGGATTGGGTCTTGTCCATCACATCATTCTCCTAATGATGTGATCCTGTTATCAACGACATCCAATGTCCATGGTCAGGAAACCGTAACCATCTATTGATCAACGAGCTAGTCAACTAGAGGCTTACTATGGACATGGTGTTGTCTATGTATCCACACATGTATTTGAGTTTCCTATCAATACAATTCTAGCATGGATAATAAACAATTATCATGAACAAGGAAATATAATAATAACCAATTTATTATTGCCTCTAGGGCATATTTCCAACAATCTCCCTCGCCCACCATTTAATAAAAAAGATCAGATCTATATTTAATCTTACCAAAAAGTAGAATACACAGACAATGCCAGTGCAGAAGTGTAGCCCATTGCTCTTGTTAGTTCATTTTGTCCTGTAACGCTTGTACTTCCAGGGATTGGTAGTTGATTATGTAGCATCAATCTGCATCTTATCTTCATTATCCTCTATCCCTTCCAGTATTATCATATCTATAATTACTCTCTACAAAATGTAGAGTACAGGCAATGCTTATGAAGAAGATTCTGTGCTGAAATTCTTGAGTTATCATTCCCTTGACATGGAGAAGGGCATTATAAAGCCGGTGTTAACTGCTAATGTAAGTCAGTCCTCCTAAAGCCTTTATCCTCAACTGCTGTTTAATTTGCTCATACTCCCTATCGTTTACTATTGTTTAGTTTGCTGTTTCTACCAAAATGCATGTTCGCAAGAACTATAATTTCTAAGTTTTACTTGTAAAACCAAATTCCTTATTCATACCATGCACATTACTCAATACTCCCTATATGTTGAGGATATAGACCTTAGAGTCACCCGCCAGGAGAGGCCGGGTTACTCGTATGGTCGTTGCCAGAAGCCCGGAGCCAAGTTTGAAGACAATGGGCCAGAGATGGGCTAAGACCCGGATATGGCTTAAGGCCCGTAGCTACAATTATTATTATGGTAGAACTTGTAGTGTAAGGCAAGTATAGTCGAGAGTCCGAGCCGGACACTCTTATGAGCCGGCCGGGACTCTAAGGGCTGCTGGGCGTCAGCCTCCCTATATAAAGGGACGACCCGGCAGCGGTTTAAAGGCGACAACAATCTCATCGAGAGCCGGGCATAGCAGTTTAGCTCCCTGGTGATCGTAACCCTAATCAATACCACCTCAAACTGGGCGTAGGCTTTTACCTTCACTGTAAGGGGCCGAACCAGTATAACCCCTCGTGTTCCTTGTCCCGCATTAACCCCTTCAAGCTTCCTAGTTGCGATGGCTCCACGACTAAGTCCTAGCTCGAGGACATCTGCCGTGACAATTCCACGACAGTTGGCGCCCACCGTGGGGCCAGCGCACGGTGGATTTGAGTTCTTGAAGGGCAGCTTCGAAGGGCCCAAGGTATACGCTGTGGGCCGGATGACCAAGAGTCGTCGCGGCAAGCTCTACATCGACGATGCAAGCTGGGGCCCCGACGCCGGCTCAATTGAGTACGGGTACCGGGTCCCCTTCTGCGGAATTCACGTTTTCATTGGCAAGATTGGTGAGCCGGGTCCCGAGCCGGGTCTCTGCACTGGTCTCACCGAGACGGCTCAGCTTGCGCGACCCGCCCAGGCCCGGCCTGCCTTAAGGCATGCTTTTGTGGGGTGTATCCATGAAGGACTCTCCGATCAATCTAGATCTGGTGATGAGACGGCCGCCGGCTCTGACGGCGAGTCGGCCACCGATGAGTCAAACTCGTTGTACCAACTTCAAGATGGCAGGCTCATGGGTTGTTCCGATGGTGACAGTATTCCGGACCTTTTTGAGCCGCCAAGTCAGGTTGGAGTTTTAATGGCTGGTGCGCAGCCTGTTCAGAACCCCGCTGCCGGAGCGGGAAACCCGGTGCCTTCTCCGGCTCAGGTGCTAATGGATCTCACGGACAAGATGACGGCCATGTTAACCACCACGGTTGACCCGGCGGATCAAGCTCAGCATGATGCGGAGGTGACATAGTTAAAATTGGATCTGATAAAAGCTAAAGAGGATCTTGCAGCAGAAGGGATCAAGCTGGCTGCAGAGCGGGCGGCTCTCGATACCCAGACTCAGCTGATTCAGGCGCAGTCCTTCCAACTCACGATGGATCAGAACGCAGCCAATGAGGTCATGAGAAGGCGGCATCAAAAGGCCCAGTCTCGACTCCCACCGGTTTACGATCCACGCAACCTCTTCAACACGCCAGGTGCAGGGTCTAGTAACCCGCCAGGGGTCATAGCGCCCGGGTCTGGACCCCTTATTCAGCCACGAGTGATGGGGCCTCCCCAGGTGCCCCCTGCCCCGCCTCAGTATGTGCCAATACCCCCGGGTCATTATAATAACCCGCTGGAGAACATGGTCGCTGCGGCAGCACGGCTGGCGGCTCTCCCAGTTGACGGCGACTCTCCGACGGCTATTGAAACCCGCCGGGTCAGGGAACTCCTGCAGACGGCACTGGCACAGCAGGAGGCGTACTCCTACAGCCGGGATAGGATGCACTCGACCCCTCGTCCGGGTCAGAGCCCGAGTTACAACCGGCACATGGTCTCAGCAACCGGTTCAAGTAACGTCCGACGCCATGACCCGCCCCCTGGCCATGGCCCGGCTCATAATGGAGCCTTTTACGCAGCAGACCAGGACAAAGCGCGCCAAGAGGCGGAGCAAGTGCCTCAATTGATGGCTTACCAGACCCCCCCCCCCCCCGGCTTATCCGACGACTTCCGTTGATGTGGGTATCCCCACCAGGACCGGGGGTGTCCCTTGTTTGGTGCTAGCTATCCGTAATGAACGTCTACCTAAGGACTTCAAGGGCCCTAGGAAGGTGCCTAACTACACAGCTGAATTACAACCCGCGGCCTGGATTAAGAGTTATGAGATGGCTATGGAGCTGCTGGAGGTCAGTGAGGCGGCCATGGCCAAGTATTTCACCATGATGTTAGATGGGACTGCCCGCACTTGGTTGAAAGGGCTACCACCGAATTCCATTGGGTCTTGGGCTGAGCTGAAAGCCCGGTTCATCCAAAACTTCAAAGATACCTGTAGGCAGTCTATGTCAATTGTGGATTTGACTAACTGTAAGCAGCAGGAGGGTGAATCCACGACCCATTGGGTTCGCCGGGTTAAGGAGATCATACATTCATCAGATAAGATGGATGCCGGCTCTGCAGTCTTAATGTTGGAACAGAATTGTCGCTTTGTGCCCCTGAAGATGAAACTCGGGCGACTTAAGCGCGACTGCACTAATATGGGTACGCTAATGGCGGCTCTTGTCAAGTACGCCGATTCTGATGGTACCAAGGATCCCCCTTCAGATGATGAAAGGACAGGGAAGGGAAAGAAGAACGACAATGGCAAGGGTCCTCAGTTTAACCCGGGGAACCAAGGAGGAGGCAAGTGCAAGGCCGATGGCAGCCTAGAGTTTGTAGCCAACGCCAACTCCCAAGGTAATAACCAGCGACGCAAGGGGAGGCCCCCTCCCCGAGGCGGCGGGTCAGGTCCGACGCTGGAGCAGCTGTTGAATGAACCTTGTCCAAGGCATGGCTCTAGAGAGAAGCCAGCGACTCATCTCTGGAAGGATTGCGCAATCATGAAGGCCTTTAAAAATTACAATGGCCCGGGCGACGGCTCAGGCGCTGGCGGTTTTCATGGCCCGGGCGGTGGCTCAAATTCCGGTCCTCAGAACGGTCAAGGGGGCTTTAATCAACAGTCTGGCCAGGGTCATCAACAGCAGCAGGGGGGTTATCAGACCAATCCAAAACAGCTTAGTGGTGGACAGTATCATGTGTTTACCACTAGTCTGTGCAAGCGAGATCAGAAGCTTCACAAGAGGGCTGTGAATGCCGTTGAGCCGGCAGTCCCACGCTACTTGCGGTGGTCTGAACAGCCTATAGTGTGGAGTAGGGAGGATCACCCTCCCCGGGTGGATAACCCGGGCCACTTGGCCTTAGTAGTGGCTCCTCAAGTGGGAGGATACAAGTTCACAAAGGTGCTCATGGATGGAGGCAGCAGCATCAACATCCTCTATTATGAGACTTTTCGCCGTATGGGGTTGGTTGACAAGAACCTCAGCCAGTCAAACACTATCTTCCATGGTGTGGTACCTGGTAAGTCGGCTTATCCACTTGGCAAGATCGAATTGGAAGTGGCTTTTGGTGATGAGAACAACTACAGGGTGGAGAAATTGACCTTTGAGGTGGTCAAGATAAGAAGTCCATACCATGCTATATTTGGACGGCCGGCTTACGCCAAGTTCATGGCACGGCCGTGTTATGTGTACTTACAGCTCAAAATGCCGGGTCACAATGGGACTATTACGGTTCACGGCAGCCGGAAAGTGGCTCTGGAGTGTGAGGAAGGCGACGTGGCTTATGCAGAATCTGTGTGTGCTACAGAGGAGTTGAAGTTTTACAAAGACAATGTTGACCCAACAGATATGACCTCTCTGAAAAAGCCAACCACAGAACAAGAGCCGGCAATGAAATTTAAGTCAGCTGATGAGACTAAACTTGTTGATTTTGTTCCAGGTGACTCATCTCAGCAGTTTAGCATCAGTGCAAATCTGGATCCAAAATAGGAAAGCGCGCTCATCGAGTTCATCCGTGAGAATAGGGACATCTTCGCGTGGAAACCTTCTGACATGCCAGGTGTACCTAGAGAACTCGCTGAGCATACTCTCAATGTTGATCCGAAATTTAAGCCGGTCAGACAGTTTCTTCGGCGGTTTAATGAGGAAAGGCGGAAAGCTATTGGTGAAGAAGTAGCCCGGCTCTTGGCGGCCGGGTTTATCGTTGAAGTTTTTCACCCAGAGTGGTTGGCTAACCCGGTGCTCGTACTCAAGAAGAACGGCACCTGGCGGATGTGTGTGGACTACACGGACTTGAACAAGGCGTGTCCGGCTGATCCTTTTGCCCTCCCCCGTATTGATCAAATCATTGATGCTACGGCAGGTTGTGCACGCTTAAGTTTCTTGGATGCTTATTCCGGATATCATCAGATTAAGATGGCAGTTAAGGACCAGGAGAAGACGGCGTTCATCACTCCCTTTGGAGCCTTCTGCTATGTGTCTATGCCCTTTGGACTCAAGTGTGCACAGGCGACTTACCAGCGTTGTGTACAGAACTGTCTTCACAAACAGATTGGGCGCAATGTTCACGCTTACGTGGACGATATTGTGGTTAAGTCCATAAAGGAGGAAACCCTGATAGATGATTTAAGGGAAACCTTTGATAATCTCCGGGTCTATAAGATGATGCTTAACCCAGCCAAGTGTGTCTTTGGTGTTCCTGCAGGCAAACTCTTGGGCTTTTTGGTTTCTGACAGAGGCATTGAGGCTAATCCGGAGAAGATCAAGGCCATCACCTCCATGGCTAAGCCGGCGTGTATAAACGACGTTCAGCGCTTGGCGGGTCGCATCGCTGCTTTAAGCCGGTTTATAAGCCGTTTGGGTGAGAAGGCCATGCCCTTATATCAGTTGATGAAGAAAACTGATAACTTTGTCTGGAATGATGTAGCTAATACCGCTTTTGAGGATTTAAAGAAGCAGCTGGCAGAGCCCCCCGTCCTTGCTGCTCCGGTTGATAAGGAGCCCTTACTACTGTATGTGGCGGCAAACGCACGAGCCGTCAGTGTGGCTATTGTGGTGGAACGCAAGGAGGCGGGTAAGGAGCATCCGGTTCAGCGGCCGGTTTATTATGTCAGCGAAGTGCTCATTTTGTCCAAGCAGCGGTGCCCGCATTGGCAGAAGCTGGTATATGGTGTGTTCATGGCGAGCCGGAAACTTAAGCATTATTTTCAGGGTCATCCCATCACTGTGGTTAGTTCTGCCCCCCTTGGTGATATCATTCAAAACAGAGAGGCCACAGGGAGAATTGCTAAATGGGCTATAGAACTCGGGCCTCATGGTCTCAAATATGTGCCACGCACTACTGTTAAGTCTCAGGCCTTGGTGGATTTCATCAATGATTGGACAGAATCACAAGTGCCCGAGCAAAAGCCGGATAACACGTATTGGACTATTCATTTTGACGGGTCCAGGCAGTTGGAGGGCTCGGGGGCTGGCGTTGTATTGGCTTCCCCTAAAGGTGACAAGTTCCATTATGTGCTACAATTGATGTTTCCTTGCACTAACAACGCGGCTGAGTACGAGGCCTTGCTCCACTGCCTCCGGATGGCTAAGGAGATGAGCTTGAGCCGGGTGAGGTGCTTTGGTGACTCAGACTTGGTGGCTCAACAAGTATCAGGCAAGTGGGATTCTAAGGATCCTCTCATGGCGGCTTATCGCCGCGAGGTTGATGCCATTGCTGGGCACTTTCAGGGCTACCAAGTGGAGCACATTGATCGCAGGAAGAACGAGGCGGCTGATGCGCTAAGCCGGTTGGGCTCTCAGCGAAAGCCGGTGCCGCCTAACACTTTCCTGGACGTCCTGTACAACCCTTCGGTTAAGTTGCCTACAGAGGAAGACTTGGCTATCCCTGACCCGGAGGCACGACTGGTGGCGGCTCTTCATGTCATACCAGACTGGACAATGCCATATTTGGCTTATATGACCCGGGGCGGGTTGCCTGAGGATGAAACTTTGGCCAGGCAAATAACCCAGCGGGCTAAGTCCATGATCGTTATCGATGGCGAGTTGCATCATCGCAGTGTTACAGGAGCATTTCAGCGTTGTGTCTCCCCTGAGGAAGGTCAAGAGATCTTGCGTGAGATCCATGAAGGGGATTGTGGCCATCATGCCGGCTCAAAATCCCTTGTGGCCAAGGCTTTCCGTCATGGTTTTTATTGGTTGACGGCTCATGCTGATGCAGAGGACTTGGTCAGTAAATGTGATGGTTGCCAAAGGTTCTCACGACGGGCTCACGTGCCGGCTCAGGAGTTGAGGATGATCCCAATCACTTGGCCCTTTGCGGTCTGGGGGCTTGATATGGTTGGGCCTTTTAAAAGGTCCAAGGATAAGAAGACCCACCTCTTGGTGGCAGTTGATAAATTCACAAAGTGGGTGGAAGCTGAGCCAGTTAGCAAGTGCGATGCAGCCACGGCGGTTCAATTTATGAAAAAGGTGATTTTCTGCTTTGGATTTCCGCACAGCATTATAACTGACAATGGCACCAATCTCTCCAAAGGCGCCATGGAAGAGTTTTGTCAACGAGAGCATATCCGACTTGATGTTTCTTCAGTGGCTCATCCTCAATCCAATGGTCAAGCTGAGAGAGCTAATCAGGAGATTCTGAAGGGCATCAAGCCCCGGCTTTTGGTCCCTTTGCAACGGACGCCGGGTTGTTGGGTGGAGGAGTTGCCCTCCGTCTTATGGAGCATCAACACTACTCCTAACAGGTCTACAGGCTTCACGCCTTTTTTCATGGTTTATGGAGCAGAAGTTGTCCTCCCCAGTGACATCCGTCATGACTCACCTCGCGTGGCGGCTTATGTGGAGACGGATAATGAACAGGCGCGCCAAGATGCTCTTGACTTGTTGGATGAACAGCGTGATGTGGCGGCAGCCCGTTCAGCGATTTACCAACAAGTCTTGCGCCGTTATCACAGCCGCCGGGTCAAATCCCGGGTCTTCCAGGAAGGCGACCTTGTGCTCCGGCTCATCCAGGATCAAACAGATGCACACAAGTTATCCCCACCTTGGGAAGGGCCCTTTGTGGTCAGCAAGAACTTGCACAATGGGTCATATTACCTCATTGACATTCGGGAGCACAAAGATTCACGTAAGTCAGAGGAAGAGACCCGTTGGCCGTGGAACATAGCTCAGCTTCGGCCTTACTACACTTGAGCCACCAGCTCTCGTGGTGTACATATTTCTCTCAGCCATGTATATATTATGATAAGCAATAAAGCAGGACCTCTGTCCTTTTTTCTCCTCCAAATATGCACGTGTTGTTTACATGATGACTTAAAGGAGGATCCGGCTTATGATCGTATTCGAATCTAGCCGTAAGCAGTAAAGTCACTTGGGGGCTTCCTGTTCAAACATGGGTCGTATTCGAACCAAAGAGAACATAGCTGTCGATACCCATTTGATTGGCAAAGTGCCGAGCTCATTGGGAGGTTACCTTTGGTCATATTTGAATCATAGTTTAACCCCTCTGAGAACCGACATGGATCGTATTCGAATCAGCGTCGTTAAACAATTTTAAAAATCACTTGGGGGCTTCCTGTTCAAACATGGGTCGTATTCGAACCAAAGAGAACATAGCTGTCGGTACCCTCTTGATTGGCATCGCCACACCCACTGGGGGCTATATGATCGTATCCGAATCTTGGCTTAACCCCTTTGGGCCGGGTCTCTGCTCGTATTCGAACCGGAAGCCCCTAAGTTCTCCTGCTTTATCACAAGTTTACTCTGATTGTGACAAGGTGTGCACGGTCGGGTCTCACTTTGCCGGCTTAACTTTGGTTTACAGTGTTAGTTGAACATCATGGGTGTCATCAAGGCAAGTAAATCGGAGTTAAGGTACCAACCTTGCTACCCGGGTTATCTAAACCGGAAGTATGCTTACAGGCCGTTAAGTGTGTTATTACGGCTATGTTAAGGGTATAATTAAGGACCAGTCTTCTTTGATTCATATTCCGGGTTATCTATCTCAAACACCTGACTCTCAGGGCGGTAAGCCGCCTCGAGACTTGTGATTTGCCTTTCTATGCAGGATACTTAAAGGCACCTCTTTAAGGTTGAGAAAAACAAAGGGATGATTATGACCCGGAGAAACATCAAAGAGACAATTTCAAAGGACTTTCGCATTCAATACGTGCACGATGGCACGGCAGAGTTAGACTGTTGCACCTACTTTATTACAAAACTCATCAAATCTAACAAGGGTGGAGCATTGTTTGGTAAACCAACAGCCGAGTTACGATGCCGCTGAGTGGAAGTCTCCGGCTCGTTCCTGTCCTCTCCTCCGGCTGATCCCAAGACCTGGAAGGTTGATGACTTCCAGTCGATGCCGCTGAGAGCATCGAACTGGGCCTCCTCGTCAATTAACCCGGCCGGGTCAATCTCCGGGGCGAAGGTGTGCTGACGAGCCGGCGGGATCAGGTTGAGGGCTTCATAGCGAGGGGTTGGAATCCTCTGATTTTCCGTGTCATAACCCGGCTGGTACTTGGTCAGATCTGTGTCATTCCCGATGAGGATGGCCACCGGGCGTACAGCCTTCACGCACGCCGCGAAGTCCTTCTGATCGAAAGCTGAGCCGTCTTCCTTCAGGCTTGGATAGCCAAGGGCGATGTCCGCCGAGTCTAACTCTGGCAGGAATGCCTTGGCCTCAGCGCGGCGATTGCTCCGGCTCTCGCAGAAGCCCGTCGCAGCTCTTGGATCCGCTGAGGCAGAACGGCGAGCCGGCGTAGGACTTCTGCCAAATGAGTCGGCACCTCGTTGGATAGGGCCACCACAGCTAAGGCACGCTGTGACCCGGTGTAGAGCTGTTCCACCAGGGTGTACACGGCCTTTAGCTTGGTGACCACGCTCTGGTTGAGGTTGGCACTTCTGGGACCTGTTTAACAGAATCAGATAAGCCGGTGATAAGGATGAAACATGAGACATAAACACTCTACACTTGATGACAGCCGGTGAGGCGACTTACCGAAGATAGCGGCCACCATTTGGGAAACCTGGCGCTTTAGGCCGGAGAGCTCGGTGGTCTTCTCAGCGAGAGCCTTCTCCGCCTGTTCCGCCCGGGTCACCAGTGCAGCCTTCACTTCGACCCAGGCTTTTCTCTCAGCATCAAACTCGGTCTTCAATTTTTCTTGAGTGGCGATCCTGGATACAAACTTGGCGTTTGCCTTTCGGGTCTCCATCTCCTGCATCTTCAGCCGGCTCTTGAGATCCGCAAGGTCCGCCTCTAGTTTCTTGCCAACAGCCTGCATATATTTCCGGGTTATTAACAGTCATTATATAAGTCCCAAGCGTTTTCCAAGCAAAGACACTTGGCACTTGGGGGCTAATGCATATTGAACGTATCTATCTACATACTGCCGGCTCAATTGAGTAAGCCGGAACCTAAGTCTACAACATATTCAAATCATAAGTCGTCGACTTGGGGGCTAGCATGGCAAAGGTAACTATGCAGTAAGTAAGAAGGTGGCAGAAGGATACCTCAGATTTTTGCTGGATCTGGTTTACCATGGCGACCTCGGCGTCCCGGCTCTTGTGTACTTGGCTGATGTAGCCAGAGACGAGCTCTCCAATGCTCAGGTTGCTGTAGTTGGATAGGTCCAGATTCGCCCGGTGGGGCTGCAGTAACTCCCCCTTAGCGGAGCACTTGGCCAACACGGTCGGTCTCCCCGGCTCAACATACTCCGTCCGGGTAATTACCACGTCCGGGTCGTCTGCTAGTGGAGCTGAGCCGGAGGCCTCCGGGTTAACCGAAGCTTCGGTCGTTGCCTTGGTAGTTGGGGCGGTGGCTACAGGTGCCGTGTCCATTGGAGTGGCGGCTTCGGGGGCGGAGGCAGCTGGCGGTTCTTGGACTGTCACCGCCGGCTCAGGTAAATCCGGCACTCCGGCCGACTTGGTTTTCTTCACCCTCTTGGTGAGCTTTGCTTGGGCACTGAAAGAACAACAAAGGTTAGTACAAAGCATATGAGTAAAGATCAGAACAACATGAGATGATTGTTGTTACCCGGGCGCGGTCTTGAAAGCCGGCAGATTTGACTGCATGGAGTCACCCGAAGAGGGGGAGGTCTCCTGATAATTGGAGTCAGAAGAGTTGAGTGGCTGACGGATAACACCCGCCAACGGGTGAAAAGGGTACAAGTGGGAAATAACCTCAGTTCGGCGCTTCCTTGTTGCGTCGGGTAACCCGGCGGAGAGGTCGGTGTCCTTGTTGGCCCGGGTGTGACGCCGGCTTTCGTGAACCTGTTGCTTCAAAATAAATTGAGGGTCTTGATGAGCTAAAGGATGTGAAAAGCTTACTTTCCAGGTTACCCTTCGGACTTTCAGCTGTGGCAAGGGCTCCGAGTCGGAGAAAAGTGACATTACCTCTTCAACCACCGGGTTACTGGGCCGGTGTCATCCTGTCAATGAGCAAGTGTTGATAAGGCAGACAGCAACAAACAACAAATACAGCAAGAATTTAAAGGCTTAAGGGTTACCTCTGACTCGGAGCTGTCGCTTAATTGCATCAGCTCCGAAGCAGTAGGTGCTTCCTTTTTTGCGAGGGGCGGCTGTCTTCGCCTTCCTGGCTTTCTTGGCTGCCTCATGGTCATACTTGACCCGCCAGAACTTATCATCAGCCTGAAAAATACAATGAGGAATTCTTAAACAGGTTCAGATGAAGGTTATATGCAGACGAAGATAAAAAGTTAAAGTCAGCGGCTTACCGCTGGGGCTGGATTGGTCTTGCAGAAGGGGGCTAACCCGGTCCTTCCGCAGTCTGCCAAGCTCTCATTTAAAAGAGCCTTGGTCTCCTCCTCTGCAACGCCTTCTGGAAGATCATTGCGGCTGTGCCTCTGAGGGTCATCCTTTCGCCCTGTGTACTCACACATTAAGCCGGGGCGGCGGCTCAATGGGATCACCCGCCATGAGATCTAGACCCGGACCAGGTCGATTCCGTTCAGACCGTTGCCCAGGAGGGCTTTGATTTTGTTGATAGTAGGAAGCAGAGGCTGGCGCTCCGCTTGAGTCAGCTTGTCCGACAGTGGGTGAGTCGGCTCCAGACGTGTTGGGCGAAAGCCGAGCAGCGGGCTTTCATCAGCCGGGGATGTATCTTGGCAGTAGAACCAAGTCATGTTCCAGTCTTTGGGGTGGCTCGGCGGCTCTGCATAAGGGAAAAGACAGTCCATGCGCCGCTGGATGGAGATGCCACCTAACTCCAGACTTGGCCCATTGGCACATTCATTCTGGCGGTTTAAGTAAAACAGCTCTCTGAAGAGCAGCAGACTTGGCTCTTCTCCAAGGTAAACCTCGCAGAAGACTTGAAAATTGCAGATGTTGGATACGGAGTTGGGTCCTATATCTTGAGGCCACAAGTCGAAGAAGTTGAGCACGTCCCTAAAAAACTTTGAGTCGGGCGGTGCGAAGCCCCGGCTCATATGATCTGCGAAAATCACTACCTCCCCGTCCTTTGGCTGTGGTCTCTCTTCTGACGGGTCAGGGGCACGGTAGGACATGATTTCCTTCTTAGGCAAATATCCGGACTTAACAAAATTGGCTAGGGTTTCGTTGGTGACGTTGGACCTCATCCAGTTGCAAGTGATGGGAGCCTTGGGAGGCATGGTGAAAGTTGGCGGTCTATGACAAAAAGGAAAAATGTCCTGGTTAATTATAAGCCGGAGATCTACAGTTCAAAACTAAGGTGGCGGCTTATGAAGGGGACTAATGGTATATACTCAAATACAGTGGGTTATTTAAGCCGGAGGATTCTACGAAGCATGGTTTTCTTTAAACCGGAATTGTAAGCCGCCAAGATTCAATGGTTGCAGTTTTTACTCAGTGTGGTAAAACAGGTTTCACATATTGCAGTAACTTTTTTGAATCAAAATGGTCGAGCAAAAGAAAAAATTTCTAGACCTAGAAACAGCAGTGAGGGAGTTCTTGGGTTCAAATAGAGTTCTTATGCAGTTCAAGGAAGGCTACTTGCGTGTGAAATGGATCTTAAACAACCACCGCACTAGTTCTATGCAGGACTAACGTCAAGCAGGAGCAGTAACTAGGAGAACTACCGAACTTGCGGGCAATGGTGACGAACACGAAGAACGTGGATGAACCCTACTGCAGATCTACTCTAGGGGGTGGTGAGAACTTACCGGAGCTGAAGAGGTGCGGGAGTCGCCGCCGTTTATCTGGTCCGAGTCAGGGTGATGCAGCGGCCAAGGTTGACGAAGACCGGAGGCGAGACGGCGGCGGCGGAGTGCGAGCTCAGTGAGAAAGGCAGCGGCACGAGGAGGAAGAAGAGAGCGTGAGAAGAGCCCGTCAGGCCGGCCTATTTATAAGGCAAGGTCATAAGTGGGCGCGAGATTCAAGGAGACCACGGCGTGGTTATCTCCCCCCCACGACGCCTCGATTTTCGGAATGGCAGTAAAAGCAAAGATCCATTGCGGCTCTGGTGGAGTAAAAAACGGGCTTAATGGAAGATGATGTCACGGCGGATTATCCAGAGTCCAGAGGATGACGTCACGCCGGGTTATGGCCTTCACATGAATGGTAAGCCGGAGATTTTTTCTGTCGGCAGAGTTGAAGATTGACATGAGCCGGCTCAAATCAATCTGGGGCCTAATGTTGAGGATATAGACCTTAGAGTCACCCGCCAGGAGGGGCCGGATTACTCGTATGGTCGTTGCCAGAAGCCCGGAGCCAAGTTTGAAGACGATGGGCCAGAGATGGGCTAAGACCCGGATATGGCTTAAGGCCCGTAGCTACGATTATTATTATGGTAGAACTTGTAGTGTAAGACAAGTATAGTCGAGAGTCCGAGCCGGACACTCTTATGAGCCGGCCGGGACTCTAAGGGCTGCTGGGCGTCAGCCTCCCTATATAAAGGGACGACCCGGCAGCGGTTTAAGGGCGACAACAATCTCATCGAGAGCCGGGCATAGCAGTTTAGCTCCCTGGTGATCGTAACCCTAATCAATACCACCTCAAACTGGACGTAGGCTTTTACCTTCACTGTAAGGGGCAGAACCAGTATAACCCCTCGTGTTCCTTGTCCCGCATTAACCCCTTCAAGCTTCCTAGTTGCGATGGCTCCACGACTAAGTCCTAGCTCGAGGACATCTGCCGTGATAATTCCACGACACTATATGTATGCTTGTTTTTGTGGATCTATAATCCAGTGTGTGGTGAAGCAGCCCACGTTTGCACCTTGTCATCTCCTGTTTTATCTTACTGATGTGGCTGATGATATGAACAACATGCCATGCACATTAACCAAAATAGATACAATGATTTTCTTTGCCCTTCATCTATGCTTGTTATGTTGACATGGTAATCCAGTAGTGTGGTGAAGCTCCCCGCATTATGAAGAATGCCAAATTATGTTGTTGATATTTTGAACTTACTCTTTATTTCCTAATTTGAAATTGGATGGAATTGAAAGCACAGTTATCATCTTTGTTTTACACGTGCAAAACCTGTCATCTCTCTGCTTTGTTTCAGGGTGATATGCCTGATGGCATGCACAAGTCTGCTGAAGGCTGTGAGACAAACCCAACATATATTACAGCAAAGAAGGCAAAACATCTTGAAGATAGCGAGACAACCCCAAAGTCTTGTCTTGATGCAGTGTTCAAGTTACTTGAGACTAGCAGTCAGACAATCTCACAGAATTCGTTGTCTGAATCAGTTTGACTTCTTCAGTCCCAAGTTCTAGAAGAAAGGCATTTTGCAACTCAACTTCGGCTTGAAGTCCTGTCTCTAAGAAAGATTGCGGAGAACACCAATGAGAACCTCATCGCTAAACAGCTACACCTGGAAGCTATGACCGACATGCTAGGCCGGTCTCACAGCCTTGCTCAGTAGCTTGCGCAGCAGTTCCCGCGCAAGGCTAACCTTTTTTGAACTGTCTTGGAAGTGGTCTCGGTTCAGTATTATTTTGTTACACTGCAATGGTGCCCAGTTTTTGTAATCTGCTTCTTTGTTGCGCTTTATGATCACTAGTGAAGAACTTCGATGGCCAGTGGATGTAATATACCATAAATCCTTTATTGTATAGTGTTGGTTTATTCTTAGTTACTATGTCGTGATTTCTTTATTGTATAGAGTAGGTTTGTTAATTCCTACTAGTTACTTCCATCATTCGCTATCTGAAAAAAATCATATGTAGTGGACCGGGCCGAAACATTCGCCTCTAACGGGCCTGTTTTTTAGCGGGCCACAATTGGGATGGACTGCATCTTTCTTGGGCCCGAATGATTGGGGCCTTCACACTTTGCGCGAGGCCCACAACTTACATAGGCCTATATTTTAGTTGGGCCTTTTGTGGACCCAGCGCTTAGTTTGGCCCAGGTAGTGTTGGGCCATTAACAGGCTGAATATTGTACTGGCCTGTTACGGCCCAGATGAAACTATGGGCCTTTAGCACGCCGAAATGCATGTTGGGCCTCAATTTTCACTAGTCATCGACGGGCCTTCAGCAGGCTGAAATGTAGACCGGGCCTTTTTGGGCCCAGTTATATCACGGGAAGTTACCAGGCCGAAACATATCTCGGGCCTTAGTTGGCCCACTGATATCATGGGCCTTTAAGAGGCCGAAAGCTTAGTACAGACATCAACGGGCTGAATTATGCGACAGGCCTTTAACAGGCCCAAAGTCACGTTGGGCTTAACTGTTGCCACCGTTATCATGGGCCGTTAGTGGGCCCGATGTCCCGTCGGGCCATATATGGCCCATGGGCAGCACGGGCCATTCCCAGGCCGAAAGTCACACCGGGCTGAAGTGGGCCCATGTCTACATCGGGCCTCTAACAGGCTGAAAGTCACTGGGTTGTAATTGGGCCCAAATATTCGGCGAACAATTAACGGGCTAGATCTGGCTTCGGGCTGTAAATGGGCCCAAATATTCGGCGAACAATTAACGGGCCAAATCTGGCTTCGGGCCGTAAATGGGCCTTTATTAAGCAGGCCGTTATTGGGCTGGCCCACTAGTACCTGAGTAAGTACTACGGGCCTTTGACTGGGCCGGCCTTTTTAACCTATATGGTCCTCCGTTGGGCCCAGCCACATGTCGACGTATTGTAGGCATGTCTCCTCCAATGGACGGGCGACATCTGGCCCACTGACGAGCTGACAGGTGTTCCCTCTGGCCAATCAGAATTTTCCATGTGGAAATTTCCCATTGGTCCCAGCTGTTAATGGGTTATCGGATCCAAAACCGGACCCGATAGCTTGACGGCGTTCCGTTACGGTGGATGCCATGTGTCGGTCACCCTTGACGAAAGCACTTCTGTGACGCGCGATTTATCATCATGGAAGTGGACACTTCCGTGATGATAATTTTGGTAATGTCATGGAACACTTCTACGACAGCACAGGTATGACTATCTTGATTCTGTTATAAATTTGTCATGGATGTACATGCATGACAGAAAACGTGACCTACTGTGACAAATACGTATCATCACGGAAGTGTATTTTTTTGTAGTGCTTGTGGTTGGTGTGTTTCCCATCTTGGCCCATAAGGCCCATATCTTTTGCCGGGGGTGCCCGGAACCCCTTCTGGTGACCCGATAAGTACCCGGTACCCCCCGAAACACTTCCGGTGGCCGAATACCATTGTCCTATATATCGATCTTTACCTCTTGACCATTTGAGACTCCTCGTCATGTCCGTGATCTCATCCGGTACTCCGAACAACATTCTGTCACCAAATAACATAACTCATATAATACTGTATCGTCATCGAACGTTAAGCGTGCGGACCCTACGGGTTCGAGAACTATGTAGACATGACCGAGACACCTCTTCGGACAATAACCAATAGCAGAACCTGGATGCCCATATTGGCTCCGACATATTCTATGGAGATCTTTATCGGTCGAACCGTTATGACAACATACGTAATTCCCTTTGTCCATCTATATGTTACTTGCCTGAGATTCGATTGTTAGTATCTTTATACCTAGTTCAATCTCGTTACCGGCAAGTCTCTTTACTTTTTCTATAATACATCACCTCGTGACTATCTCCTTAGTTGTTTTCTTGCAAGCTTATGATGTGTATTACCGAGAGGGCCCAGAGATACCTCTCCGATACTCGGAGTGACAAATCCTAATCTTGATCTATGCTAACTCAACAAACACCTTCGGAGATACCTGCAGAGCATCTTTATAATCACCCAGTTACGTTGTGACGTTTAATAGCACACAAGGCATTCCTCCGGTATCCGGGAGTTGCATAATCTCATAGTCGAAGGAATAGGTATTTGACATGAAGAAAGCAATACCAATAAAACCGAACGATCATTATGCTAAGCTAACAAATGGGTCTTGTCCATCACATCATTCTCCTAATGATGGGATCCCGTTATCAAATGACAAACATTGTCTATGGTTAGGAATCATTAACATCTTTGATCAATGAGCTAGTCTAGTAGAGGCTTACTAGGGACACGGTATTTGTTTATGTATTCACACATGTATTTAAGTTTCCGATCAATACAATTCTAGCATGAATAAGAAACCTTTATCATGATTAAGGAAATATAATAATAACCATTTTATTATTGCCTCTAGGGCATATTTCCATCATGCTTTTCCTCAAGCAATTCAGTTGACAAACAGAAAGTGACAAAGAAAAACTTTTACAAACTCTGTTTGATCTTATTGTTGCAAATATCTCTAACCAATGTTCTGGTTTTCAGCAAAGATTATGAACTAACCACATTCACAGTAACATTTAGGTCTCACATTTACTCATATCAATAGCATAACAAACTAGTGAGTAATAATAAGATATCTCGGATGACAACACTTCTTCAAAACAATCAGGATGTAATATGGCAAAATGGTATCTTCCTAGCCCTTTCTGAGACCGCAAAACATAAATGCAAAGCACCCCTGAAGATCAAGGGATGACTGGACATTGTAATTCATGGCAAAAGAGATCCAGTCACAATCATACTCTCGAATAAAAAAGCATATAAATGACAATGGTGCTCTCCAGTTGGTGCTTTAATAAGAAGATAATGACTCAACAATAAAAGTTAATATATATAGGCCCTTCGCAGAGGGAAGCAGGGATTTGGAGAGGTGCAAGAGCTCAAAGCTTTTCAAACAAAGATGAATATAGTTTGAGAGATATGCTTTCACTGTCGACATAACAACTAAGAGATCTCACTATCTTCCATGCTAGACACATTATAGGCAGTTCCCAAACAGAATGGTATAGTTTTACTCCCCCTCCACAAACAAACTCAAGCCATGGCTTGCCGAATCCTCGGGTACCCTCCATACCAACAACAATCTGGGAGAGTTTTGTTTTATTATTATATTTTGATTTGATTTTGATCATGGAACTGGGCATCCCAATTACCAGCCACTTTCTCGTGAATGACAAGCGAATAAACACTCATCGTGAGAATAACCCACCTAGCATGGAAGATACTGACAGCCCCCTGTCGCTACATGAGCGATTCGGGCATACAAAACAGATTATTATTTGAAGGTTTAGAGTTTGGCACATGCAAATTTACTTGGAACGACAGGTAAAGACTGTATATAGGTAGGTATGGTGGACTCATATGGAACAACTTTGGGTTTAAGGAAGTGGATGCACAAGTAGTATTCCCGCTTAGTACAAGTGAAGGCTAGCAATAGATTGAGGAGTGACCAACTAGAGAGCGACAACGGTCATAAACATGCATTGAGGTTAATCAACCTTGGGTTCAAGCATGAGTAGCATATAAATCGCCACGAACATAAGTACCATGGAGGCTATGTTGATTTTGATTCAACTATATGCGTGAACATGTGCCAAGTCAAGCCACTTGAATCATTTAGAAGAGGATACCATCCTATCATACTACATCATAACCATTTTAAATGCATGTTGGCACACAAGATAAACCATTATCCACTCCTAGCTAATTAAGCATGGCAGGAGTAACTATAATTGCTAATTGTCATTGCAAACAGTTTCATTCATAACAGACTAAATCAAGAACGATGAGCTAATCATACTTACAAAAACAAAATAGGTCGAGTTCATACCAACTTTTCTTCATCTCAATCATTTCATCAAATATCGTCATTATTGCCTTTCACTTGCACGACCGAATGATGTGAATAATAATAAGAGTGCACGTGCCATGGACTAAGCTGGAATCTGCAAACATTTATTCGAAGGAGAAGACAAAGTAATACGGGCTTTTTCTTAGATCAACACTAGTGCATATGAGAGCCACTCAACATTTTCATCATGGTCTTCTCCTTACTACCCAAAGAAAAGAAAATGATTTCAAAGAAACACATTGAAATATTTTTGGAGTTTTTGTTTTTCTGAAGAAAGAGAACAAAAACGAGAAAAACTATTTACATGAAAAAGCTCCCAACAAGCATAAGAAGAACGAGAAATATTTTTGGGTTTCCTTTTAGTACTACAACTAATTAAACTAGAAAGAAAAACAAAAAAGAGGCGAGAAATATTTTTGGATTTTATCAAAGTTTTTCATACACACGAGAAGAAAGCAAGAAAAATAAACCAACATGGATTCTACAATGAAAAAGAATGAACACCCATAGCTGGAATGAATGTGTGATGCATGAATGTAATGTCGGTGAGGAATACGTACTCCCCCAAGCTTAGGCTTTTGGCCTAAGTTGGTCTATGGCCCAGGCTAGCCGGGGTATTATCCAAAGTCGTAGTTGGGGTTAAACTGGATTGCAGCTGCCACCACTTGGAGGGCTGCCTCGTTGAGGCGAGTGGTGTCCCTCGCTCTCTCATACTCCTCCGCCTCCTCTCTGGTTATGAAGTATCTTCGTTTTACCTGAAAGTCAAAGAAGGCAGGAGCGAGAAGCGTAATACGGAAGACACGCTGCCTGTCAAAGATTATTTTGTACTGAAAATCCAGGTCACCCCTCTCAAGAAATTGGAAACGCTCCATAGCATCATAATCAAGAAAAGGTGGTAACTGAGTGTCATCATGTGTCCTTTGTCCAAATTTGTCATTGGAGGATAGAAACCATCTCTTTTTCTAGTGTAATTTCAGTGTTAGAGTGTGGAACTACCTCCAGATTTGGATTGACAGCAATGACATGGTGCATATTGCGTTGCAAGCATGAAAGGATTTCAATAAACCTTTCTTTGCTGAAGTGGTGTTCCTGGCATGGTGGAAAATTTGGAAAGTGAGAAATGACAAGGCGTTTAGACACATCAGACAAACTTTCAAGCAATGGAGGAATGGTTTCATTCATGATATCACCCTCCTTGCTCACAGAATCAAAAGCACATACAGAGATGCCTTACTTCGATGCATTGATTTTCTGCCTCCTTGAGGTGTTCTCTGCTATTTTTGTAATCTTCCAATTTCTTATTTTTTTTATTTCCTCCTCTTAAGGAATACTTTGTACATATGTTTGTTTTTTTGAGTAATAAAATATTGTGGGGTGTAAGTACTGCAGTCTTCCAGGTCAAAAAAAATGTGTGTCATCAACTCTTATAGGTACCCCAAGATAATCAGCTAAATGAGTGGCATAAATTCCACCAAAGAAATCTCCATCTAAAGCATTATTATGTAACCGCCTTGCAATAATAGCCCCCAAGTTATATCATTTATCATCCATTACCGCGCTCTTGAGGACACTTAAATTAGGAGAGCAAAGGTGGCTATGTTCATTTCCCATTAATGCATCTACCTATAAAGAGAGCAAGATAATGTAAAGCAGGAAAGTGAATGCTCCCTATAGTAGCTTGTGTTATGCTTCTAGTTTCTCCCCAAGTGATTCTAGCAAGGAATTCAACGCAGTCAAATTTACAAGGTTCAGTATAAATGCCCCATTATGAAATTTTGCATGCTTCATTAAATTCTTCAAGGTCCATGCGAAATGATTTATCATAGAGAACAAATAAAACAGAATGTCTATTGCGATGGACTGAATACTTAAATCTCCACTCAAAGGAATCAGTAAGATTGTAGTATTGCAAGCACTTATCTGACAAGAAGTCCGTCAAGCCGGCATTGTGCACGTACATATCAAATTCATCCTTGAAACCTGCACGAGTCATGAAATGATCTGAAGGCCATTCTCAAGGTTGCACTTAGAGCTTCCACGGTGGTTCAAGGGCTGGCTCACGTACTGCAAGCCTTGGGGATTTCTTCTTCGAGGAACCACATTGGAACATCTTCCTAAACATTTTCTTCCTCTCAAAATTTCTGCAATTTTTAGTGACTCAAAATAAAAGTGAACCAAACACAACAAAATTGATAGCAACTACTCCTACAAGTGTCCAGAGGCTATATCATGCAACAAAACTACTTTGAACCATATAAATTTAACATGCAAGCTCAAGAACATGGTCACCTGATATGTCTCCAACGTATCTATAATTTGTTATTGCTCCATGCTGTTATAATATCATTCTTGGATGTTTTACCATCATTTTATAGCAACTTTATATCATTTTTTGGGACAAACCTGTGACGCCCTCGATTCAATCATACAATAATCATACACGCAAATGTGTACAATCAAGATCAAGAACTCACGGGAAGATATCACAACACAACTCTAGACACAAATTAAAATAATACAAGCTTTATATTACAAGCCAGGGGCCTCGAGGGCTCGAATACATAAGCTCGAATACACAAGAGTCAGCGGAAGCAACAATATCTGAGTACAGACATAAGTTAGACAAGTTTGCCATAAGAAGGCCAGCACAAAAGCATCTACGATCGAAAAGGCAAGGCCTCCTGCCTGGGAGCCTCCTAACTACTCCTAGTCATCGACGGTCTCCACATAGTAGTAGGCATCGACGGTGGCATCTGGCTCCTGGGCTCCGACATCTGGTTGCATCAATCGGAAATAAGAAGGAAGGGGGAAAAGGGGGAGCAAAGCAACCATGAGTACTCATCCAAAGTACTCGCAAGCAAGGATCTACACTACATATGCATCGGTATCAATAAAATGGGTTGTATCTGTGGACTGGACCGCAGAATTCCAGAAGAGAAGGGGAAAGCCTAGCCTATCAAAGACTAGCATCTTCAAGCAGCTCCAAGCATCTTGCAGCATCAAAAGAGATAAGAGTAGCATAAAGTAAGTAGTAGTAGTGTTATCAACCTCGGCCAGAGATCCTTTCTCGACTCCTGGCGAGAAAGCAATCCCAATGCCATACTATCCAGTTATCACCTCAAGTATCCAGTTCTAGTTGTATCGATCGGGATACAACTCCAAGTGTCCGTTACCGTAGGACAGGCTATTGATAGATGTTTTCTTCCCTGCAGGGGTGCACCAACTTACCCACCACGCTCGATTAACTCCGGCCGGACACACTTTCCTGGCTCATGCCCGGCCTCGGCCAAACAATACGCCGCAACCCGACCTAGGCTTAATAGAGATGTCAAGCACGCCGGACTAAACCTATCCCCCTAGGGGTCATGGGCCATCGCCCCGGGAACTCTTGCACATTGCGAGGGCGGCCGGTGAGTAGACCTAGCTACCTCCTTCAAAAAGGCAGGTGCTTACGCAGTCCAACCCGGCGTGCGCCGCTTAGTCGCTGACGTCTATTAAGCTTCGGGTGATGTATACGACGCAGAACGCCCATACTATGCCCACGTGATGGTTAGTGCTATCAGGCCAGAGGCCCCTCGGATCAAATATCCAAATCGTGGTGGATTAGGAACGCGCGGTAACAAGCAGAGACTCACGAAAGATGTGACCCCGTCGCCCCGTCTCGAGGACTTGCGGCAAGGGCTAGGAATGCCCGGCCACGCCTCGTAATTATCTCGCGGGCACCTTCCTGGTCAACCCATCTCCACATCACTCGCGGGTACCCCTCGGGGTCGACCCGCCTTTCCAAGTAACAGTTGTAAAGTCCAAGTATCCGTGTGTCCAAACATCAAGGGGAAAACCCAAGGAATCACCCCTGGTGAATTCCACTCGATGTAATCATCAAGGTGAACGTAAGAGGATCCACCCTCGAGGTTCACACTTGAGGGGTTGCACGACAGAGTCATATCGGAAGTGGTTAAGGAGGAAATCACCCTCGATGACCAGGACCGAATAGTTACACTATAGAGATCTCATCAGGAGTGATGTATGAGGTTCCACCCTCGGCACTCGATGGTAACTCTGTAGAGTTGAGCAACAAAAGGGGTGTGAAGTGATGTGAGGTGTCGGGTGTTGGTTGTCGATCACGTTGATCGAGTCGTCGATGATGAAGCAGGGGCAACAAGGACCAGGTGGGGGTCACTGATGGATCACTAACCAACCTATACTAAGCAGTTGAGGATAAGCAGGTAGGTAACAATAAGCAGGTTACAAAAGCAGGCTATGCATCAGAATAGGAGCAATCAATTACAGTAGCAAAATCTAATGCAAGCATGAGAGAATGGAATGGGCGATATCGGGATGATCAAAGGGGGGGCTTGCCTGGAAGCTTTGCTGAAAAGGAAGAAGTGTCGTCGTCGACGTAGTCGAACACAGGGGCAACATCAGTCTCGGGGTCTACCGGAGAGAAGAGGGGGAAGAAACAGTAAATACAAAGCAAACAAGGCATCACAAGGCATAACATGGCAATACGCAGTGCTAGGAGTGTTCTAACGTAGTGCTGCACGATATAGGTGAAGGGGAATTCAACCGGGAATGTTTTCCCGGCTCCGGACCTGTGTCAGACAAATGACCGGAGGGGGAATGTTCCATGTTCAACATGCTAGGGGCATGTGACAGATGAACGGACCGCGTATTCGGATTCGTTGGATTTTTCTGAGCAACTTTCATGTATAAAACATTTTCATCCGAGTTACGGTTTATTTTCTATGATTTTTAAAAGATTTAAACATTTTCTGGATTTATCTAAATTCGCAAATAAAATGATTAATTGCTAGATACACCCAAAAGTGTACCCAACCAGAGTGCTCCTATGGCTGACAGTGGGCCAGGGAGGGTCCAGTCAGCAGAGTTGACCCAGTCAATATTTGAATGGTTAAAAGGTGAATAGTAAAGGTGGGTCCAGGCTGTCATAGACTCAGGCACTTTTAATTTAATCTATCTTTAATTTACAATAGGGGCCACATGTCAGCGAAAATAACTAAAATTTAATTAGTTTTTAACCTAATCCTAATTAAACCGGGCCCATACGTCAGTGGCATAAGGCCATAGCGGGGCGGGCGGCTTAACGGGCGCCGCGGGCATGGGCGCCGGATCCTGGCGCGGCCAATAGGCAGGGCCGCTGCCACGGCGAGGCCGGCCGGAGGCGGGAGGGGACCTCACGGGGGAGCCGTACAGCAGCGGGGCGCCGACCGGTCGCGGGGCCCAGCGGGAGCAGCGAAGGGATGAGGCGGGCGCGAGCTGCGGAGGCAACGCGGGCGGGCTCGGGCGTCAGTGGACGATGGCGAGCTGCGCGGCGACGTTGCTGGCCAGAGGCAGACAACAGCGGCGGGCGGCGGCAGTCGGGCGCAGCAGCTAACAGCAGCAGGGGTAGCGCAGGCGCGAGTGGCGTGCAGCGAACGGCTCCGACGGCAGTGGCAGCCGCTGGCGGTGGCGTACAGAGGCGACGGGGCACGCCGGACTCGCGGCTCCGGTGACCATTTGGTCAGCCGAGAGCGGCTACAGGGATTGGGCGACGACGCGCGTCAGGGAAAGGTGCCCGTGGGTGCGGTGGTGCCCGGAGTTGGGCGCAGCGACCACGGAAAGCGGCGCCGACGTTCGGGACTACACGGAAACGGTGATACATGGCGCGAGCGAGCAAGATGAGCAGCGGGGCAGCAACTACGGGGCTCCATGAGTGCGCTAGGGCGGACGGGCGAGGCCGTGGTGGCTAGGGAGTGTGGTGCTCGCAACCATGGCGGCGGCCGGAGCACGGCCACGCGGCGGAGAAGCTACGGGGTGTGGGCGACCAAAAGGGGAGGAGGAGGAGGAGCAGTGGCGGAGGAGCTCACCAAGCGGCACGCCGATGGCCCTTGTTAGTTTAGGAGCAGCAGAGCGGAGCGGATCGGCGGCGGCGGAGCATCGGGGTCCGAGGAGGAAGAAGATGGCTTGCCGACGATGCAGGGCTCCTCGTCTCGGTCTGGTCGGCGAAGAGGAAGCAGAAGACGGCGGCGGTCCTCCTGGGCTTGGAGGAAGGGCGCGGGGAGACCTGTGATCATGGCGGGGCAAGGTGGCTGGCGATGGCGGAGCGCGGCCATGCGGGGAGGGCGAGGGGAGATAGAAGGTGGATCTGGGAGGGGAGCGTGGAAGGTAGAGGGAGGCAAGTGGGAGAGGGGAGACAAGGGGAGCCCGAGGCGTCGCCCTTATCCCCTCGGGGCGGCGCCGGCGAGGCTGGTCCGACGGGGACGAGTTCCTGTTCGGGCGCGGTCGTGAACAGGAGAAGATGACCGAGGGGAAGATGGACTGGGCCTGGTTAGGTCAGAGGCCAGCTAGAAAGAGGCCCGGCGAGGGGGAGGGTTGTCCCCTTTTTAATTTTCTTGATTTAGTTTTACCTTTTGTTTATTTTCTTTCAGCCACTAAAAGAGTTTTGTTTAATACAAAACTTGGCACAAAATACAAGGCAATAACCTCGGTTGGTATAAAACGTTTCAAAGCATTTGGGAGTGTTCAACTATTTTTAGAAATTGAAAAGCTCAAATAATTGGCTGTTGGTCCACTGAATAAATTTTCAGGGGCACTGTGGGAATCCAAAAGAGGTTGGTTCCAACATGACAATGATCAGGTCAAATTATGAAATATTGTGAACATTTTAGATTTGACATCTAAAAACTTTTATTTTCGATTTTGTTTTAGATTTGAATTTGAACCGGTTTCGAACCAACGTGAGTTTAACAACGGTAATCATGATGATGTGGCATCACTACAAGGGAATTCCTGTAGCTTAATTATCCGGGCATCACAAAACCTATTCACATAGTGCCCAGTGCCAGTTGTTGTTTTTGCTTGTTTTTTACTTCACAGAATATCAGTACCAAACGGAGTCCAAACGCAGTGAAACTTTTTGGAGATTTTTTTGGACCACAAGACACCTTGGGGACCAAGAAAGCACCTGGGGGAGGCCGTGGGGAGGACAACCCATCAGGGCACGCCCAGGGGGTTGTGGGGCCCATGGGCATCTCCACCGCCTCTTCGCTCTATAAATTACCAAATATTCGAGAAACCCTAGGGGAGTCGACGAAACACAATTCCAGCCGCCGCAAGTTCCAGAACCACGATATCCAATCTAACACCATCACAGAGGGGTTTATTATTCTCATTGGTGCCTCTCCGATCATGCGTGAGTAGTCCACCATAGACCTACGGGTCCGTAGGCAGTACCTAGATGGCTTCCTCTCTCTCTCTTTTATTCTCAATACAATGGTCTCTTGGATATCTGTTTGATGTATGATGTGTTTGTTGGGATCCGATGAAGTTTGAGTTTATGATCAGATTTTTTATCCATTAATATTATTTGAGTATTATTTGATCTCTTATATGCATGATTATTTATAGCCTCATATTTCTTCTTCGAATCTTTGTTTTAGTTAGGCCGACTAGATCGATTTTTCTTGCCATGGGAAGAGGTGCTTTGTGATGGGTTCAATCTTGCGGTGTTCTTTCCCAGTGATAGAAGGGGCAACAAGGCATGCATGTACCGTTGCTATTAAGGATAACAAGATAGGGGCTATTCCTACATGAATAGATCTCGTCTACATCATGTCATTGCTCTTATTGCATTACTCCGTTTCGCCATGAACTTAATACACTAGATGCATGCTAGATAGCAGTCGATGTGTGGAGTAATAGTAGTAGATACAGAATCATTTCAGTCTACTAATCTTGGACGTGATGCCTATATATTAATCATTGCCTTGGATATCGTCATAATTATTTGATCTTCTATCAATTTCCCAACAGTAATTTGTTTACCCACCATGTGCTATTTCTCGAGAGAAGCCACTAGTGAGATCTACAGCCCCCGGGTCTATTCTTTATCATATTGGCTTTCTGATCTATTATTTACCACTTTTATTTTCAGTCTATTATTCCAAAAACCCAAAAATACCTTGCTGCACTTTTTATTTGCATCTTTTATTTCGAGTTTTATCGAGATCTATTTATCCAATCTAGCACAAATTTATCTATCTTTTTATCGTGGAGGGATTGGTAACCCCTCTTACGCGTCGGGTTGCAAGTATTTGTTCTTTGTGTGCAGATACCGTTTACATAGTGTTGCTTGGTTCTCCTATTGGATTGATACCTTGGTTTCACAACTGAGGGGAATACCTATCGTAGCTATACTACATCATCCCTTCCTATTTGGGGAAATACCGACACAGTTTCAAGCGACATCAAAAGGAATTTCTGGCGCCATTGCCGGGGAGATATCATCAACATCTACCAGGTTCCTAATCACAAATCTCATCTCCTTGTAATTTACATTATTTGCCACTTGCGCCTCATTTTCATCTCCCCCACTTCATAACAAATTGGCTTTTTATTTGCCTTCTTTTTCGTTTGCCTTTTTCTCGTTTGATCTTTTGTTTGCTTATGTTGCCATGTGCCTTCTATTTGCTTGCATCTTCGCTTGCTAAAAATCTATTAATATGGATCCTCATACACTTGCTATTCTTTTTAAAAGATCCAACTATGACGAACCAATTTCTAGTGATTTGAGTGCACTAGATTATCTTTATAAAGTTTTGCTTGAAAATCGCGAATCTGAAAATTGTGATGAAGTGTTAGAGGAAGAAATTTATAAAGTGATTCACGATAGCTCCTTGAAAGAAAAGCATGATTGCAATGATATTATTATAAATTCTATTAATGTCAATTGTCTTAATTATATACAAGATCCCACGCTTGGGGATGATAATTTTGCTATGTCCACTACTTATTGCAATGATCATGATTGGGGTGACAATGTTTCTTATGATCTTGAAAATTTATTTAAGCCTCATGATGATTATGATATTGATAATAATGCTTGCAATAATATTGAAAGTGGGTTTGGAAGAGCGTCAACTTTAAGTAAAAATATCCCACACATTTGGAGAGTGATCAATCTTATGAATTTTATGATAAAAGTGGGCTTGGAGAGGTCCTGACTTTATTTGATGATAATCCCACTATTTTGGAAGAGTGTCAACTCTGGATGCATGTGGATCATGTAAAAAATATTTTATGTGATAGTTATACTGTTGAATTTTATTCTGATCCTACATATAATTATTATGAGAGAGGAAAATATTGTTGTAGATACTTTCATGTCACTAAATTACCTCTCGTCATGTTGAGACTGCTATTGTTTCTTTATTCCTCCTTGCATATGCCAGATATTTCTTGTCTTGATAATTTGTTTGCTTATAAAATTCCTATGCATAGGAAGTATGTTAGACTTAAAAGTTATTTTCACATGATTTATGATGCTCACTTCTTGTTACAATTCTTCTCTTCCATATGAGCATCATTAAAATAATCAATGCCTAGCTAGGGGCATAAAGCGATAGCGCTTGTTGGGAGGTAACCCAATGAATAAAATTTATTTTTGCCTTTTTCTTTCTGTTCTTGAGTGTTTGGAAAATTATGCTACTGTTATGATTGTGCTTTTATGTTTTAATTAGTGCTTGTGCCAAGTAAAGCCTTTGAGATAGCTTTAGTTGATAGTTGATTTGATATGTTGAAAAACAGAAACTTATTTTAAAAATCACAGAAGTGACAAAAAATTCTGCATTTTTTACACAAGATTGATATACAAATTGCCTACGTTTTAATAACATTTCAGAATTTTTGGAGTTACAAAAGTATGAGTAAAATTTGCATCTTTACAGACTGTTCTATTTTTGACAGATTCTGTTTTCTTTGCATTGTATGCTTGTTTTGATGAATCTACGGCTTGTATCGGGGGTATAAGCCATGGTAAAGTTAGAATACAATAGTTATAATGCAAAACCAAAATATGAATGGGTTTTCAATAGTAATTAAAGCAATGATTGGTTTTATTATACTAACGGATCTCACGAAAGTTTCGTGTGGTTGAATTTTTCAAGTTTTGGGTGAGATCACGATGGATGAAGGAATATGGAGTGAAAAGAGCCTAAGCTTGGGGATGCCCATGGCACGCCAAGTTAATATTCAAGGAGAACCAAGCAACTAAGCTTGGGGATGCCCCGGAAGGCATCCCCTGTTTCTTCTAACAACCATCGGTAATTTTACTTGGACCTATATTTCTATTCGTCACATATCATGAGTTTTGCTTGGAGCATCATGTATTATATGGGTCCTTGCTTGTTTTTCCTTTTAGTTTGTCTCATCTATCCTTGCTGGACACACCTATTTGAGAGAGATAAAATTATGCTATGATTTGTTAGAATTGCTCTCTGTGCTTCACTTAAATTTTTTGAGCTATGGAATTGCTCTAGTGCTTCACTTATATATTTTTATGAGCACGTTGTGCCTAAATTTTTTTGAAGAAATTCTATCATGCTTCACTTAAATTATTTTGAGAGATGAAAATTTTTATGCTCATGTTCTTCACTTAAATTAGTTTGATCTTATCAAAAGCAATTGTAACATATGAAATTAGTCCCAAAGTGATAGATATTCAAGAGGGATATAATAAAAACTTTCATGAAGATCATTGAACAAAATATACTTGATTCTTTGTAATAGTTTTGAGATATGATGATAGTGATATGTGAGTCATGTTGGTGAGTAATTATGCTTTAGTAAGAATATTGGTGTTAAGGTTTGCGATTCCCTATGCAAGCACGAAAGTCAATAGTTATGCAATGAAATTACATCCTACTTGTGGTGCATTATTCGGTGTTAGTTATGCTTAATGCTCGCTTATGTGAATTTTCGTTTCATGGTTGGTTGCTTCTCAATCTATTTGCTAGCCTTCATTTGTACTAAGTAGAAATACTACTTGTGCATCCAAAGTCCTTAAACTCGGTTTTGCCACATGAGTTCACCATACCTACCTATATGCGGTATTTCCGTGTCATTCTAAGTAAATTTGTATGTGCCATCTCTGAATTTTCAAAATGAATTTCCTTTTTGTGTGCTCGTACCGCTCATGAAGCGGCAGAGGGTGGCCAATATTTTCCATGCTAGATGTGTTATTCTCAAGATGACTGTTTATTCACTTGTCATTGCACGAGAGCACGGCGATAATAGGGTTGCCTAGTCCCGAAATGAAAAAGAAATTTACTTTAAGTTGTCAAATAATGAATTCCTTGGAAAGTGTTGGTATGGACGGTGCCCATGGATACGTCTAGCCATGGAGTGTGAAAGTATGGTAGAAAAAGGAGTAAACTTTATTTTATATTTGGGAACCGCCTATGATATATCTAGAATGGCAAAGTGTTGGGAATTACTCGGTCGTTTTCGTTGACAGGAAAAGTATGCCTCTCAAAAAAAATTATCTCTCAATTTAAGCTTTGAGCTCTGGCACCTCTAAAAATCCCTACTTCCCTCTGCGAAGGGCCTATCTATTTACTTTATGCAATTTTTATTTTTATTTGAGTCTCCATCTTCTCTTAAAAAGAACCAACTAGGGAGCACTATGATCATACTTGAGCATTGGATGTAGTTAATATGCGAGTGTGTTTCGTGAATGGATCAATGATTGAGCATGATGGGCTAGGGATAACTTTCTTTAGTGTTGATATTTTGAAACACATGGTTGCTTGTTGATATGCTTGAGTATTGAAATCTTCATGTCAAAACTAGAATATTGCTTTGAACCATATAAAACTCCAAATGTCCATGCTACAAAAGAAAAGAATATGTGATGAACATGTTAGGCATCATTCCACATCAAAAATTCTGTTTTTATCATTTACCTACTCGAGGATGAGCAGGAATTAAGCTTGGGGATGTTGATACGTATCCAACGTATCTATAATTTTTTATTGTTCCATGTTGTTATATTATCATTCCTGGATGTTTTACCATCATTTATAGCAACTTTATATCATTTTTTGGGACTAATCTATTGACATAGTGCCCAGTGCCAGTTGCTGTTTTTGCATGTTTTTTGCTTCGCAGAATATCATTACCAAATGGAGTCCAAACGTAGCGAAACATTTTGGAGATTCTTTTTGGACCAGAAGACACCTTGGGGACCAGGAAAGCACCTGGGGGGGACCCGTGGGGACCACAACCCACCAGGGTGCCCCCAGGTTCCCAGGCGCGCCCGGGCGGTTGTGGGGCCCACTGGGTCTCCTCCATCCCCTCTTCGCCCTATAAATTACCAAATATTCCATAAACCCTAGGGGAGTCGACGAAACACAATTCCAGCCGCCGCAAGTTCCAAAACCACCATCCAATCTAACACCATCACGGAGGGGTTCATCATCCTCATTGGTGCCTCTCCGATGATGCGTGAGTAGTCCACCATAGACCTACGGGTCCGTAGGCAGTAGCTAGATGGCTTCCTCTCCCTCTTTTTTTGATTCTCAATACAATAGTCTCTTGGAGGGCATAGTCTCTTGAATGTTGCCGTATCTGCCTGGCTGGAGGGCATAGTCCCAGAGCGTGATGTTCTGACAGAGGTGTTCAGTTCAATCTTTCAGATGGGGGCTGCCATCATCCCGTCGTTTTGGCTGCAGGAGGCCACTGAATGCCGATCTTCAGCGTTTGATTCTGCGTGGGGAAGGGCGGCTCGTTCTCCTGGTCTTAAGGAGATTTCAAGACTTGCCCCCCACGATGCAACGTTACATCCAGTGATCTTGTCTGCTCAAGAGTCGGCTCTTCAGGTGATTGCTTCTTCTTCTCTTTATAATGCACCTCAGTCCCGCAATGTGCTTGTGCCCCTTGACACTACTACTGTCAGAAGAAGTACTCGTTCTACTAAGTATGATGGTTTCAAGATCAACCAAGTCTCTGACATCAAACGCTCTAAGTCGCGAGTGAAACCACGTGAAACTTCTTTTATCACAGCTGTTTCTTTGGCTGCTGCCCCCGTGCAGGTTCGGTCTGATGATTGCCCCCCTCCTATGACGATTGAAGATCTTCAACAGATGGGCAAACGCTGCGGGATGGCGCAGGAGGCTCTTTCCCCCGAGAAGCTGCTGGATGATCAGCGCTCGTCCACGGGTGCCGGAGACTGAACTTCTGCTGGTTCATGAATAAATCTTGGAATGTTTTGTCGTGGAACATCCGGGGCATCAACTCTGATGCTAAAACTCTGGCGCTCCGAAATACTATTGACACTAGTGGTTGCTCTGTGATTTGTATCCAGGAAACAAAGCGTGAATCTTTTGATCTGGCGTTTATTAAAACTTTCTGCCCTAAGCGGTTTGATAAATTTGTGTTTGCTCCATCTGTGGGTGCCTCGGGTGGTCTTATTATTATCTAGAATAGCTCCGTGTTTGTGGGCACCCCTTGGTATTTTGATTCGTTTGTTGTGGGTGTTTCTTTTGTTGCTACACAGTCCAATGACTCGTGGAAATTGATCAATGTCTACGGTCCATGTTCTGGTCAGCGTCGGGTGGATTTTACTAATTGGTTATTTGACCTACACATACCTGATGATGAGAACTGGTTGATCCTCGGGCATTTCAATTTTATTCGTTCCACGAATAACAGAAACAAACCTGGGGGCGACGCTGCGGATATGTTGCTTTTTAATGAAATCATTAGAGCGCAGTCTCTGATGGAGTTACCTGTGAAGGGTCGAACATATACCTAGAGTAATATGCAAGACGATCCCTTACTTGAACAGCTTGACTGGTTCTTCTCGTCCTCTTGCTGGACCACTTCGTTTCCAAATACAATGGTCTTGCCACTAGGAAAACCGGTATCAGACCATATTCCCTGTGTGGTCACAATTGAGTCCTCGATTCCCAAGTCCAAACTCTTCCGTTTTGAGAACTTTTGGATTAACCATTCTGGATTTATGGAGGTGGTGGCCGCTTCCTGGTCCAAGGCATGCCATGCACCGAACACTGCCGCCCGCATTTGTAAAAAGCTGAAAACTCTGAGGTATGATCTCAAGAGATGGAGCAGGGATATCTCACAGCTGAAAATCATCATTCAAAACTGTAATGAAGCTTTAGTTACGATGGATAATCTCGAGGACAAAAGACCTCTATTTATCCAGGAATCAAACTTCCGGAAAATTTTGAAATCTCACTTGCAGATATTGTTGCAGTTTCAGAATGAATATTGGAGGAAAAGATGCACGATCCGATTCTTCAGATTTGCGGATGAAAATACCAAACTCTTTCAATCACTGGCCACGGAGAGATACAGACATAATTCTATCGCTATGCTTCGTGATGGCGATGTGGAAATACATGACCATGCTGCAAGGAAGGGGTATTGTTCAGAACCTATAAGGAACGGTTGGGCTCCTCTAAACCCACTCACATGCGCTTTGATCTTTCCAGAATCATCCGTCGGATTGAGGGACTGGAGCACTTGTCGGCACCTTTTTCCAATGAAGAGATTGACACTGTTATTAAGGAAATGCCTAGTGATCGGGCTCCAGGTCCTGATGGTTTTAATGGTTGCTTCCTTAAAAGCTGTTGGTCGATCATCAAGTCAGACTTCTATGAGTTGTGCCATGCATTTCATGCCGGAGGGCTAGATATAACCAGTATTAGTGAGGGGTATATCACATTGATCCCAAAGAACTCCTCTCCAGAAACTGCAAATGATTATAGACCAATTACTTTGCTGAATTGTTGTCTGAAAATCATCACTAAGATATTGGCAAATCGGCTACAGAAAGTCATCCTCCAGATCATTCACAGAAATCAGTATGGTTTTCTCAAAGGGAGGACTATCCAGGATTGCCTAGCGTGGTCGTTTGAATACATATATCAATGCCATACTTCGGCAAGGGAAAACATCCTCCTTAAGCTAGACTTTGCCAAGGCGTTTGACACTATTGAGCACGCCCCCATGATGGAAATTATGAAACACATGGGTTTTGATGACAAATGGCTTGGATGGATGAACACGATCTTTGGTTCGGGGGTTTCTTCGGTACTTCTTAATGGAGTCCCTGGTCGAAAATTCAACTGTAAATGTGGAGTGCGCCAGGGGGACCCTCTCTCACCATTGATCTTTGTCCTTGCGGCTGATCTCCTCCAAGCAGCAGTTAATGATGCTTTTGTTCGTGGGCTGCTTGATCTTCCTCTCCCTCGTGACAGGGCGGGTGATTTCCCGGTTGTCCAATATGCTGATGACACGATTTTAGTTATGCAGGCATGTCCCGTGCAGGCTGCTCGTATGAAAGCTATCCTAGAAGATTATGCCACTTCCGTTGGACTGAAGATCAATTTTCAGAAATCAACTCTCATACCCATTAACATTGATCACCGACGTGCTTGCGAACTGGCTGGGGTTTTTGGTTGCTCTGTTGGTTCCATGCCCTTCACATACCTCGGCCTGCCAATGGGCACAACGAGGCCCAGTGTCCTTGATCTTATGCCACTGGTTCATGCAGTTGAACGGAAGACATCCACTGCTCTGTCACTGATGTCATCCGGAGCTAAACTAACCTTGGTCAATTCAGTTGTGACTTCGATGCTGATATACGCAATGTGCACGATCAAGATACACCCAAAGGTGATTGAACATCTGGATAAGCTGCGTAGACATTGCCTCTGGGCTAAAAACTCTGACGACGGGATCAAAAATAACTCTCTTGCGGCCTGGGAGCTGGTCTGCCGCCCAAAACGCTGCGGAGGCCTTGGTGTTATTGATCTTAAAACACAGAATGCAGCCCTCCTCCTAAAGTATCTTTTCAAATTCTATAATCATGAAGATGTTCCCTGGGTGGAGCTTGTTTGGGATGCCTACTACAGAAACAAGATACCGCATGCATCTGAGGCGGTTGGTTCTTTCTGGTGGAGAGATGTGATGCAACTCAGTGGGATATTCCGAGGGATCACTAAAGTCACCCCGGGGAATGGCTCTAGTGCTCTGTTCTGGAAAGATGCTTGGTTTGATAGTACTCAAGGCTCCCCGCTGATGGATATATACCCACGAGCCTTTTCATTTTGTTTGAATGAGGACGATTCCATTGCTAAGGTTCTTGCTGCAACTGACCCATCCACGATTTTTAGTCTACCTCTCTCGACCCAGGCGAGAGAAGAAATCAAAGAGATCCAGGAGGGGTTGCCGCAAAATCGACTGGCCGTCGATAACAGCGATGTCTGGGAATGCTTGCTCGGGCGTTTTTCGTCCAAGAAGTTCTATAATCACTGCTACAAACAGGTGGTGGCAGACGAGGCGTTTGGATGGCTCTGGAAAGCTAAAAGCCCGATCAAATTCAAGATGTTTGGATGGCTACTCCTAGTTGATCGCCTGAATACCAGGAATATGCTCAAACGCAGACACTTTGTTGTCATGGGGGGCAACTATGCATGCATGTTCTGTCAAAACCCTCCAAAGGAAACGGTGGAACATCTGTTCTTCAACTGCCCCTTTAGCCAACGCTGCTGGGATGTGGTTGGAGTGACATGGCCGACAGCTGATAACAGACTGGCTCTTCTGCATGGAGGTAGGGGTAGTTGGAGACAACCCCTCTTCATGGATATCTTTCTCCTGGCTGCTTGGAGTCTTTGGATAGAGAGAAACAATCAACACTTTAGAGGGATTCAGCACTCTCATGGAGCATGGCTAGCTAGATTTAAGCATCTCTTGGAGCTGCTAACACATAACTGCCGAGAGGATCTTCATCCTTTCCTGTCTAATTACATTGTAAACTTGGGCCACTAAGACCGTGGATAGCTAGCATGGCCGGGGGGCCTCAAAACCCTTTTGTAATACATATGTAATTGTTCCTTTGTAAGTAATACAAAGTCAGTGGGAGCCTCTCCCACTGTCGTTCTTCATCAAAAAAAATAGTCTCTTGGAGATCTATTTGATGTAATGACTTTTTGCGATGTGTTTGTTGGGATCCGATGAAGTTTGAGTTTATGATCAGATTTTTATCCATGAATATTATTTGAGTCTTCTTTGATATCTTATATGCATGATTATTTATAGCCTCGTATTTCTTCTACGAATCTTTGGTTTAGTTAGGCCACCTAGATAGCTTTTTCTTGCCATGGGAAGAGGTGCTTTGTGATGGGTTCGATCTTGCGGTGTTCTTTCCCAGTGACAGAAGGGGCAGCAAGGCACACATGTATCGTTTCTATTAAGGATAACTAGATGGGGGCAATTCCTACATGAATAGATCTCGTCCACATCATGTCATCGTTCTTATTGCATTACTCCATTTCTCCATGAACTTAATACACTAGATGCATGCTGGATAGCGGTCGATGTGTGGAGTAATAGTAGTAGATGCAGAATCGTTTTGGTCTACTAATCTTGGACGTGATGCCTATATATTGATCACTGCCTTGGATATCGTCATAATTATTTGATCTTCTATCAATTGCCCAACAGTAATTTGTTTACCCACCGTGTGCTATTTGTCGAGAGAAGCCACTAGTGAAATCTACGGCCGTCGGATCTATTCTTTATTATATTTGCTTTCCAATCTACTATTTGTCACTTTTATTTTTAGATCTATTATTCCAAAAACCCAAAATACCTTGCTGCACTTTTCATTTGCATCTTTTATTTCGCGTTTTATCGAGATCTGTTTATCCAATCTACCACAAATTTATCTATCTTTTTTACCGTGGAGGGATTGACAACCCCTCTTACGCGTCCGGTTGCAAGTATTTGTTCTTTGTGTGCAGGTACCGTTTACATAGTGTTTCTTGGTTCTCCTACTGGATTGATACGTTGGTTTCTCAACTGAGGAAAATACCTACCGTAGTTGTATTGCATCATCCCTTCCTTTTTGGGGAAATACAGACGCAGTTTCAAGCGACATCATCACCACAGCAGCAAAATTTTGCAAAGTATAAAGCACTAGAGCAAAAACTAATTGGACCAACGGAGGAGTCACATACTGATGAACAATCCCCCAAAACAGTTTCGGAAATGGAGCTCCGAGCAAGGAGATCAAAAATGGCAACAAGATGAGCAAGAACACGGGTTTGAGCAAGGGTGTGATTTTTTCTGGAGGAAAGAAGTGGATGGGTGGCTGGAATAAGTGAGGGGGCCTACATTGGCCCCACAAGCATGCATGGCGTGCCCTGTGAGGTTGTGGCTCATAGGTGCACCCCCCCCCCCCCCCCCCGGTTGTGTTCAGTGCCAAAATAAATAAATATTGTAGAAAAAATCATTTAAAATTTTCAGGGCATTTGGAGAACTTTTATTTTCTAGTCATTTTTTATCGCACGGATAATTCAGAAAACAGTAAAATAGTAGCATTTCTACTTTATTAATTCTAAATAACCAAAAGTAAAGAGTGGGTACACAAAGTTGTGTTTACTAAATTCATCCATCACATGCCCGTCAAAAAGAATCCATCAATAAGGTTGATTAAGTCTTATTAGCGAACTTCTTCTGAATGACATGAAACCGGAGAATCTTTGTATAGCACTAGGTTACCTCAACCGGGACATGCATGTCCCCAACAATAAGAATTCCATTTTTTTCGAAAGTAGGAATAGGAAATTCAAAACCTTCAATAATAATTGTTGAAATTGTCCAAACTAGCGGGGCTACACGGGCATTTGCGCGGCTAGACTATTTATTTACGATTAGATTTGCTTTGACTTTTGATTTAATTTGTGCATTTAACATTTTGATATGATATTTTAGCATTCATTAATTATTATAACATGAAATTATTCTTCTTTGTATGTGTTCATTTTTCCCATTATATGAAAATTATATACGATAGATTTATTATAAAGATTTTTAATGTATGTGTCAGTGTGTTTTAGAACATAGTATAAGTATTTTCTTTTTTTGCAAACCAGCCTATGATTGGATGGTTAGGAGGATAGTGGTATCCCCAGCCTACTGGCGTTGAAGTCATAGACTTGACACTGCTGATCACATTTTTCTGAATTTATTTTAGGCCTTCCAGCGATGTCCGTTCAGTGAGAGGAGACGTCTGGTCGACTACGAAGGCGTGTGTGGTAACTTTGTCGATCTCAACATGATGTGCCACCCATCCTATCGAAGGTACTCATAGGTGTAGGGGTGCATGTCTGTGTTCGTAGAGGTGAGTGTATGTGTGTACGTATGAGCGTTTGCGTCTATATTATTTAAAAAAGTAGTGTGTGTTTTTATATAGAATTCATAACGGAACCTACGACCATGTGAAGTTATGTTTCAGATATCTTGCATGGTGAATTTAAAATTATCATGTGATATTTTAGCAATCATAAAAGATATTGAAAGGAAAGATTTTTATTTATGTGTTCATTTTCTCCATTACATGAAAATTATGTATGATAGATTTAATTTATTTACCCTTAAAAAATATTTTAATTTATTTGTGAGTATCATTTAGAAGCCTAGAAGTATTACATTTTTTATACATAAGTGCACGGCTATCGGAAGTTGATTCCATTCGTACCTTGTTCCTAGACTGGACAAAAATTTAGCGTGCACTTTGACTATGCTATTTTTGATCGTTTTTTAGCTCTGCCTCAATTTTGTAAATGGTCGAACCAAGATGTTTTCCCTAGGGGGCTCTAGCGCAGCTCTTATCCCCTTCTTTTTTGAAGAGGCAGCACCAGCGCATGCGCCCATCGCTGGCTGCTCATAGCGGCGTACCGCCGTCGACGATAGCTTAAGCGGAGGGAAGATGTACGTCACGGCGTCTCTCCCGGCCTCTACTGCCGAATGGATTTGGGGGAGCCTGCACAGGTAAAATCCCTAATTTTTTCTGCATCTCACCTGAGTTAAATTTCTTCCCAGATTAGAAATTGTTGGGCAAAATCTCCATGCCACAACCACGCTCAGGATTTAGTAAAGAAGATATTTAAATCTCCATGCTGCAGGCACTTTTTCATGGAGCTGATACAATAGATATTGAGATTTAAGGACTACTAGTAGAGTGCCCGTGCGTTGCTACGGGTTTAAGAAAAAATTACCATCTTATAATCTTCAAAATTATGTCAAACATATTATAACCTAATAAAAGGGAGGATGAAAAAACCATATTGCAATGTTCAATATCTTTTATCATTGATCAGCGAGGTATAATAATAATCGTTCTATACATGCAGGATAGTAAAGAACTCTTATACATTTGTTCTTTTACTTCATTGCATGAAATGTATTCAGTACATCGACATATATCATACATGCTTTGCACCTATAGTTTTGTTCTACCCACCTATTCCATTCTCTGAAATGGAGACTCGCGCCCTCTCGCGGTCTCTTTCTCGCCCTTCTTCCGCTGTCGACTCTTGGCACGTCTGCGCCAAGCGAGGCCGACAGTTCATGAAGGGATGGGGCACCAACCTGGGGCGTGACCTCCGCGAGCGTAAGAAGGCTCTGCTGTCTGCGATCCAAGCCCTGGACCTGCGCGCCGATGCTACTGGCCTCTCTCCCGAGGAGTGGCTCTCCCGCTACGACTTGGAAGATCAGCTCTCTATCATCTACACTGATGAAGAGGCCTACTGGCGTTTGTGTGGTGCTCAGAAATGGGTCTTGAAGGGCGACGCGAATACGGCATATTTCCAAGCCATTGCTAATGGCCGAGGTAGGCGCAACACCATTCCTCTCCTTTGGGATGGCTCGACCCTCCTGCAGTCCCCGCGGGACATTAGGTCCCACGTCGACGGCTTCTATAGGGCCCTGTTCACAGCCGCTCCTCGGAGCGGCTTATCTTTGGCCCCTGACTGCTGGTCCGGTCGCCAGCTTGTTTCCGAGCCTGAGAACGTGGCTCTTATGGCCCCCTTCTCAGAGGGCGAGGTCTGGGCCGCCATCAAGGGCATGAACCCTGCCTCGGCCCCTGGCCCGGATGGCCTTCCAGTCAAGTTCTTCCAAAGCTTCTGGAATGTGATCAAGCCGGAAGTCATGGCCATCTTCGACGAGTTCTACGTTGGGTCCATCGATCTTGGGCGCCTTAACTACGGGACGATCTCGCTCATCCCCAAGGTTCCTGGTGCTTCTGACATCCGTCAGTTCCGCCCAATCACGGTGATTAACGTGATCTTCCGGATTCTGGCGGAAGGGTACGCCAATAGGGTGACCCTGCTCGCGGACCAGATTACTCACCCCAACCAATCGGCTTTCATCCAAGGCCGTTATATTCTGGATGGGGTGCTGGTCCTTCACGAAGTCCTCCATGAGGTCTGCTCCAAACACCTCAAGGCGGTCTTCCTGAAGATCGATTTCCATAAGGCCTATGACACTGTTAGCTGGCCCTTCCTTCGGGAAGTTCTCTTGCAGAAAGGCTTCGATGACCGTTGGGTACCGCGGGTTATGCAGATGGTCTCGTGTGGTCGCACCGCCGTCAACATCAATGGGGAGATCGGCCCCTACTTCCCCACTTTCTGCGGGGTGAGGCAGGGTGATCCATTCTCCCCGTTCCTGTTTAGTATGGTGGTCGATGCTCTTGCGGCCATTCTGGACAAGGCTACGGCCGCGGGCCATATTAGTGGGATCACCGCCCACTTGACTGGGGGCGTTGGCATCTCCCTGCTCCAGTACGCTGACGACACCATCATCATGGTCGAAGGCTCAGATACGGACATCGCTAGCCTTAAATTCCTCCTCGTCTGCTTCCAACAAATGTCTGGTCTTAAGATCAACTTCGACAAGAGCGATGTGATGGTGATGGGCTATTCCCCGGCTGAGGCCCTTGACATTGCCAACCGCCTCAATTGCCGCCTGGGTTCCTTCCCAACGACCTACCTGGGAACGCGCATTAGTGACTCTCGGCTCACTGTGGCGGACCTTCGTCCTGCGGTGACCAAGTTGCAAACGCGCATTGAGCCTTGGCAAGGTCGGTGGCTCTCGAAGGCGGCCCGGACGATTCTCATCAACTCCTCGCTCTCTAGTCTCCTCTTATTCCTTATGAGCTTCTACAGCCTCCACGAGACCCTCCATCACGAGATCGCTAAAATCCAATCGCGCTTCTATTGGGCTGGGGACAATAACAAGCAGAACTATCATATGGTTAGTTGGCCCGACATCTGCAAGCCCCGGGAGCAGGGAGGCCTTGGCATCATGTGCTCGAAGCGCATGAACATTGCCCTCCTCTCCCGCTGGCTCTGGCGCATCTCACAAGGGCATGGCGGTCTGTGGTTAGACATCATCCGGAATAAATACTTGCGTGGCCAACCTCTGGCCTTCTGCCAACGTTCGGGTGGATCCCAGTTCTAGCAGCCGGTCATCCAACTGCTCCCCGTCCTCCGCATTGGGACTTCCATCTCGGTCGGATCGGGAGCAGCGATCTTGTTCTGGTTTGACCGATGGGCGGGTGACGCTCCATTCGCGGCCCGCTTCCCCGACCTCTTCTCCATCGCTATAGTCCCTACAATCTCAGTTCAACAGGCCCTTATTGACTTAGGGCTCCTCGCGTTCCGGAGGCCATTTGGGCCCCCGAAAGTGGCCGCCTGGCATGAGCTTCTTGATTGTATTGCTCTCCATGAGCCGGCTATCGATGCTGGCCCGGATGAGGTTCGGTTGCGCCTTGAGCCTTCGGGTCAATTCTCCACCAAATCCCTTTACGCGGCTATCGCCCCATCCTCCGCCCCGCCGCCCCTCCAGGCGGTATGGTCCATTCGCCTGCCCCTTAAAATTCGGATCTTCATGTGGCAATGGATCCGCGGCCGGCTGCCGTCTGGAGTTGAGGTCCGCAAGCGCAATGGCCCGGGCTCTGGCCTCTGGCCTCTATGTGATACCCCCGAAGACTCGAACCACATATTCTTCTCCTGCGTGTCTGCTCAGTTCGTGTGGAGCTGCTTTAGAGAGGCGGTTGGTGGGGATTGGTGCCACTCCAACTTCCCTGACCTCTTCACCGAGCTACAGGCCGCCCCGCTGTCCTCTCGCCACATTAGGTGGCTTGAGATTGGGGCCCTCGCGTGGACGCTCTGGACTATTCGCAATAAGCTTGTGATTCAGCGCTCCCCTCTTCGACGATCTACTGACGCTCTCTTCAAACTGTCTGGTTACTTGCAGCTCTGGCGGCCGCTTAGCCGCCCTCGGGACCGGGATGCCATCTCCGCCTTCATCGCCGACCTCCGCTTGATGGCCGTCCGCCTATCGCCGCCACCACCGCCGCCTCCGCCCGAGCCTGGTTAGTCGTCTGTTTGCTCTCCGGCCTTGGCCCCGGCTGAGCCTGTCTCTTATTTCGTGTGTGTTTTGGGCTTGTTGAGCTGTGCCCTCAGCAGTACCTCTGGATTTATTGTTGTGCGACTTGGGTGTGTGTGTTCTGAACTAGTCCTTGTATGTGCTCTTGGTGGTTTGGTTTATTTATAAAGCGGGGCGAAAGCCTTTTTCGGTATTCCATTCTCTGAAGAATGGTATATGGATATATAGACTCCATTGGAGAGAATACACTATGGAATCCCCGTGTCAATGTTAAATAATCATGTAAAAAAGAAAGAGAATAAAAGTAAAAGTGAGTCTAATGATCAAGTAGTATTATGGCAACTACCTCGCTGATCAGGTAGAAACTTTTCAGACAGCTTATCCTTGAAGGTATCCAAGTCGTGCATCAAGCATTACTCTATTGCCTTATAGGTTGAAGTAAAGAAATTATAAGCAACAGTACTAACAACCAACAGTGGCGAGCCTCTTGCTCTTGCAAGAATGTTTATTGAACAAAGGATCCTAACCTCCCTAGAAAAACTAACTAAGGCTCATTCCCTTTGCTTGAGGCATCATATTACGAACGACATCAGAGTAGGTCAATAACTGAAACTTAGAAGAAACGGTGATACACATGTTAACTAATAGAGTGACATTTGTCAGTTGTGATTGAACTTAAGTAATTCACATAAGAGGATTCAACTAAGAAGGAAGGAAGGAGCAAGTCATATCAAGTACTCCCTCCGTCCCATATTAATAGTCGCTCAAACAGATGTAACTAGCACTAAAATACGTCTAGATACATCTTCGCAATCATACTTAAGACATTGATGTATTCCTTCATGGGACACCGACTTAGTGTATTTCATTTTTTTCAATCGAGAAGTTCTTCACTCGCCTTGACTGCCCCCTTGAATGTGTAGACCGTTGAATAGGTAGATTGCCATTGTAAACTTCGGCAGATGCTGACCCAACGGTACAAGTAATTGGCAATGGTCATGTGCATGTATGATGATCAATATTACAAGCATGAAATGACAAAGAAAACAACGAAGAATAAATAAATATTGTCAACCCAAACGACATGTGGTTTTTCCATTGGAACTTTTGCATTACCAGATTTGCTCAATCGAATGCTGCCCCAGGACGTGGTGTCGTTCAGGACATGGTGTCTGCATGGTTTGAGGCCGTGGCGTCTTATCCATGAAGTTCAAGGCCGTGGCGTCGTACGTAAGGTCCAGGCCGTCCCGGGCTCCCGACTGCTGTGCCTCGTAGTGCTGGAACAACGTGGCGTCTGGGTGGGGGCATACTCTAGGGACCCATGTCGATACTTGGAAGCACGGAGAAACAGGCCTCGCCGGCCCCGCTTTCAAGAAGCGATTTGAAAAGGAGGACAACAAGGAATGTGTTGTGTATACAGAAAGATAGATCGTTGTTGTATATAATTGCGATTTGATTGATGTTTAATATGCATGGGAAGAGCGGAAAGATAGGTATTTTGTAGAGTATATGGAAAGTGTTGTTGTGTATGATTGTTGGAGGATATGATTTCTTTTGTATATGGAAGGTTTGGTTTTTTTTTGGCATGGGAGGTGTGAGATGGAAAGAAAATCGGTGTTGGAGATGAAAACTGGGCGTGGTGGTCGATGAAAGAAAAATCGATGGGATGGACATGGAGGCAGTTTTGTCGATGGATGGGGAGGGGTGGAGACGAACGAACAAAATGACCTACTTATTGCCCCTTTAGGAGTAGAGATATAGCTACATGTATAACCATACATCTCGTAATTTGCACCTGGGTATAAACCAAGGAATTTCTCATGTCAAAGAAAAGTGGACATCTTCTTAACATAAAGAGAATGTATTTTCAAGTATCATCTATCCCAATCACCATCGGAGGCTCAACAAGACTTCTCGAAGCATCAACGGAACTGACTTGGTCCTATCCTCGAAAGAGGATCCAGTGTTAGCATTGAGTTGGCTAAGAAAATCTACAAACTCACTTGTCAATTTACCACCAAAGGGGGGAGAAGTCCCATATTTTTCATGAAGAGGCAGTGCGGCCGTTTTCCTTGGTAAAAGGAATGGCGAGCGGCCGTTGTCGGCATCTGGGGCAACATTTAGTGCGTATGCGGCTCAGGTGGAAGATGAATGCCCCTAACGCAACGTTGCCATTGCGCGGAGTGGTAAATTCCCCTCTCCTCCACACCCTTCCCTTCCTCCCTTTTGTCCGTGGCCATGGCATGTTGCTCAGCCTCCAGAAAACTTGGTTGCGCAGGTGCAGGCTATAGCGACAAAGCGCGAGTCTTGGGCACTTTTTGACTCGGGACCCACCGATTCGCCACATCTTATAGTGATGCTGCTCCACTCTGATGGCGACGGCAGCGACTTCACTGTTTTTTTTTTTTGAAATGGAGGTATATCCCCGGCCTCTGCATCATGATGATGCATGCGGCCTTTTTATTAAAAATCTAGAAAGTATTATCACAAAGGTCTTACAGCTCGCAAACGAAGCAAAACAAAGCACATAAAACTGAAAAATACAATCGGACAAAGACAACCGGTACGGTGATAATAAGGACTTTTCAGCTCTCTAGACTCCTATCCTGTTATGCGAACGCCATCCGAACCGGTTGAATATAGCCCGAGCCACCATCTCCCACTGGTTGCACCCAGTAACCAAAGGCTCCCTAGAGTCCATAGGAGTGAGTAAGGACCACGTACGGATCCAAGCTGTAGCTCTGAAGATAACCTGCAAAAAAGTTAAGTGGTGTTGTCTGGTAAAAATCATATCATTTCTGCAGTTCCATATAGCCCATAATAACGCACATATTCCAATCCGAATACGAGCTGCCGTGATATGTTCAACCCCAGCTAACCACGTCCCAAACAAAGACGCAATATCTACTGGGGGATTGATATTAAAAGCTATATGAATCGTTCCCCAAAGTAACTTGGCAAGTGGGAATTCGATAAATAAATGTTGTATTGTCTCATCTTGAGCACAAAAACAACACCGCGAGTTACCTACCCATCGCCTCTTAAGTAAGTTGTCATTTGTGAGTATTACTTGCTTGTGGACAAACCACATGAAAATTTTAATCCGCAAAGGAACCTTAACCTTCCATATATGAAGTGACCTTGAGATGGGGCCAGAATTAATCAGATCCGTATAAAATGATTTCACCGTAAATATCCCATTTTTAGTTAACTTCCATTGTGTGGAGTCCGGCACGTCGGAGGGTCGAACTTCAATCAATCTCCGAACCAAGTGCATCCAGGTTGTCCATCTCTCACCCACTAACGTACGTCTGAACTGGATGTTCAAGGGAATAGTTTGAAGGACGATACCTACGTAATCTTCCTTACGTTGCACAATATTGTAAAGGGTAGGATATTGTAAGGCCAGAGGTGTCTCTCCTAGCCACGTATCCTCCCAAAATCTTGTTGACATCCCGTTGCCAATCAAGAATTTGACCCTACGAAAGAACTTATCCTTCGTTCTCATAAGTCCCTTCCAGAACGGTGAATCAGTCGGTCTGATGGTAACCTGGGCTAGCGTTTTCGAGTGCAAATACTTATTGCGCAGGATTTGAGACCACATGCCCTCCGGCTCTGTCTCTAACCTGTACAACCATTTGCTCATAAGGCATTTATTCTTAATCTCCAAGTTCTCAATACCAAGGCCCCCTTGGTCTTTAGGTCGACAAAGGATATCCCATCGCGCGAGATGGCATTTCCTCTTGGCCTCATCAGACTGCCAAAAGAAACGAGATCTAAAGAAATCAAGTCGCTTTCGGACCCTTTTCGGAATTTCGAAGAACGAAAGTAAAAAACATTGGCATGCTAGTCAATACTGAGTTAATCAAAACTAGTCGACCTTCATATGACATCAGCTTGCCCTTCCAGCAGCTGAGTTTTTTTTCAATTCGTTCTTCAATACATTTCCATTCCTTATTGGATAGTTTACGATGATGAATCGGAATACCCAAGTAACTGAATGGTAAAGCACCTAATTCGCATCCAAACAATTGTCTGTAAGTATGTTCCTCGTCTTTGGCCTTCCCAAAACAGAACACCTCGCTCTTATGAAAATTGATTTTTAATCCAGACAATTGTTCGAATAGACATAAGATAAGTTTCATGTTACGTGCCTTAGCCATGTCATGTTCCATGAAAAGGATAGTGTCATCAGCATATTGTAGAATGGACACCCCTCCATCAACCAGATGAGGAACTAGACCCTCTACATGGCCATGTTGCTTGGCCCTGCCAATAATTACGGCCAACATATCTGCCACAATATTGAACAGAAGAGGTGACATGGAATCCCCTTGTCTCAACTCCTTATGCGTCTGGAAGTAGTGACCGATGTCATCGTTCACCTTAATTTCGCCACTACCTTTCTGGACTTGAGTATCCACCTGGTGCCTCCAGGTTTCACTAAAACCCTTCATACGCATTGCCAGCTGAAGAAAAGGCCATTTTACTTTATCATAAGCCTTCTCGAAATCCACTTTTAAGATAACCCCGTCTAGTTTCTTCGAGTGAATCTCATGAAGTGTTTCATGTAAGACAACCACTCCTTCGAGTATGTGTCGTCCAGGCATGAAAGCTGTCTGACTAGGTTGAACCACTGAGTGAGCAATTTGTGTCAATCTATTGGTTCCTACCTTTGTGAACATTTTAAAACTCACATTCAGCAGGCAAATGGGTCGAAATTGTTCTATCCGGACCGCCTCATTCTTCTTCGGTAATAACGTTATCGTACCAAAGTTGAGGTGAAACAACTCCAAATGGCCATCGAAAAAATCGTGAAACATAGGCATAAGATCATCTTTAATGATATGCCAACATTTCTTATAGAATTCAGCTGGAAACCCATCTGGTCCCGGTGCTTTATTCGGCTTCATTTGAGTTATGGCCAGATGAACTTCTTTTTCAGTAAATGGTGCCGAGAGAACATCATTCTCCGCTGCCTGTAATTGAGGTATATCATCAATCACAAACTCATCAAGAGACACCGTGGAAGTATTCTGAGGTCCAAAAAGGCTTTTATAATAGTTGGAAATATACGCTTTCAGATTTTCATGCCCCACTATTGTTCCCTCGTCCTATTCAAGCTGTATGATCTTCTTCTTCCTATGTTTACCATTTGCAACCATATGGAAGAACTGTGTGTTGTCGTCCCCTTGGACAACCTTAAGCGTTTTCGCACACAACACCCACTTGAGTTCCTCCTCTCTCAAGAGAGCACGTAGGCCTTGCTCAGCCTCGGACTTGGTTCGATGCTCATTAACGGAAAGAAGAGTGGTTTCAGCCTTTACATCTAGTGCCTCAATGAGTTGAGTTAGACGTTCTTTTCTTTGCTTATAAATCCCACTCTCATTCCTGGCCCAACCTCTTAGAAATTGTCGGAGGTGTCTAATCTTATTCTGCCATCTCTCGACATGTGTCCTGCCCGTAACTGGCTTAGCCCATTCGCGTGCAATCATCTCCATAAATCCTTCTCGCTCAAACCAGCTTTGCTCGAAGGAGAAGATGTTTTTGTTTGCAACATGGGTAGCCTCTCCCGAATCTAAAAAGAGTGGTGTATGATCCGAGATCGCTCTTTGCATCGCATGAACCGACACCAACGGATATTTTTGTTCCCACTCCATACTAGCAAGTACCCTATCCAACTTTTCATAAGTCGGAACAGGTAGCGAGTTGGCCCATGTAAACTGTCTACCGGTGAGCTCAATTTCTCTCAAATTGAGGCTCTCGATAATCATGTTAAACATCATAGACCAACGTCCATCGAAATTGTCATTATTCTTTTCTTCTCTTCTCCGAATGATTTTAAAATCCCCCCCCCCCCCCGACTAGTAGTGGCAGATTTTCATCTCCACAAATCCGCACTAAATCGGCAAGAAAATTGGGTTTAAATTCAGGTTGCGCTGCCCCATATACTGCAACTAGCGACCATCGGAACCCATCCAATTTTGATCTCACCCTGAATTTAACCGAAAAGTCTCCCAGCACCACATTAAGCACCTCTAACGTCTCACACCGTACTCCTAGTAAAATCCCGCTGGATCTTCCTCTAGGAGGTAAAATGTGCCAGTCAAAATCGATACCACTGGAAAGGGTTTGGAGGAATTGGGATGTGAAATTATCTCGTCCAGTTTCCAAAAGTGCAATGAAATCTAAGTGATGCTCTAAAGTTGTCTCTGCTAAGAATCTTTGTTTAGCCAAGTCTGCTAGACCTCTGCTATTCCAATTCTAAGACAATAATATCTTTGTTTCATGAGCAACTAAATTCCAAGACATTTAGGAGCTCTGCTCGACCTTTGTAAGAAATGTACCACAATATTTGCTATAATGATATTACTACATCTATGTTTTTCAGAAGTACAATCAAAATCAAAATTAACAAACCACATCATGGTCACTATACAATCAATGCTCTTGTAAGGTTGCAGGTTCAGTTAAGCCACTACTTAACTCGAACTGAAACAATCATGTTTGCCTTTCCTCTTTGAAGTACCAAATTTGCAGCCTCTATTTTACGCATTGGTTGTTGATGCAGTAGCAGCAGCACCACCATCACATTAGAAGAGGTGCGGTGCATTACTGAACTGAAGTCAAACAGTACAGGACATACACATTGGATGGGTCAGTGCAAATTCACCTGCCACTAGACATGCTTCTTTTTATCTTCCAGACACAGTAGCGGTGGCAAGCACATACACATGCACCAACAGTGGCAGCAAATATGCACATGTATCTATAGTGATGTCCCTTTTGGTTTCCTTTAGTCTTCCAGACACAACAGCGGTAGCAAGCGCATATGCACGCATCGACAGATAACGAATGTTTCTACTACACAATATCTACTGTGACTTGTTGTTGCTCTTTGTCTCCTATAACATTGAAAGTTATTTTTTAAAATCAAAGCTTATGCAAGAAAACAATGTAAAGATCATTTCGAAAATCAAAGGCATACACTGAAAATATATATTTAAGATGATTCTTCAAACCAGATAGTAGGAGTGTATATCCGAAGGGAAAATAAAAGAGTTCTACCATCGACAATTCATGCACCTCTAAAAAATGAATTCAAATGTGCATGCCCTACATGATATTGCACTGAAAATATAGGAAGATGGAGGGCAAGACAGGAGAGCATTATCACCCATTAATTCAAGGCCACCCTGTGTGTAATTAAGTTGCTACGTGTCTGCATAAATATTCATCATTTATAAAACTATAGGAAAGCTAACCTTTGATTGAAAAATGTAAATGCCGCAATGTGAGCTAGCACGTGCAATTGTTCATCTCCTCTCCATAAGACATGCAAATTGGCTGAAGTGAGCATCAATTTTCTTCTAGAAAAACTACACTGAAAGCTTCATGGAAAGCCCATTTGCATGAAGCTTTCAGTTTGTGTTGCATGGTACTTCAGTGTAAGATAACTATCGAGCAATTTTCATGAAGCTTTCAGTTTGTGTTGCATGGATTAGAAAAAATCCAACAATATATAACTGCAACCATGCATATGCATGTAACGTAACTGCAACCATGCATTCAGATACTCTCACTGTAGCAACTGGGATAGATTAACACCTGAATGCACATGTTGTTTCATTAACCAAAAATGATGGAGACGGTGTTGTAGCAAAATAAATCAAATAGGTAATTAAACAAGAGAAAATGCTTTTGGAGGCTGCAAAATTCAAAATTCATGAAAATTCATCATTTAAAAATGTTCTGAAAAACATACTATACATGAAGGCATAAAGCACAAGTGTGTAAATTTTTATGACGAAATACATTCAAATAAGGGTTGTACAAAAAAATCTAGGGCTTTTAACACATAATACTATTCATATTCATCCTCTCAAACAATAAATTTGTCTTTTTTTGTAGACGTCGCATTTTAACGTATTTCATCCTGAAATTTTACACATATACACCTCACATCCTGTTTACTTGTACAAAATTTCAGATTTTTTGGAAACAAAAAATTTTGAATTGATGTAAAAAATCTGCCTCCTTTGTGGCCAGGAGCCAAAACGCCCCACTCATTAAACAATATGTCGATGGTCCTTTGAATATATATATCCACTTTATAAATTTGTTTGCCAAGATCCAAAATGCCCTACTCATTAAAGAATATGTCGAAAATCCTTCGAATATATACCCACTTTATAAAAAAACTAATGATATGGTAGCGACCAAACATCGGTCGTTTACACATTGTTTGCACTGGTTGAATACTACATGCAGCATCTTGTGCTCCCCAGTTCATCCCCTCCTCCGACTCTTGTGACCCCCTCCAAGGCTAATCTATCCTCCACCCCGCACACCGTCACACGTGTCGCCCCACCCCACCCTGCCCACAGATGTTAGAAATTTAATCTCGCAATCTTAAATACTATATGAAAGTCAACAACTTAAAATCAAAATAATAGGTTGGATCCTTGCTTAACAATAAGACTGGTAGCTACCATTGTTGGGTAATCTGCATATATTTGTGATATATATGCAGCAGTCAACACAGACCTACACAAAGGTAAATTCATTATAACCATTAAAAAATGATGTAGATTGTCTAATGTGGAATAGATCACATGATATGTTCTCTTTTTATGGAAGTCCGTCGGTGGCCTAAAAGAACTTCATTATGACCATTTCTTGTTTAAAAAATTGATATATCCGACATCTAAGAAGATCAGCACATAATACTGTATGCATCTGTTTGAGCTAGTGATGCAGCTCAGCAAGTAGATTGCATATGTCTGCTGCTTTTGTTTCACTTTGCTAATTTTTTATGTGCAAAACCAATTTATCTGTATATCAAAGACCAATTTTCACTGTATATTTTGGAACTTACCACAAATCGCAGGTCGAATACGTGGCGCCATGTCGGGGAAATGACACCTATGGATCACTGGGATCCCTTCTACGGTTGGCGGGCGCAGGGTTGTGAGAAGAGCAGGTCTAATAGGAAGCACACAGATCGTTTACCCAGGTTCGGGCCGCGAGGATGCGTAACACCCTAGTCCTGCTTTGGTGGATGTATTGAGTGTTCTTGTGTTCTTGAGCTAGCTACGAGGGTGTAACTTGCCCAAAAGAGCCGAATCCTTCTCCTGGTCGCCTCGGGCCTCCTTTTATAGGCAAAAGGGGTCGTCACAGTGGCACACAGGAAGTGGAAAGGTGTACAGCGCGCGAGCTTATCGCCCGGCGTTACGAGACAAAGTGCATTAAATGCGCTACTTAGGTGTCCATTAGCTTTATCAGGGACGGGAACGAGGCCCGTCCCTTCCGTCGCCGCTCCGTCCTGCTTCGACACGCGCCCAGGCCAGCGATGCATGCGGTGCCATGTAGGCAGGCAGGCAGCTTAGGTGGCGCGGTGGCAGGGCATTCACAAAGATCTACATGCCACCACGCAGGTGCTTGCTGAGTTGGTGTAGAGGCCACTCGTCGCCACGCAGGTGCCTGCCCCGCTGGTTGAGCTAGCAGCTGCTTGGGGAACGGCGGTGGAGTCTTGACTGGTGCGGGCCTGGCAATGGCCCTGCTGATGCCCTCGGCAAGGGTCTTGCTGGGGGCTCGACAAGGGTCTTGCCGTGGCGTGGCAGTCGTTCTGGCAAGGCGCTTGCCGGGGGTCTTGTGGATCTCCTCGGCTAGGATCCCGCTGAGGGTCGCCGTCTTGTGGTCCTCATCTGATCTTGTGTGTTCATGATCTTGACGAAGATCTGTATGCCACCAAAGAGGCGCCTCCCGAGCCCTGGTTCCAATGTAGTTGGTTGGCTGGTGTTGGAACCCACGGGCTCTAGGGTGGCCTGCTCTGCTGGCATCGGGCAAGTTGCCCCGGCAAGGCTCTTGCCGGGGCCGCGGAGAAATGCTTGTCCTTTCAATCGTACAAAAAATTATTTGGACAATAATCTGACCTACTTGTCCTGAAGCATTGCCACTCGCATGTTCTGGTGGCTCCGCAGTCACCTCGTCACGCCCATGAGTACTCAGACCGTCACACCATTTAGATTCATCTTCAGAAAAAAAAACTCTCTTTTAGTAATGCAGAGCACATTCCAATCTAAAAACTAAATCACGAACTCTGCATTTTCTGCTAATCTAATACTCCCCATAATGGTCTCCCCCCATCCCAACTTCGTGAATTACTTAATGACCTGCATCAACAAAAATACTGTGTCTACAACTCTTCATTCATTAGTTTAGATTTCACTCTAAACCTGGAACAGTATGAATCTGCATACCTTCTCATCATCCCAGGAACCCTCCCTTCCAGCAATCACCACGGCATCCATATCATAGAACTGATGGGTTTGTGATTGTATTTATGACATTTTTACGCTGAAAAGAACACAATAATACAGGTCATAGTATAAGAAAATTACAATACATGGAAGCATGTCAACTTCTGATACTGTTTCAGTTAAATTTTACTAAGGTAGAAATAAAGCTCACATAGTTATCCACGAAATTTTGTAGTTCAAACTGAGCCTTAGCATCACCGCTTGTATAGAAAAAGTCGCATCAACAGTTATTTTCATGAAGGATCTGGTAATTTTGAAAAAAAGGAGCATTACCATCAAAACATAACAGAGTTGGCTTTAAATCAGAAAATGTCCTTTGTGCAAGAACTTCTAGGAATAAATCCTAGCATGCAAGCTTCCACATAATGTGCTTAAAGATTCAGACAATTTACCGCTATCATCAGCATCGTTATCCAATGCAGTTTTCCCAAGTAAGCAAGTTACCATTTCTTCCATAGCTTCTGCAAACTCTGTGTACATTTGATCACAATGAATAATGAGTGTACTATTACATGAGCACATGCTCTCCATTAGAAGTGACTTGGGCACCATTATTTTGTTAAAAAACTATATCGAATAAATGTTAGAGCACACCATATACGATGTTTTCTTACAGGGTCGATACGACGTTATATGCTTAAGTTCCTAATATTCATAACAAGTAGGAAAAACTCCCAGCCAAACGATGTACACATGAAAGAAACAACACACTTTTTTGGCATTTGCTAAATAACCAGGGGAGTACATACAAAACATAAGATGTGTTGGAGCTTCAAGGTCCAACAGTATATATATTGCCTTTTGCTTACATGATCAAAGGAGAATGTAGCATAGGACAACAATGTAACTGCATGAGAAAGAACTTAGTACCGTCCCCCGCTCACAAATTGCAAATTTCTGAAACTTCTCACAAATCACAATAGTTTGCATGGGATCTCCAATGCGTGGGTAACTAAACCACGAGGTTACTATTCCAAACATCTCTACCTTCACTTTCTAATTACATGCTTGATCAACTAAGAGATGATTTTGAATTAGCTTGTGCTATTCCCTTGAGAATCCTTTTGTGCAAATGGAATCAATCATCAATCATATCAGAAAGAGAAAAAACATGAAACGAGATTATTTCAATGGCGAGCAAAGCTTTACTTGGTCCAAGAAGTGGTGATTGCCGACCTCCTCCCTGAAGTCGAGCACCGCCATGACGGCGCCTACGGTGAGCATGTCAGTGCCGGCGTCCCGGAGAAGCGGGCTCTCCTTCCACATGGACACAACAACACCAGTTACATCAGAGGCCAACCAAGTGAATGACCCTGCAGCGCTGCTCTTGACGGTGAGATCTTCCTGGCACTTCCAATGATAGTAACTGAACCAACTAAATAAAAATTAATTACCATTCCCACTATTGCCTAAATCTCAAGTACTATTCTTGGAGTATTGCAGGAGTAAGACCGACATGATTTAAACGTGTGGGCATACAGTACGTTGGGTGCCGGAATTGATACAGAACTTGCTGGCGGCGTCGATGAATCCTAATGTGATGAGGAAATTCATGGCAATGCAAGCAGATCTTGACATCGCAGCTTCCGCTCCCACTCGTGGCGTATCAAATTAGGATTGAGAGGTCCTGGACGTGGGCGAGGAAGGCCGTCATCGTAGGGGCACGCAGCTCACGGCGACGAGCTCCAAGACGCGGCCATGGCGGCACCTGCAGAGAGGAGCGACATGCAGTTCAGAGGAGATAGAGAGGTTGGGGAAAAGAAGAGAAGGGAGAGAGGGAGGCACGGCGGCGGGATCCAGCTGGCTGCTCCCGGCGAGGTCAAGAAAGTGCTCGGGCGAGGTCAGACGGGAACACGCAGTCAGGGTGAGTTGAGTCGTGGGTGGGCAGCCTGTGAGTGAACCGATCGTGGGGAGGTGAAAAAAACAGACAAGAAAACCATACGGAAAAACCCAGCGAAGATGGTGGTGGGAGGTGGGACGAAAAAAACCAGGACGAAGACTACCAACTGCTCCATTAGGAATAGAGATGATTCATTAGAAGTAGAGATTCATTAGACTTCGTATCAACGGATTGTTCCTCTTCGACACAATGATATTCTTTGGCATGAGCAAATCACTTCCGATTAGCTTTCAGCGACCTGCTGGGATAAGATTCTCGCTGGATCCGCTAAATATATTGCGCCAAGGAGGGCAGGCGGTGGCGCGGTCGCACTGATACACCAGCACAGGTGAGCGGTCGCGAATTGAACCAAGTAGCCTTCTGACCTGAGTGGAGCAACGCGGCGCAACAAATACTAAGGAGCAGAACTTGGGTGCATTAGTGTTGTACGTTGTAGTGCAGGTTTGGCCATGAACTATGTTGCCTAGTCTAGGACCAGTTCAGCTAGATATGCGTCTGCCATAAATACATTTTGTGTGAAAAAATATTTTGGTCGGATTGGTTGGGTTAGTGAGAAAATAAATTAAGCTTTTGGTCTCCGAGTCACCATCGTACGCTTGTTTGTGATATAATAATATACGTCCTAGAGAAAAGCTTAATCCGTCTTTCGACCATTTAAATTTCATTGTGGCTTCATACGGATCAATTTGCAGTCAAGCTATGATTTTGATTATTTTATTTTTTTATAGTATTCCAGATGGATTTCCGTCTTAATCTTTTTAAAATTGCTGAGCATTTATTATCATATATTCTAGGCCATGCTAGTATGTTGTAGTTGTAGCAAATGTTGTAGCACATCAGAGCTTTGACCAACCACACAAATGCAATTCTAATCTTCTGAATGTTGCTTAACAGGTATATTGATTTAGAATAAATGAATGTACTGCTCATTCTCTCTTTGAATAGTATACAATACTTGATGTTTTAAAACAAAATGTCATATTGTTCATACGTATCGATCGTATCATATATAAAAATGATGAGTATGTTGTATTCACAGAGTTCACTAACTAAACAACATCTACTCCTTTCTTATGAGCATATACTCTAGCTCATTTCTGTGGATAAATTACTGTCCCAAAAATTTACTGGCAAGGGTCCTTCCTCTCTTGGGTCTTGTTTGGCATAATTGACCTTCCAGTTGACGACTTGTGTCCTTAAATTTTACATCAGTACCTTTGGTCTTGATGTTGTTATACCTTTTACTCGAACTTCGTGTCATCCTTGTGGCTGCACTAATGATACTTTTATCCTTGGTGTTACGAACATCTGACCCTTCATGTTCAACTTTTATCTTTTTTCTTTTGCATGAACACTTCTTGTATTTTTGGGCCCTGCTTTTTCAGATTTACTTTTTCCATTTTCTTCATCTTCTGAGTCTGATAATACAACAGATCTTCGCCTCCTTTTCCTGCCATCGACACTTGTTGATGACTTTTTATGTTGATGCTCCTTCTGATGTACTGTACTCCCATTTCTTTTAACTTTTGGCTCCTCTTTCACAGGGACCAATTGACTTGCATTTTTGCTAAGTTCACATTTCTAATTTGTACCTGCAAAAATCAAATTAACGGATGAATTTATGAAAAGAAAAGTTCGGACGGTGAAGTATTCAACCGCCTTTTTAACTGGCTCATTCAGTTTCTTTTGTTTCCTGTTTTAACATGTTTTCCACTTCAGCACCCATCAAATCCTGTTGAGCACAATGGTTCAAGAACTGTAAATACCTGCTTCAATAGTTCAATATAAAAGAGTATAATAATTGTTGTTTAAATAGATTTGATTGTTTAATAGACCGTTACCTCTTTAGCTTTATCAAGTATCTCTTCTCAAGCTTCTCATCCGGCACAAATATTTTCTTTACTGCATAGTTCTGCATGCCTAGATTGAGGTTCTTATTGTTGAGTTTGAATCGAAAGGTAAGTCTTTGTCCACATAATTCTTGTATAATTTTTAGGACTTCTTTAGATTTTTCATCTAAGGAATCCAACAGGAATGAGACTGACGTATTGAGCATTCTTTCAACCTTTTCATCAAATAAAGTGCAACTTGTAGTGGCATTGTGATCACTAATTTGAAGCCGAATGCGATACCTAGAATCACATTTCATTAGTGTAACGCAAATGTAATAGTACATAATGATGGTCAAATCAATAGAATATGCTTACCTAGGTGTTACACCTTCTGGATACGTATCACAATTCTTGCAATAATAATTATGCGATTCTTTCATAGCAATTTTGTTGCAAACATCGCATGACACGTACTACCATTGAATATTTTCTTGTAACCGATCAATTGTAGCTATTGTTCTGAATACAAAGTACTGAAAGTTGATGAAGAAAATATAGCACTTCAAAAAATACAGAGGCACTCATACAAATATGTCAAATACATCTATAGGTCTTGGAGGCTTCTACAATATCATATCTTAGAAGAGTTCTGATTCATTACCTCATCTGTTGGGTTGTAGTGCCTGATTCCAGTAAGTTCTTTTAAGGTTATCCTTCTGTAGAACATTTGATCTTCCAGTGTACCTTGAGTACTTTTATCTATCTCCATCATTTTTGGTAGAGTTTCTTCGGGGGAGCGCCTATAAGTCAAAGTTAGTAAATGAAGATATATTATGAACTTCTATATCACCAGTACCTAAAAATTGTGCTTAATACCTCCCACAAAGTTCCCAAGTCTCGGGTATATCTAGATTGGTATATAATCTCGTGGCGCTAGTTGTCTTTAGGCACAAACCTATTTAATGAGCAATAAATCTATTAGATTTATTATTTTGGTATAAAAAATGACGTGTAAACATACTAAGCTTACCATTGAATTTTTGCACCATTGTTGAGGTAACAATAATAGTTGTTTCATTGCAAATTACTGATGACCCACAAGTATAGGGGATCGCAAAAGGTTTCGAGGGTAGAGTATTCAATCCAAATTTATAGATTCGACACAAGGGGAGCCAAAGAATATTTGTAAGTATTAGCAGCCGAGTTGTCAATTCAACCACACCTGGAGATTAATTATCTGCAGCAAAGTGATCAGTAACAAAGTAGTATGATAGTTTTGATAATAGTAGCAGTAGCAATAGTAACGGTAACAGTGATAGCAGTGATTTAGTAGCAAGTGTAACAGTAACAATAGCAGTAGTAACTTAGCAGAAACAATATAAGATAAATTCATAGGCATTGGATCGGTGATTTGTTGGATGATATTCATCATGTGACAGTCATAACCTAGGGTGATACGACACTAGCTCCAATTCATAAATATAATGTAGGCATGTATTCCGTAAATAGTCATACATGCTTATGGAAAGAACTTGCATGACATCTTTTATCCTACCCTCCCGTGGCAACGGGGTCCTATTGGAAACTAAGGGATATTAAGGCCTCCTTTTAATAGAGAACCGGACCAAAGCATTAATACACGGTGAATACATGAACTCCTCAAACTACGGTCATCACCGGGAGAGGTCCCGACTATTGTCACTCCGGGGTTGTCGGATCATAACACGTAGTAGCTGACTATAACTTGCAAGATTGGATCTAGAACATGGATATAATGGTGATAACATAAACGGCTCAGATCTGAAATCATGGCACCCAGGCCCAAAGTGACAAGAATTAAGCATATCAAAGTCATAGCAACATCAATCTCAGAAGATAGTGGATACTAGGGATCAAGCCCTAACAAAACAAACTAGATTACATGATGAGTCTCATCCAACTCCTCACCGACCAGCGAGCCTACAAAGGAATTACTCACTCCCGGCGGGGAGCATTATGGAATTGGCGATGGAAAAGGGTTGGTGATGACAAAGATCAAAGACCCCCCTCTCCGGAGCCCCAAGCGGACTCCAGATCTGGCCTCCCAATGAAGAACAGGAGGTGACGGCAGCTTCATCTCGTGGAACATGATAATTCTTTCTCCCTGATTTTTTATGGAAAAATAGGATTTTATAGCGTCGGTTTCAGGGTCTGCGGGGCCACCAGGTGGGGACAACCCACCTGGGCGCGCCTGGAGGGGGGCGCGCCCTGGTGGGTTGTGCCTACCCAGGTGCCCCCCTCCGGTGGTTCTTGGCTCCAGAAATTCTCTTTTATTGTATAAAAAATCCTCGCAAAGTTTCGTTCCATTCCGAGAACTTTCATTTCAACACAAAAAACAACACCATGGTAGTTCTGCTAAAAACAGCGTCAGTCCGGGTTAGTTTCATTCAAATCATGCAAATTAGAGTCCAAAACAAGAGGAAAAGCATTAGGAAAAGTAGATACGACGGAGACGTATCAACTCCCCCAAGCTTAAACATTTGCTTGTCCTAAAGCAATTCAGTTGATAAACTTAAAGTGAAAAAGAAAAACTTTTACGAACTCTTTTGCTCTTGTTTGCATAAATAGGCTTAAACAACACCCATGTTTTTAGCCAATATTATAACTAACCATGCCGACAATAACTCTTAAAAATTATATTAACTCATATCAATGACATAATCAGCTAGCGAGCAATAATAAGATATCTCAAACAGCAACACGTTATCAAAACAACCATGGTAAAATATGACAATAGTGGTATCTCGCTAGCCCTTTCTGAGACTGCAAAACATAAATGCAAAGCACCTCCAAAGTTCAAGCAGCGACTAAACATTTTAATTCATGGTAGAAAAGATCCAGCCATGATGCACCAACATTAGCTACACACAATGCATAAGCATGACACAATGCTCTCAGGTTCTGGCGTTTATTTTAGAAGGTGGTGACAAAACATAAAAGTAAATAGATAGTCCCTTCGCAGAGGGAAGCAGTGATTTGCAGAGGTGCCAGAGCTCAAGTTTTTGAAAGAGTGGTAAATGATATTTTGAGAAATGCACCCTTCTTGTTTACTTTGCGACCGTCAGTTATCAATATCTTCCATGCTAAACACATTAGTAGCGGTTCCCAAGCGATAAAAGTAAAGGTTATGACTCCGTAGGAGTTTTTGTTTGATTATTTGTAAGCTCTTTTCTGTTTGCAGTTTGGGACTGGGGATCCCTATTACCACCCCTTTCTCGTGCGATGGCGAGTGAATAAACACTCGACCTAAGAATAATCCGCTTAGCATGGAAGATACCGACTACCTCTTGTCGTTCCATGAACGATCCAGGCACACAAAAAGGATATTTATTTGAAGTTTTTAGAGATGGCACATGCAAATTTACTTAGGACGGCAGGGTAATACCGCATATAGGTAGGTACGGTGGACTCATCTGGAATAACTTGGGTTCAAGGTTTTTGATGTACAAGCGGAAATCGCACTTAGTACAGGCAAAGGCTAGCAAATAGGTTGAGAAGCGGTTAGCTAGAGAGCAACAATGGTCATGAACATGCATTATGCATAAGTAACATTGGACACTAGCATGAGTAGGATATGAACACCATGAACATAAATATCATAGAGGTTATGTTGGTTTTGATTCAACTACAGGCATGAACATGTGCCAAGTCAAGCCACTCAAACATTCAGAGGAGGATACCATATCATCATACTACATCACAATCATTTTAACGCAATGTTGACATCCAAGATAAGTCATTATCCAATCCCAGCTACTTATGCATGGCATGAGAAACTATAATCTCTAATTTTCATTGCAAACATGTTTAATCACAACAGGCTGAATCATGGATACTAGGTTAAACATATTTAGAAAAAACAGAACTAGTTGAGTTCATACCCGTTTCTCTCTGCCACGGCCAGTTCATCAAATTTCGTCATTATTGCCTTTCACTTGCATGACCGAACGATATGAAAATAATAATAGTGCAAGAGTGTTGTGGATTAAGTTGCAGTCTGCAAACATTTTATTCAACAGGAGAAGAGAAGGTAAAATGGGCTCTCTTAGATCAACAATAATGCATATGAGAGCCACTCAACATTTTCATCGTGGTCTTCTCCTCGGTACGACTCAATAAAAAGAAAAGAAATTCAGAGAAACACACTGAAATATTTTTAGAGTTTTTGGTCTTATCTGAAAGAAGCAAATAAAAAGGAAAAACAAAAATGAGAAAAACTATTTACAGGGGAAAGCTCCCAACAAGCAAAAGAAGAACATGGAAATCCTTTTTGGGTTTTCTTTTTAGTGCTACAACTAACTACTCTAGAAAGAAAAATAAAAAAGAAGCAGGAAATATTTTGTATTTTCTCAAAGTTTTTCAAACACACAAGAAAAAAGCGAGAAAATAAATTAAGCATGGATAATACAATGAAAAAGTATGAGCACCGACAAATGAAATGTGTGAACATGAATGTAATGTCAGTGGGAATACGTACTCCCCCAAGCTTAGGCTTTTGGCCTAACTTGGTAATCAGTAGTCGAAGAAACCATGGGGTCCCACGTCGAAGTGCTATGGAGCGGGTTCCTGTGGATCCCACTGCTGAGGCTCCACATGTGCTGTAGCTAGGTTGTTCCCGTAAGCGATGATGTCCGCAGGCATAATCCTGTATCCACCCCTGGCAATAGGATCAAACAAGGCAGGTCCAGGCAATGGAAAAATATCACGAGTTTTCACACTGAAAACCAGGTTATAAGGAATAGGAATGTCAGTGTAGCCGGCAGCAATAAACTGGTGCTATTCCATAGCAGCGCGATCTAGGCGAACCTTGGGCAAAGTGTAATCATGCTGGCGTATCTGAATGTTAAAAGGATTAGCCAAGTGAGTAGCGTAAATACCACCATGTATTTTGCCCTTAGATTTATTAATATGGAGGCGGTGTGCCACAATAGCTCCCAAGCTATAAGTGTTGTCGCCTTCAAGTGCACGACATAAAACAGCAAGGTCTGGGGCACTGAGTGCACCCACCTTCTCTCTATCAAGCAGGCTCTTTGCAATGAAAAGAGCAAAATAATGAATAGTAGGAAAGTCCAAGCTAGTGGCGGTGACACTCGATACTCCTCTCTCATCCCCCATAGACAGAGTACGATAAAATCCTTCAAACTCTGCAGGCCTAGGCTCTACCAAACCACCATCAGAAGGAAGCAAGCATATTTCACAGAACTCGGTAAGAGGTATGTGATGGGGTTCAGAGTATAATTTAAACTGCACTTCAGGGGGATTATTCCTAGGAAGGAAATTAAAACTTTTTACAAAGGAGTTTGTGAGGAGATGATACTGTTCACATTCAGCTGCGATGAAGTCAGTGAGGCCGGCATTAGCAGCATATTGTGTAAACTCCTGAAGGATTCCGGACCCTTCCATGAACGGGGTATGCGGCCATTCGCACGGCCGTAGCTCCACCAATCTCTGGGTGCGGAGATCACTGTCAGATGACTCCCCGACCACTCCCGTGGAGTTCTTCTTGGAAGAAAACTTCCTAAAGATACTCATGTTTTTCCTATGAACAAAAATTCTGAAATTTTTAGTCCATAAAATTTTCCCAACAAAACTTTACAAGATTGGTAGCAACTACTCATAGGGATGCATAGAGGCCATCGCAACCATCCAAACTACTTAAAACTCTAAGAATTCAACATGCAAGCTCATCTACAGTAGCACCAAGAGTAGCTAATTATTCAAAATATAATCCACTAAAGCAAAAACTAATTGGACAAACGGAGCAGTCACATACCAAGCAACAATTCCCCGAAACAGTTTCGAAAACGGAGCTTCGAGCAAAGAGATCGAAATCCGCGTGTTTGAGAGCAAGAACACGAGAGAAAGAGAGAGAGAGAGAGAGAGAGAGAGATATAGAGAGAGAGAGAGCAATGGTGATTTTTTTCTGGAGGTAGGTGATGATGTGGGATGAAGAGATAAGTGAGGGGGCTCACGTGGGGACCACAACCCACCAGGGTGCGCCTGGGGGTCCTGGCGCGTCCAGGTGGGTTGTGCCCACCTGGTGCACCTCCATCTCATATTATTTGCAACACAAATTCTTAAATATTCAGAAAAAAATCGTATTAAATTTTCAGAGTATTATGAGAACTTTTATTTTTGGGTCAATCTTTATTGTACGGGAAAATCAGAAAACAGGCAAAACATGGTATTTTATTTTATTTAACTAATAAAAACATAAAACAAAAGGTTGGGACAGAAGGTAGTGCTCACTAAATTCATCAACTTCATACCTCTAAAAAATGATCCATTAATAAGGTTGATCAAGTCTTATTAACAACCACTTTCGATTAGCATGAAACCGAAGAACTTTCGTAAATCACTAAGTTACCTCAATGGGGATGTGAATGTCCCCAACAATAAGCATTTCATATTTCTTTTTGACAGTAGGTAGAGGTAGTTGAAAACTCCCAATAGTGATTGTCGAAGATTTTTCAATAACATTAATACCATTCACTTGGAATTGTTTCTTCGGAAAGTGCACCGTATGCTCATTACCATTGATATGAAAAGTGACCTTGCTTTTATTGCAGTCAATAACAGCCCCTGCAGTATTCAAGAAGGGTCTACCAAGGATAATCGACATGTTGTCGTCCTCGGGCATCTCAAGTATAACAAAGTCAGTCAAAATAGTAACATTAGCAACAACAATGGGCACATCCTCACAAATACCGATAGGTATGGCAGTTGATTTGTCAGCCATTTGCAAAGATATTTTAGTAGGTGTGATTTCATTCAAATCAAGTATTTTATATCAATAGAAAGGCATAACACTAACACCAGCTCCCAAATCACATAAAGCAGTTTTCACATAATTTGTTTTGATGGAGCAAGGTATAGTTGGTATTCCCGGATCTCCAAGTTTTTGAGGTACTCCATCTTTAAAGGTATAATTAGTAAGCATAGTGGAGATTTCAGCTTCCGGTATTTTCCTCTTATTGGTGATGATATCCTTCATGTACTTTGCATAAGGAGGCATTTTAAGGATATCAGTCAAGCGAGTTCGCAAAAAGACTGGCCTCTGCATTTCAGCAAAGCGTTCAAATTCTTCATCATCTTTCTTTTTAGTTGACTTAGGTGGAAAGGGCATAGGTTTTTAAACCCATGGTTCTCTTTCTTTACCGTGTTTCTTAGCAACAAAGTCTCTTTTATCATATATTTTATTCTTGGGTTGTGGGTTATCAAGATCAACTTCTGGTTCTATCTCAACATCATTGTCTGGTTGTTTATTATTTGTTTGAGTGTCTTCATGAACATCATCATTATCTTTTTCATTGTCAGAAGGTGAGTGTTCACTACCAGATTGAGCTTCAGCATCAGAGATAGAGACTTCATTACTATTATTAGCAGGTTTTTCTACTTTAGGTTCACTAGAGGCATGCAAAGTCCTATCATTTTTCTTCTTCTTTTTCTTTTTAGCAGGACTACGTGCATCAGTGTTAACTCTTTGAGAGTCTTGTTCAATTATTTTTGGGTGTCCCTAAGGATAAAGTGGTTCCTGAGTCATTTTGCCTCCTCTAGTTGCTACACTAACAGCAAAGTCATGTATATTATTGTTCATTTCATCTAACAACTCTCTTTGAGATTTAGCAACTTGTTCTAACTGAGTTTGAACCATAGAAGCATGCTTTCCCACTCAACCGAGCATTCATATCAGAATTGTATATTAATTGTTTCATAACGTTTGTGAAAGCACAAGTACTCCCTGGGTGATTTTGGTAATTAATCTCAACATATCTCTTGTTGGACTAATACTTTCATCTAGTATATTTCAGAAAGCTCAGCAAAGGCGTGGCGTGGACAAGAGGATGAGGAACCCCTTCAGAATGCTAAGGACAAATATTGGCAAAAGCTCAAGACTCTTCATTTCTATTTTAGTGATCAAAGATCGCATTGAGTCCGTAGGAAAAGCCAATACTATTAAAAGGGGATGAGGTGTTGCTTAATGGTATACTTGCTCAAAATGCTTAGTGATATGTTCCAAAGCCCTCAACCACTTTCTCAAATCCAAATACGTCCTAAACCTAAAGTCAAACTCGGCCCCACCGATTTGATTCATCTGGCGCCACCGAGTTCACTTGACATAGACATAGCCAGAAATGCTAATCAGTTCGGTCTCACCGGTAGGGATCTCGGTCTCACCGAGATGGGATTGCAAACTCTCTGTTTCCCTTCGGAACATTTGGTCTCACTGAAATGAGCGATCGGTCCCACCGAGTTAGTAGTGCAAACTCTATATTTCCCTTTCGTAACGTTTCGGTATCACCAAAAGGAGCGATCATTCCCATCGAGTTTGCCTGACCAACTCTCTGTTAGCTTATTACTGAAATTGGTCTCACCGAGTTCACGTAATCGGTCAAACCAAGATGAAGTTTTGCCCTAACCCTAGCACATCGGTCCCACCGAGTTGATCATGTCGGTCCCATCGAAAATCCTAACGTTCACATTTTGAACTGAATCGGTCTCACCGAGTTTACCTATTCGGTCTGACCGAGTTGGCTCAAATGTGTGTAACGGTTAGATTCTGTGTGGAGGCTATATATACCCCTCCACCCCTTTCTCCATTTCTGAGATAGCCATCAGAACATGCCTACACTTCCACTATTCATTTTCTGAGAGAGAACCACCTACTCATGTGTTGAGACAAAGACATTCCAATCCTATCACAAGAATCTTGATCTCTATCCTTCCCCAAGTTGCTTTCCACTCAAATCATCTTTCCACCATAGCCAAATATGTGAGAGAGAGTTGAGTGTTGGGGAGACTATCATTTGAAGCACAAGAACAAGGAGTTCATCATCAACACACCATCCATTACCTTTTGGAGAGTGGTGTCTCCTAGATTGGTTAGGTGTCACTTGGGAGCCTCCGTCAAGATTGTGGAGTTGAACCAAGGAGTTTGTAAGTTCAAGGAGATCGCCTACTTCATGAAGATCTACCCAAGTGAGGCAAGTCCTTCGTGTGCAATGGCCATGGTGGGATATACAAGGTTGCTTCTTCGTGGACCCTTCATGGGTGGAGCCCTCCGTGGACTCGCGCAACCGTTACCCTTCATGGATTGAAGTCTCCACCAACGTGGATGTACGATAGCACCACCTACCGGGACCACGCCAAAAATCTCCGTGTCTCCAATTGCGTTTGCACACTCCAATCCCATCCCTTTACTTTCTTGCAACTTGCATGATTTACTTTCCGTTGCTCATATACTCTTGCCATGCTTGCTTGAAATGTATTGTGAATGCTTAAACTTATGCTAAAATTCCACATCAACTTGAAGAACTTAAAAACTGCTACTTTTGCTTGTTGAGGGTCTAATCAACCCCCCCTCCTAGACACCTCTTCTAGATCCTTTCAATTGGTATCAGAGCATTGGTCTCCATTGCTTTGGTTTAATCACCTTTGGACAAAGATGGATGAATCTGCGATGGGGAGTTTTAGACATAGAGTGCATATGCTTGATGGAGAGTTCTTTAATGCTTGGAAAAATGAGATGCTTAAGATTTTCAATGAATATCACTTGAACAAGTACATTACTAGCCCTTGTGTGCCCCTTATTGACCCCTTGCATCCTACCCCCGATGAGTCTCTTGACATGATTCGCAATCTTAGAACTATCAATCTTATCATTAGAGGATTGCCTAGAAATTTGATTTCATGCTTGCCTACTCTTGAATGTGTTTACACCATATGGAGGTATCTTGAGGAACGCTTTCCAGACTATTCCTTGAAAAAATTAGATGAGATTCTTCAAAAGTCCATTGCTTTAAATAGGATGAATCCTAATGATCCTAAGTTTGGTGATTTTCAATTTGAGCTTTGTGACCTTATGCGTGCCAAAGGAGATGTTGGAATCATTAGTAACATCATCTCGGAAGTCATTAGAATTCATAAAGATGCACATTGTCATGATCATAAATCTAATGAATCACTCTCTCTAGGTGATGATCAATCACAAGATGATGTTAACATGGATAATATGATGAGGATGATGATAGTGACTTTGATCTCGATGAGTCTATGATACACTTTGGTCTTATGGCTAATCTTCGCGGCTACATGGCTGGAGGAAAGGAATGGGTCCTTGATAGTGGATGTACCGATCACATGACGGAAGACAAGGATATGTTTTGTGAGCTTGCTGAAAATGACAGCCCTCGAAAGTATGTCACTTTTGGTGATAACTCAAAGGGTAAGGTGGTTGGCCTTGGTAAGGTGGCCATCTCACCTGACAGCTTCATCCAAAATGTTATGCTCGTTGAATCTCTTGGTTATAATTTACTTTCCATATCTAGACTAGCCGATTTCGGTTTCAATGTCCTATTTACTGGAGTAGATTGCCAAGTGTTTCGAAGAGATAATCATAATATGGTCTTTACCGGTATACGTAGAGGTGATCTATACATTGTTGATTTCACTAGAAAGGCTCAAGCTAGAACTTGCTTAATTGCTAAATCATCTAAAGGCTGGTTGTGGCATAGAAGGTTAGGCCACGTGGGCATCCAAAATCTTGATAAGCTTATTAAAGGTGATCATATCCTTGGAGTTAAAGACGTTATATTTTGACAAGGATAGACTTTGCAGTGCCTATCAAGCAGGAAAACAGGTTGGAGGAAGCCACCCCGTGAAAAACATCATGACCACAAGAAGACCGCTCGAGCTGCTTCATATGGATCTTTTTGGTCCAAACGCCTACAAAAGTCTCGGTGGTAACTCATTCGGTTTAGTCATTGTCGATGACTTTTCAAGCTTTACGTGGGTTTTCTTTCTTGATGATAAGTCGCAGGTCCAAAAGATCTTCAAGAACTTTGCTAGGAAGGCCCAAAATCAATTTGAAGTGAAGATCAAGAAGGTTCGCAGCGACAACGGAACTGAGTTCAAGAACGCCAATGTGGACACCTTTCTTGACGAAGAAGGGATTTCACATGAGTTCTCAGCTACGTACACACCTCAACAAAATGGAGTTGTTGAGAGGAAGAACTGGACTCTTATCGAGATGGCGAGAACGATGCTTGATGAGTACAAGACGCAAAAACACTTTTGGGCCGAAGCGGTTGAGACAGCTTGTCATGCAACAAATTGTCTATATCTTCACAAGCTAGTCGGCAAGACGGCATACGAGCTTCTCACCGGTAACAACCCCAAGTTGGATACTTCCGAGTATTCGGCTCAAACTGCTATATTTTTTATAAGCATCGTCGTTCGAAATTTGCTCCTAAATATCATTAAGGTTTCCTACTGGGTTATGGCTCAAACACTCACACTTATCGTGTCTACAAAAATTTCAACCGAAAGGTTGAAGAGATGGTAGATGTGAAGTTTGATGAATCTAACGGCTCACAAGTAGAGCAATTGCCAATTGATGTAGGAGACAAAGACCCTTTAGAAGCAATCCAAGACTTGTCTATTAGCAAGATTCGCCCAACGGAGGTGAAGGAGAGTACTTCGTCCATTCAAGTGGAAGCCTCTACCTCAAAACAAAGTGAACCCCGAGTTGACTTGGAGGCATCCACAAGCGGGACACGCCAAGATGAGGGAAATGAGGAAGTAGACCAAGATGAACCTCATCAACCTCCTTCTCCACCTCCAGAAGAGAACAACAACACCAACAATGAAAAAGGCCAAGAGGAAGAACAAGATGATGAATAAGATGTTCCACCCCGACCCAAACAAATGCTCTCACGAGTTAGAGCAAGAGTTTCAAGAGGTCATCCCGTCGAACAAATCTTTGATGATATCCAAACCGGGAGAATTACTCGCTCTAAAACTCGTTTGGCTAATTTGTGTGAACATTATTCATTTATCTCTAGTATTGAACCTATGAAGGTTGAAGAAGTGCTTGATGATCCGGATTGGGTGAACGCCATACACGAAGAGCTACACAACTTCGAGAGGAACCAAGTGTGGACATTGGTAGAGAAGCCCAACAACAACCAAAATGTCATTGGAAGCAAATGGGTGTTTGATACATCCATTTAGCATCATGTTTTCTTACTATTATTTATGATGTTTTTATGCATAATAATGCTTTTCAGAGTAATTCTAATGCCTTTTCTCTCATAATTTGCAAGGTACACACCAAGAGGGAGAATTCCGGCAACTGGAAATCTGGACCTGGAAAAGTACGTCAGGCTACCTATTCTGCACAACTCCAAACAAGCTGAAACTTCACGGAGAATTTTTATGGAATATTTGATGAATATTGGAGAAAATAAGTACCAGAGGAGGCCCACCAGGTGGGCACAACCCACCCAGGCGCGCCCTGGTGGGTTGTGCTCACCCAGGCCCACCTCCGGTGCCCATATTCTAGTATATAAGTTATTTTGACCTAGAAAAAAATAAGGAGAGGACTTTCAGAACGGAGCGCCGCCGTCTCGAGGCGGAACTTGGGCAGGAGCACTTTTGCCCTCCGGCGAAGCGATTCCGCCGGGGGAACTTCCCTCCCGGAGGGGGAAATCATCGTCATCATCATCACCAACAACTCTCCCCTCTTGGGGAGGGCTATCTCCATCAACATCTTCAACAGCACCATCTCATCTTGAACCCTAGTTCATCTCTTGTGTTCAATCTTGTTACCAGAACTATAGATTGGTGCTTGCAGGTTATTAGTAGTGTTGACTACATCTTGTAGTTGATTACTTTATAGTTTATTTGGTGGAAGATTATATGTTCAGATCCATTATGCTATTTAATACCCCTCTGATCTTGAGCATGATTATCATTTGTGAGTAGTTACTTTTGTTCTTGAGGTCACGGGAGAAATCATGTTGCAAGTAATCATGTGAACTTGATGTGTGTTGGATATTTTGATAGTATGTATGTTGTGATTCCCTTAGTGGTGTCATGTGAACGTCGACTACATGAAACTTCACCATATTTGGGCCTAAGGGAATGCATTGTGGAGTAGTAATGAGATGATGGGTTGCGAGAGTGACATAAGCTTAAACCCTAGTTTATGCGCTATTCCGTAAGGGACCGATTGCTTCCAAAAGTTTAATGCTATGGTTAGAATTTATTCTTAATACTTTCCCGTAGTAGAGGATGCTTGCGGGAGGGTTAATCATAAGTAGGAGGTTTGTTCAAGTAAGAACAACACCTAAGCACCGGTCCACCCACATATCAAATTATCAAAGTAGCGAACACAAATCGAACCAACATGATGAAAGTGACTAGATGAAATTCCCGTGTACCCTCAAGAACGCTTTGCTCATTATAAGAGACCGTTTTGGCCTGTCCTTTGCCTCAAAAGGATTGGGCTACCTTGCTGCACTTTTCTTAGTACTATCATTACTAGCTCGTTACAAAAATATCTTGCTATCAATCTACTCTGCTACTCACAATTTCAACACTTGCAGACATTACCTTGCTGAAAACCACTTGTCATTTCCTTCTGCTCCTTGTTGGGTTCGACACTCTTACTTATCTAAAAGAGCTACAATTGATCCCCTATACTTGTGGGTCATCAAGGCTATTTTCTGGAGCCGTTGCCGGGGAGTGAAGCGCCTTTGGTAAGTGGAATTTGGTAAGGAAACATTCATATAGTGTGCTGAAATTTATTGTCACTTGTTACTATGGAGAACAATCCTTTGAGGGGTTTGTTCGGGGTATCTTCACCTTGACCGGAACCACAATTAGCTACCCCTCAACCTACTGCACCTACTGAAAATATTGAATATGAAATTCCTTCGGGTATGATAGAACAACTGCTAGATAATCCTTATGCAGGAGACGGAACCGAACATCCTGATATGCACTTGATATATGTGGAACAAATTTGTGGATTGTTTAAGCTTGTAGGTTTACCCGGAGATGAAGTTATGAAGAAGGTTTTCCCTTCATCTTTGAAGGGAAAAGCATTGGCATGGTATAGGCTATGCGATGATATTGGAGCTTGGAACTGGAATCGTTTGAAATTGGAGTTTCACCAAAAAATTATCCTATGCATCTAGTTCATCGTGATTGGAATTACATATATAATTGTTGGCCTCGTGAAGGAGAAAGTATTGCTCTAGCTTGGGGGAGGCTTAAGTCAATGTTATATTCATGCCCCAATCATGAGCTCTCAAGAGAAATTATTATTCAGAATGTTTATGCTCGGCATTCTCGTGATGATCAATCCATGCTCGATACTTCTTGTACTGGTTCCTTCATGAAGACGACTATTGAATTCTGGTGGGATTTTTGGGAAATAATTAAACGCAACTCTAAAGATTGGGAACTCGATGAAGGTAAAGAGTCAGGTATTAAGCTTAAGTATGATTGTGTTAAATCTTTTATGAATACCGATGTTTTTCAAAAGTTTAGCACTAAATATGGACTTGACTCTGAGATAGTAGCCTCCTTTTGTGAATCATTTGCTACCCACGTTGATCTCCCTAAAGAGAAGTGGTTTAAATATCACCCACCTATTAAAGAAGAAATTAAAGAACCAGTACTAGCTAAGGAAGAAACTATACTTTATAATGTTGATCCAGTTGTTCCTACTGCTTATATTGAAAAACCACCTTTCCCTGTTATGATAAAGGAACATGCTAAAGTTTCAACTGTTGTTAACAAAAGTTATGTTCGAACACCTAAACCAGATGAACAAATTAAAGTAGAACCTAGTATTGCTATGGCTAAGGATCTCTTGGAAGAAAATGTAGACGGGCTTGTTATTTACTTCTGTGAAGAAGCTGCTAGAATTGCCAAACCTGATAAAAAGGATAAACACAAACCTATTGCTGGCATGCCCGTCTATTATCATGGTTTATGTGACATATGTGCTAGTGTAAGTGCTCCTTATACCAAGAAATTATGAATGACATAGCACCCGCAGAGATAGAAGACATAGATGTTATTATTAAACTTGCTAATAGAGATACTATATCACCAATTGGGATTGTTAGAGATGTTGAAGTCTTGTGCGGGAAAATAAAATACCCTACTGATTTTCTTGTTCTTTGTTCCCCACAAGATGACGTGTGTCCCATTATCTTTGGTAGACCTTTCTTGAAAACCATTAATGCTAGAATAGATTGTGAGAAACAAACTGTTGGTGTTAGTTTTGGTGATGAGTCTCATGAATTTAATTTCTCCAAGTTTAGTAGAAAGCTTCATGAAAAGGAATTTCCTAGTAAGGATGAAATAATTTGTCTTGCTTGTATTGCCGTGCCCCCTACTGATCCTCTAGAACAATATTTGCTAGACCATGAAAATGATTTACATATGCATGAAAGAAATGAAATAGATGATATTTTCTTTGAACAACGTCCTCTGCTTAAACACAATTTGCCTGTTGAAACTCTAGGAGGTCCTCCTCTACCTAAAGGTGATCCTGTGTTTGAATTAAAACAATTGCCAGACACTTTGAAATATGCTTATCTTGATGAAAAGAAGATATATCCTATTATTATTAGTGCTAACCTTTCAGAACATGAAGAAGAAAGATTATTGAAAGTTCTAATGAATCACCGAGCTGCTATTTGGTATACTCATGATGATTTCAAGGACATTAGTCCCACTCTATGTCAGCACAAGATTAATATGGAACCTGATGCTAAACCCGTTGTTGATCACCAACGTCAATTAAATCCGAAGATGAAAGAGGTGGTAAGAACAGAAATATTAAAACTTCTGGAAGCAGGTATAATCTATCATATAGCTGATAGTAGATGGGTAAGTCCTGTTCATTGTGTTCCCAAGAAGGGAGGTACTACTGTTGTTCCTAATGATAAGAATGAACTTATTCCACAAACAATTGTTACAGGCTATAGAATGGTAATTGATTTTCGAAAATTAAATAAATCAACTAGAAAAGATCATTACCCTCTGCCTTTTATTGATCAAATGCTAGAAAGATTATCTAAGCACACACACTTTTGCTTCCTTGATGGATATTTTGGTTTTTCACAAATACTTGTTTCTCAACCTGATCAAGAAAAGACCACTTTTACTTGTCCCTTTGGAACTTATGCTTATAGACGTATGCCTTTTGGTTTATGCAATGCACCTGCTACCTTTCAAAGATGTATGACTGCTATATTCTCTGACTTTTATGAAAATATTGTTGAAGTTTTCATGGATGACTTCTCAGTTTATGGGAAGTCTTTTGATGATTGTTTAAGCAATCTTGACCGAGTTTTGCAGAGATGTGAACAAAAAAATCTTGTCTTGAATTGGGAGAAGTGCCACTTTATGGTTGATGAAGGTATTGTCTTAGGTCATAAGATTTCTGAAAAGGGTATTGAAGTGGACAAAGCTAAGGTTGATGCAACTGAGAAAATGCCATGTCCTAAGATATCAAAGGTATTCGTAGTTTCCTAGGTCATGCTGGTTTCTATAGGAGGTTTATCAAAGACTTCTCTAAAATTTCTAGGCCTCTTACAAACATTTTGCAAAAGGATGCCCCTTTTGTTTTTCATGATGATTGTTTAGAAGCCTTTTAAACACTCAAGAAAGCTTTAATTTCTGCACCTATTGTTCAACCACCTGATTGGAACTTGCCTTTTGAAATTATGTGTGATGCTAGTGACTATGTTGTTGGTGTTGTTCTAGGACAAAGAGTTGATAAGAAATTGAATGTTATTCATTATGCTAGTAAAACTCTAGACAATGCTCAAAAGAATTATGCTACTACTGAAAAAGAATTCCTAGCAGTGGTATTTGCTTGTGGTAAATTTAGATCTTACATTGTTTATTCAAAAGTAATTGTTCACACTGACCATGCTGCTATTAAATATCTTATGGAAAAGAAAGATGCTAAACCTAGACTTATTCGATGGGTTCTCTTGCTACAAGAATTTGATTTGCATATCACTTATAGAAAAGGAGCTGAGAACCCCGTAGCTGATAACTTGTCTAGGCTTGAAAATGTGCTTGATGACCCACTATCTATTGATGATAGTTCTCCTGATGAGTAGCTAGCTGCAACAAATGTTGTTCATAGCACTCCTTGGTATGCTGATTATGCTAATTATATTGTTGCTAAATATTTACCACCTAGCTTCACATACCAACAAAAGAAAAAAATATTCTATGATTTAAGACACTACTTTTGGGATGACCCACATCTTTATAAAGAAGGAGTAGATGGTATTATTAGACGTTGTGTACCTGAGCATGAACAGGGACAAATCCTTCAGAAATTTCACTCCGAGACGTATGGAGGGCATCATGCTGGAGACAGAACTGCTCACAAGGTATTGCAATCTGGATTTTATTGGCCTACTCTCTTCAAGGATGCGTGTAAGTTCATCTTATCTTGTGATGAATGTCAAAGAATAGGTAATATCGGTAAGCGTCAAGAAATGCCTATGAATTATTCACTTGCTGTTGAACCATTTGATGTTTTGGGATTTGATTACATGGGACCTTTTCCTTCCTCTAATGGGTATACACATATTTTGGTTGCTGTTGATTATGTTACTAAATGGGTAGAAGCTATTCCAACTAGTAGTGTTGATCACAACACCTCTATTAAAATGCTTAAGGAAGTTACCTTCCCAAGGTTTGGAGTTCCTAGATATTTAATGACTGATGGTGGTTCACACTTTATTCATGGTGCTTTCCGTAAAATGCTTGCCAAGTATGATGTTAACTGTAGAATTGCATCACCTTATCATCCTCAGTCTAGTGGTCAAGTTGAGCTTAGCAATATAGAAATAAAATTAATTTTGCAAAAGACTGTCAATAGGTCCAGGAAGAATTGGTCTAAGAAATTAGATGATGCACTTTGGGCTTATAGAACAGCATAAAAAATCCAATGGGTATGTCTCCTTATAAAATGGTTTATGGAAAAGCTTGTCATTTGCCTCTTGAATTAGAATATAAAGCATATTGGGAAATCAAGGAACTCAACTATGATTTCAAACTTGCTGGTGAAAATAGGTTATTTGATATTAGCTCTTTAGATGAATGGAGAACCCAAGCTTATGAAAATGCCAAGTTGTTTAAAGAAAAAGTTAAAAGATGGCATGATAAAAGAATCCAAAAGCGTGAGCTTAAAGTTGGAGAATATGTTCTTTTGTACAACTCTCGTTTCAGGTTCTTTGAAGGAAAAATCCTCTCAAAATGGGAAGGACCCTATGTTATCGAGGAGGTTTATCGGTCTGGAGCTATCAAAATAAATAATGCCGAAGGTACTGACCCGAAGGTTGTTAATGGGCAAAAAATAAAACATTATATCTCAGGTACGCCCATTAATGTTGAAAGCAATATTATCCAAACTTTGACATGGTAAAGAGTCCTTGCGGACCACTCCAGAATCGTGAAAATAAGGAGGCACGTGATACGGTAAGTAAATGGACTCCGAAAAATCCCCAATTTTTTTTTTCAGTTTTGTAATATTTAAAAAATTAGGAAAATAAGAACCCAGGTGGGTTGTGCCCACCTAGGGCACCTTCTGGACTCCGTTTTTCTTCCATTTGCTTGTTTCCCAAGATAAAAAATCTTTATATACCCCCCGAACCTGTTGACCACCGTATCGCAGAGAAATCTCCTGTTTTCTTTTCCTTGTTGTTTTCTGTCAGATCCCATCCACCATGGCCGCTTCAAGCTCCTCCAAGGACAAGTTCTTCAAGAACGTCATCAACCCATATTTGCGGGAGGTGGTGCAGCACCCTCAAACCATCCAGATGCATGAGTGGGTGCTACACATCCGCGATGTGCAAGGTCCCAAGGGCACGGGAACTGTGGAGGCCAGGCTTGAAGCTATGGAGCAGGAGGTCTTCCGGTGCAAGGGGATGGTGGAACGTGGACTCAATGCCAATCACCTCATGATCACGAACCTTAGCCGTGATCTCAAGGTGGATGGCAAGCCCGTGAAGGACATCGTCTTCACCCTCAACGAGCAAATCAACTTCCTCCAAAGCCAGATCTATGATCTTCATAACCAAGTCTTTGAATATGAGGCAAGGTTTAAAGTTATGAGTTTGGCTGCTAGTTGCAGGACCCGTGAGACTCATTCTTCCTCTTACGATGGTGGACCTCTGCCATGGAAACCCGAGGACAAGATATCTACTTCACCACCACCATCTTCTTCATCACCAAAAGAAAATTGAGTATCGGGTATGGACACTCCCCTTGGCTTCGGCTAAGCGTGGGGGAGGTGTCCCGGTATCGCATCATCCCCACTATCTTTTCGCTTTTACTATTTTAGTCCGATCTATTGCTTTAGATGAATAAACGTTTAGTTCGATCCTTTTTTTCGAGAGTTTTGTTTAGTGATATATCCTTGTAATAGTGTGGAAGATATATAATAAAGTTTAGTTTGAGTTTTTTCTTTCTTTACTTTCATGTTGCAATAAAAGAAAGGAAATAAATAAAAAAGAAAGGAAATAAAAGAAAAAGATCATATGCTAATCTTATGGTAGGTGATGGCGCCAAATAAGGAAAGGTATAAGTAGAAAATTTTATTAGAGATTGACAAACATAGAATTGGTCAATGATGCAACTCATGAAAGAATTAATAAGGGAAGAGAAGATTCACATATAAATACACTATCCTAGAAATCTTTTGTGATTGTGAGCCCCCATCAAAATATTATATGCCAAAATTGTTGACGTTGGAGAAGGAAGAGAACTTAATTATTTATGTTTGTTCATATTCACACAGAAGTCATATTGTCATAGATCCTTCAACATGTGGTGCTTGCCCCTATCTTTGCTAGCCAAAAATTCCGCACCAAGTAGAGATACTACTTGTGCATCCAAAAACCTTTAAACCCAAATCTTATTTTCAAGAGTCCACCATACCTACCTAGGGATTGAGCAAGATCCCTCAAGTAAGTTGTCATCGGTGCAAAAAGGCAATAAAAATTGCTTCTAAATGTGTGAGATCATTTAGTGTAAGAGAAAATTGAGCGTTGCACGAACTTGTGATGGTGAAGAATAAAGGCAACAGACTGCATAATAAAGGTCGCTATCACAAGGGGCAATGCAACGTGACGTTCTTTTGCACTAAGGGGTTGAGCATACAAACAAATAAGCGCATGGCAACCTCCGCTTCCCTCTGCGAAGGGCCTATCTTTTACTTTTATGTATTTACTTTTATGCAAAGAGTCAAACTTTTCTTTCTATTCCTTTTTATTTTCTCCTTTGGGAAGCATCATGTGGTGAGGAAAGATCTAAGCACATATGTCCAGGTGAATATGGGTGGCATGAGTTATTATTGTTGACATCACCCTTGAGGTGAATACGTTGGGAGGCGAAACTATAAGTCCCTATCTTTCTATGTGTCCACTTGAAACGTTTTGCTCATGTGTATGCGGTGAGTGTTAGCAATCATAGAAGACTATATGATGGTTGAGTATGTGGACTTGCCTAAAGGCTTTGATACGTGACCCTTCCTGAAAAGATGATGAATTGTAGTTGCAAAGTTGACTGAGAACATAGTTTATTGGTTTCTAATAGAGTTTATGCTTTATACTTCAATTGTGTGATGAACTGTTACTTATTCATGTGAAGTCTATGATAAAAGTCCTATGATAAAAGTCTTATGTTTAATTTTGTTGCTGTAATAATAATCTACATGATGCTTTTATGTCCATATTTTGTTTTTATCGACACCTCTCTCTCTAAGCATGTGGACATGTTTTTCGATTTCGGTTTTTGCTTGAGGACAAGCGAGGTCTAAGCTTGGGGGAGTTGGTACGTCCATTTAGCATCATGTTTTCTTGCTATTATTTATGATGTTTTTATGCATAATAATGCTTTTTGGAGTAATCCTAATGCCTTTTCTCTCATAATTTGCAAGGTACACAATAAGAGGGAGAATTCCAGCACCTGGAAATCTAGACCTGGAAAAGCTACGTCGGGCTACCTATTCTGCACAACTCCAAACAAGCTGAAACTTCACGAAGATTTTTTATGGAATATTTGATGAATATTGGAGCAAATAAGTACCAGAGGAGGCCCACCAGGTGGGAACAACCTACCTGGGCGTGCCAGGGAGCCCAGGCGCGCCCTGGTGGGTTGTGCTCACCCAGGCCCACATCCGGTGCCCATCTCTGGTACATAAGTCATTTTTACCTAGAAAAAATAAGGAGAGGACTTTCGGGAAGGAGCGCCGCCGTCTCGAGGCGGAACTTGGGCAGGAGCACTTTTACCCTCTGGCGGAGCGATTTCGCCTGGGGAACTTCCCTCCCGGAGGGGGAAATCATCGTCATCATGATCACCAACAAATCTCCCATCTTGGGGAGTACTTGTTGGGGAACGTAGCAGAAATTCAAAATTTTCTACGCATCACCAAGATCAATCTATGGAGTTTACTAGCAACAAGAGGGAAGGAGTGCATCTACATACCCTTGTAGATCGCGAGCGGAAGCGTTCAAGTGAACGGGGTTGATGGAGTCGTACTCGTCGTGATCCAAATCACCGATGATCCTAGCGCCGAACGGACGGCACCTCCGCGTTCAACACACGTACGGAGCAGCGACGTCTCGTCCTTCTTGATCCAGCAAGGGGGGAGGAGAGGTTGATGGAGATCCAGCAGCACGACGGCGTGGTGGTGGAAGTAGCGGGATTCCAACAGGGCTTCGCCAAGCGCTGCGGGAGGAGGGAGGTGTGTCACGGGAGGGAGAGGGAGGCGCCAGGGCTTAGATGTTGCTGCCCTCCCTTCCCCCCACTATATATAGGGCCAAGGGAGAGGGGGGCGCAGCCTTGGCCCTTCCTCCAAGGAAGGGTGCGGCCAGGGAGGAGTCCTTCCTCCCCAAGGCACATCCGAGGTGCCTTCCCCCTTTAGGACTCTCCCTTTATCTTATCTCTTGGCGCATGGGCCTCTTGGGGCTGGTTCCCTTGGCCCATATAGGCCAAGGCGCACCCCCCACAGCCCATGTGCCCCCCCGGGGCTGGTGGACCCCTTGGTGGACCCCCAGACCCCTTTCGGCACTCCCGGTACAATACCGATAAAGTGCGAAACTTTTCCGGCGACCAAAATAAGACTTCCCATATATAAATCTTTACCTCCGGACCATTCCGGAACTCCTCGTGACTTCTGGGATCTCATTCGGGACTCCAAAAAACTTTCGGGTTACCGCATACTAATATCTCTACAACCCTAGCGTCACCAAACCTTAAGTGTGTAGACCCTACGGGTTCGGGAACCATGCAGACATGACCGAGACGTTCTCCGGTCAATAAACAACAGCGGGATCTGGATACCCATGTTGGCTCCCACATGTTCCACGATGATCTCATCGGATGAACCACGATGTCGAGGATTCAATCAATCCCGTATACAATTCCCTTTGTCTATCGGTATGCTACTTGCCCGAGATTCGATCGTCGGTATCCCGATACCTTGTTCAATCTCGTTACCGGCAAGTCTCTTTACTCGTTCCGTAACACACATCATCCCGTGATCAACTCCTTGGTCACATTGTGCACATTATGATGATGTCCTACCGAGTGGGCCCAGAGATACCTCTCCGTTTACACGGAGTGACAAATCCCAGTCTCGATTCGTGCCAACCCAACAGACACTTTCGGAGATACCTGTAGTGCACCTTTATAGCCACCCAGTTACGTTGTGACATTTGGTACAACCAAAGCATTCCTACGGTATCCGGGAGTTGCAGAATCTCATGGTCTAAGGAAATGATACTTGACATTAGAAAAGCTCTGAGCAAACGAACTACACGATCTTGTGCTAGGCTTAGGATTGGGTCTCGTCCATCACATCATTCTCCTAATGATGTGATCCCGTTATCAACGACATCCAATGTCCATGGTCAGGAAACCGTAACCATCTATTGATCAACGAGCTAGTCAACTAGAGGCTTACTAGGGACATGGTGTTGTCTATGTATCCACACATGTATCTGAGTTTCCTATCAATACAATTCTAGCATGGATAATAAACGATTATCATGAACAAGGAAATATAATAATAACCAATTTATTATTGCCTCTAGGGCATATTTCCAACAGTCTCCCACTTGCACTAGAGTCAATAATCTAGTTCACATCGCCATGTGATTAACACTCATAGGTCACATCACCATGTGACCAACATCCAAAGAGTTTACTAGAGTCAACAATCTAGTTCACATCACTATGTGATTAAACTCAATGAGTTCTGGTTTGATCATGTTATGCTTGTGAGAGAGGTTATTAGTCAACCGGTCTGAACCTTTCAGATCCGTGTGTGCTTTACGAATATCTATGTCATCTTGTGGATGCTACCACGCGCTATTTGGAGCCATTTCAAATAATTGCTCTACTATACGAATCCGGTTTACTACTCAGAGCCATCCGGATTAGTGTCAAAGTTCGCATCGACGTAACCCTTTACGACGAACTCCTTTTCACCTCCATAATTGAGAAAATTCCTTAGTCCACTAGATACTAAGGATAAGTTCGACCGCTGTAATGTGATCCATTCCCGGATCACTATTGTACCCTCTTGACCAACTCATGGCAAGGCACACTACATGTGCGGTACGCAGCATAGCATACTGTAGAGCCTACGTCTGAAGCATAGGGGACGACCTTCGTCCTTTCTCTCTCTTCTGCTGTGGTCAGGTCTTGAGTCTTACTCAATACTCACACCTTGTAACACAGCCAAGAACTCCTTCTTTGCTGACCTATTTTGAACTCTTTCAAAATCATGTCAAGGTGTGTGTTCTTTGAAAGTATCATCGGGCGTCCTGATCTATCTCTATAGATCTTGATGCCCAATATGTCAGCAGCTTTTATCCAGGTCTTCCTTTGAAAAACTCCTTTCAAACAACCCTTTATGTTTTCCAGAAATTTTGCATCATTTCGGATCAACAATATGTCATTCACATATACTTATCAGAAATGTTGTAGCGCTCCCACTCACTTTATTGTAAATACAAGTTTCCAACAAACTTTGTATAAACCCAAAAACTTTGGTCACTCCATCAAAGCGTATATTCTGACTCCGAGATGCTTGCTCTAGTCCATGGAAGGATCGCTGGAGCTAGCATACCCTTTTAGCATCCTTAGGATCAACAAAACCTTTCTGATTGTATCACATACAACCTTTCCTTACGAAAACTGGTAAGGAAACTTGTTTTGACATCCATCTGCCAGATTTCATAAATGCAGCTTATGCTAACATGATTCCGACGGACTTAAGCATCGCTACGGATGAGAAAATCTCATCGTAGTCAACTCCTTGAACTTGTGAAAATATATTCTTTGCCACAAGTCGAGCTTCATAGACGGTAACATTACCGTCCATGTTCGTCTTCTTCTTAAAGATCCATTTATCTCAATGGCTTGCCGATCATCGGGCAAGTTCACCAAAGTCCATGCTTTGTTCTGATACATGGATCCTATCTCGGATTTCATGGCTTCTAACCGTTTTTCGGAATATGGGCCCACCATCGCTTCTCCATAGCTCGTAAGTTCAGTATTGTCTAACAACATGATATCTAAGACAGGATTACCGTACCACTCAGGAGTAGTACATATCCTTGTCGACCTACGAGGTTTGGTAGTGACTTGATCCGAAGTTTCATGATCACTATCATAAGCTTCCACTTCAATTGGTGTAGGTGCCACAGGAACAACTTCCTGTGCCCTGCTACACACTAGTTGAAGTTATGGTTCAATAACCTCATCAAGTCTCCACCATCCTCCCACTCAATTCTTTCGAGAGAAACTTTTCCTCGAGAAAGGACTCGTTTCTAGAAGCAATTACTTTTGCTTCCAGATCTGAAATAGGAGGTATACCAACTGTTCTGGGTATTCTTATGAAGATGTATTTATCCGCTTTGGGCTCGAGCTTATCAGCCTGAAACTTTTTCACATAAGCGTCGCAGCCCCAAACTTTTAAGAAACGACAACTTAGGTTTCTCTAAACGGTGTCGTCTCAACGGAATTGCGTGGTACCCTATTTAAAGTGAATGCGGTTGTCTCTAATGCCTAACCCATAAACGATAGTGGTAATTCGATAAGAGACATCATGGTATGCACCATATCCAATAGGGTGCAGTTATGATGTTCGGAGACACCATCACACTGTGGTGTTCCAGGCGGTATTAATTGTGAAACACTTTCCACAATGTCTTAATTGTATGCCAAACTCGTAACTCAGATACTCATCTCTATGATCATATCACAGACATTTTATCCTCTTGTCACGACGATCTTCAACTTCACTCTGAAATTACTTGAACCTTTCAATAATTCAGACTTGTGTTTCATTAAGTAAATACACTCAGCATCTACTCAAATCATTTGTGAAGTAAGAACATAACGATATCCACTGCATGGCTCAGCACTCATTGGACTGCATACATCAAAATGTATTACTTCCAATAAGTTGCTCTCTTGTTCCATCTTACTGAAAACGAGGACTTTCAGTCATCTTGCCCATGTGGTATGATTTGCATGTCTCAAGTGATTCAAAATCAAGTGAGTCCAAACGATCCATCTGCATGGATTTTCTTCATGCATATATACCAATAGACATGGTTCGCATGTCTCAATCTTTTCAAAAACGACTGAGTCCAAAGATCCATCTACATGGAGCTTCTTCATGCGTTTTATACCAATATGACTCAAATGGCAGTGCCACAAGTATGTGGAACTGTCATTACTATTTTATATCTTTTGGCACGAACATGTGTATCACTACGATCGAGATTCATTTTAGGTGCAAGACCATTGAAGGTATTATTCAAATAAACAGAGTAACCATTATTCTCCTTAAATGAATAACCGTATTGCGATAAACATAATCCAATCATGCTCAACGCAAACACCAAATCTCGATGGTAGAGGGAGCATGCGATGCTTGATCACATCAACCTTGGAAACACTTCCAACACACATCGTCATCTCACCTTTAGCTAGTCTCCATTTATTCCGCAGCTTTTATTTCGAGTTACTAACACTTAGCAACCGAACCGGTATCTAATACCCTGGTGCTGCTAGGAGTACTAGTAAAGTACACATTCATATAATGTATATCCAATATACTTCTATCGACCTTGCCTGCCTTCTCATCTACCAAGTATCTAGGGTAGTACTGCTTCAGTGACCGTTCCCCTCATTACAGAAGCACTTAGTCTCGGGTTTGGGTTCAACCTTGGGATTCTTCACTAGAGCAGCAAACGATTTGCTATTTCATGAAGTATCCCTTTTGCCCTTGCCCTTCTAGAAACTAGTGCTTTTACTAACCATCAACAATTGATGCTCCTTCTTGATTTCTACTTTCGCGGTGTCAAACATCGCGAGTTGCTCAAGGATCATCATGTCTATCCTTGATATGTTATAGTTCATCACGAAGCTCTACTAGCTTGGTGGCAGTGACTATGGAGAACCATCACTATCTCATCTGGGAGATTAACTCCCACTCGATTCAAGCGATTGTAGTACTCAGACTATCTGAGCACATGCTCAACGATTGAGCTTTTCTCCCTTAGTCTGCAGGCTTAAGAAACTTGTCTGAGGTCTCATACCTCTTGACGTGGGCACTAGTCTGAAATCCCAATTTCAGTCTTCGGAACATCTCATATGTTTTGCGACGTTTCAAAACCGTCTTTGGTGCCACAATTCTAAACCGTTAGCATTACGCACTGAACTATCACGTAGTCATCAAAACGTGTATGTCAGATGTTTCGCAACATCTACAGACGACGCTGAGGTTCAGCACACCGAGCGGTGCATTAAGGACATAAGCCTTCTGTGCAGCAATGAGGACAATCCTCAGTTCACGGACCCAGTCCGCATAATTGCTACTACCAACTTTCAACTAAATTTTTCTCTAGGAACATATCTTAAACAGTAGAACTAAAGTGTATGACATAATTTGCAAAGACCTTTTGACTATGTTCATGATAATTGAGTTCATCTGATTAATGAACTCCCACTCAGATAGACATCCCTCTAGTCATCTAAGTGATACATGATCCGAGTCAAACTAGGCCGTGTCCGATCATCACGTGAGACGGACTAGTCATCATCGGTGAACATCTCCATGTTGATCGTATCTTCTATACGACTCATGCTCGACCTTTCGGTCTCTTGTGTTCCGAGGCCATGTCTGCACATGCTAGGCTCGTCAAGTCAACCTAAGTGTTTCGCATGTGTTCCGAGGCCATGTCTGTACATGCTAGGCTCGTCAACACCCGTTGTATTCGAACGTTAGAATATATCACACCCGATCATCACGTGGTGCTTCGAAACAACGAACCTTCGCAACGGTGCACAGTTAGGGGGAACACGTCTCTTGAAATTTTTAGTGAGGGATCATCTTATTTAAGCTACCGTCGTTCTAAGCAAATAAGATGCATAACATGATAAACATCACATGCAATCAAATAGTGACATGATATGGCCAATATCATTTTGCTCCTTTGATCTCCATCTTCGGGGCACCATGATCATCTTTGTCACCGGCATGACACCATGATCTCCATCATCGTGATCTCCATCATTGTGTCTTCATGAAGTTGTCACGCCAACGATTACTTCTACTTCTATGGCTAACGCACTTAGCAATGAAGTAAAGTAATTTACATGGCGTTATTCAATGACACGCAGGTCATACAAAAAATAAAGACAACTCCTATGGCTCCTGCCGGTTGTCATACTCATCGACATGCAAGTCGTGATTCCTATTACAAGAATATGATCAATCTCACACATCACATATATCATTCATCACATCTTCTGGCCATATCACATCACATAGCACATGCTGCAAAAACAAGTTAGACGTCCTCTAATTGTTGTTGCAAGTTTTTACGTGGCTTGTATAGGTTTCTAGCAAGAACGTTTCTTACCTACGTAAAACCACAACGTGATATGCCAATTTCTATTTACCCTTCATAAGGACCCTTTTCATCGAATCCGTTCCGACTAAAGTGGGAGAGACAGACACCCGCTAGCCACCTTATGCAACTAGTGCATGTCAGTCGGTGGAACCTGTCTCACGTAAGCGTACGTGTAAGGTCGGTCCGGGCCACTTCATCCCACAATGCCGCCGAAACAAGATAATACTAGTAGCGGCAAGAAGAATTGGCAACATCTATGCCCACAACTGCTTTGTGTTCTACTCGTGCATAGAAACTACGCATAGACCTAGCTCATGATGCCACTGTTGGGGAACGTAGCAGAAATTCAAAATTTTCTACGCATCACCAAGATCAATCTATGGAGTTTACTAGCAACGAGAGGGAAGGAGTGCATCTACATACCCTTGTAGATCGCGAGCGGAAGCGTTCAAGTGAATGGGGTTGATGGAGTCGTACTCGTCGTGATCCAAATCACCGATGATCCTAGCGCCGAACGGACGGCACCTCCGCGTTCAACACACGTACGGAGCAGCGATGTCTTGTCCTTCTTGATCCAGCAAGGGGGGAGGAGAGGTTTATGGAGATCCAGCAGCACGACGGCGTGGTGGTGGAAGTAGCGGGATTCCAACAGGGCTTCGCCAAGCGCTGCGGGAGGAGGGAGGTGTGTCACGGGAGGGAGAGGGAGGCGCTAGGGCTTAGATGTTGCTGCCCTCCCTTCCCCCCACTATATATAGGGCCAAGGGAGAGGGGGGGCGCAGCCTTGGCCCTTCCTCCAAGGAAGGGTGCGGCCAGGGAGGAGTCCTTCCTCCCCAAGGCACCTCGGAGGTGCCTTCCCCCTTTAGGACTCTCCCTTTATCTTATCTCTTGGCGCATGGGCCTCTTGGGGCTGGTTCCCTTGGCCCATATAGGCCAAGGCGCACCCCCCACAGCCCATGTGCCCCCCCGGGGCTGGTGGACCCCTTGGTGGACCCCCGGACCCCTTTCGGCACTCCCGGTACAATACCGATAAAGTGTGAAACTTTTCCGGCGACCAAAATAAGACTTCCCATATATAAATCTTTACCTCCGGACCATTCCGGAACTCCTCGTGACGTTAGGGATCTCATCCGGGACTCCGAACAACTTTCGGGTTACCGCATACTAATATCTCTACAACCCTAGCGTCACCGAACCTTAAGTGTGTAGACCCTACGGGTTCGGGAACCATGCAGACATGACCGAGACGTTCTCCGGTCAATAAACAACAGCGGGATCTCGATACCCATGTTGGCTCCCACATGTTCCACGATGATCTCATCGGATGAACCACGATGTCGTGGATTCAATCAATCCCGTATACAATTCCCTTTGTCTATCGGTATGCTACTTGCCCGAGATTCGATCGTCGGTATCCCGATACCTTGTTCAATCTCGTTACCGGCAAGTCTCTTTGCTCTTCCCGTAACACACATCATCCCGTGATCAACTCCTTGGTCACATTGTGCACATTATGATGATGTCCTACCGAGTGGGCCCAGAGATACCTCTCCGTTTATACGGAGTGACAAATCCCAGTCTCGATTCGTGCCAACCCAACAGACACTTTCGGAGATACCTGTAGTGCACCTTTATAGCCACCCAGTTACGTTGTGACGTTTGGTACACCCAAAGCATTCCTACGGTATCCGGGAGTTGCACAATCTCATGGTCTAAGGAAATGATACTTGACATTAGAAAAGCTCTGAGCAAACGAACTACACGATCTTGTGCTAGGCTTAGGATTGGGTCTCGTCCATCACATCATTCTCCTAATGATGTGATCCCGTTATCAACGACATCCAATGTCCATGGTCAGGAAACCGTAACCATCTATTGATCAACGAGCTAGTCAACTAGAGGCTTACTAGGGACATGGTGTTGTCTATGTATCCACACATGTATCTGAGTTTCCTATCAATACAATTCTAGCATGGATAATAAACGATTATCATGAACAAGGAAATATAATAATAACCAATTTATTATTGCCTCTAGGCCATATTTCCAACAGTCTCCCACTTGCACTAGAGTCAATAATCTAGTTCACATCGCCATGTGATTAACACTCATAGGTCACATCACCATGTGACCAACATCCAAAGAGTTTACTAGAGTCAACAATCTAGTTCACATCACTATGTGATTAAACTCAATGAGTTCTGGTTTGATCATGTTATGCTTGTGAGAGAGGTTATTAGTCAACGGGTCTGAACCTTTCAGATCCGTGTGTGCTTTACGAATATCTATGTCATCTTGTGGATGCTACCACGCGCTATTTGGAGCCATTTCAAATAATTGCTCTACTATACGAATCCGGTTTACTACTCAGAGCCATCCGGATTAGTGTCAAAGTTCCGTTAGACATATGCCCGCATTGCTAGACTTGAGTCCATTCGCATCTTACTTGCTTATGCCAATCACCATGATATCACATTATATCAAATGGACATTAAAAGCGCTTTTCCAAATGGTGAAATTGAGGAGGAAGTATATGTTAAACAACCTGCCGGCGTTTGTTAATCCTAAGAATCCCAATCATGTTTACAAACTTCACAAAGCTCTTTATGGTCTTAAACAAGCTCCTAGAGCATGGTATAAATGCTTGACTAAGTTCCTTATTAAAAAGGCTTTGAGATTGGAAAAATTGATTCTACACTTTTTACTAAAAGGGTTAATGGTGAATTATTTGTGTGCCAAATTTATCTGGATGATATCATATTTGGTTCGACTAACCCTCATTTTAGTGAAAAGTTTGGAAAGCAAATGTCGGAGAAGTCTGAGATGTCTATGATGAGTGAACTCAAGTTCTTTCTTGGTTTCCAAATCAAGCAAACTAAGGAGGGTACCTTTGTTTCCCAAACACAGTACACCAAGGACTTATTCAAGAAGTTCAACATGCAAGAAAGCGAAGGTATGAAAACACCCATGCCTACTAGTGGACATCTTGACTTGACAAAGGATGGCAAACCGGTTGACCAAAAGGTTTATCGCTCTATGATTGGTTCATTGTTATATCTATGTGCCTCCCGTCCCGATATTATGCTAAGTGTGTGCATGTGTGCACAATATCAAGCGGCCCCTAAGGAATGTTATCTTAAGGCTGTGAAAAGGATAGTGAGATACTTAATTCATACACCAAATTTTGGCATTTGGTATCCTAAGAGGTCTTATTTTGTGTTGGGGAACGTAGTAATTTCAAAAAAATCCTATGCACACGCAAGATCATGGTGATGCATAGCAACGAGAGGGGAGAGTGTTGTCCACGTACCCTCGTAGACCGAAAGCGGAAGCGTTAGCACAACGCGGTTGATGTAGTCGTACGTCTTCACGATCTGACCGATCAAGTACCGAACGTACGGCACCTCCGAGTTCAGCACATGTTCAGCTCGATGATGTCCCTCGAACTCCGATCCAGTCGAGCTTTGAGGGAGAGTTCCATCAGCACGACGGCGTGGTGACGATGATGATGTTCTACCGACGCAGGGCTTCGCATAAGCACCGCTGCGATATTATCGAGGTGGATTATGGTGGAGGGGGCACCGCACATGGCTAAGAGATCAAGAGATCAATTTGTTGTGTCTATGGGGTGCCCCCCTCCTCCGTATATAAAGGGGGGAGGAGGAGAGGGCCGGCCAAGGGGAGAGGCGCGCCCAAGGGGGGGGCAATCCTACTCCAAGTAAGTTTGCCCCCCTTTGCTATTCCAACTAGGAGAAGGGGGATGGAGGAGGTGGAGAGAAGGAAGGAGAAGGGGGGCCGCCGCCCCTTCCCTTTCCCAATTCGGATTGGGGCAAGGGGGCCGCGCGCCACCTCTTGGCCTCCCTCTCTCCTTTACACTAAGGCCCATAAGGCCCCGGTACTCCGATAAATATCCGATAACCCCCGGAACCATTCCGGTGTCCGAATATAGTCGTCCAAAATATCAATCTTCATGTCTCGACCATTTCGAGACTCCTCGTCATGTTCGTGTTCACATCCGGGACTGCAAAGATCCTTCGGTACATCAAAACTCATAAACTCATAACATATCCGTCATCGAACTTTAAGCGTGCGGACCCTACGGGTTCGAGAACAATGTAGACATGACCGAGACACGTCTCCGGTCAATAACCAATAGCGGAACCTGGATGCTCATATTGGCTCCCACATATTCTACGAAGATCTTTATCGGTCAAACCGCATAACAGCATACGTTGTTCCCTTTGTCATCGGTATGTTACTTGCCCAAGATTCGATCGTCGGTATCTCAATACCTAGTTCAATCTCGTTACCGGCAAGTCTCGTTACTCGTTCCATAATACATCATCCCACAACTAACTCATTAGTTGCAATGCTTGCAAGGCTTATAGTGATGTGCATTACCGAGTGGGTCCAGAGATACCTCTGCGACAATCGGAGTGACAAATCCTAATCTCGAAATACGCCAACCCAACAAGTACCTTTGGAGACACCTGTAGAGCACCTTTATAATCACCCAGTTACGTTGTGATGTTTGGTAGCACACAAAGTGTTCCTCCGGTAAACGGGATTTGCATAATATCATAGTCATAGGAACATGTATAAGTCATGAAGAAAGCAATAGCAGAATACTAAATGGTCGAGTGCTAAGCTAACAGAATGGGTCAATTCAATCACATCATTCTCCTAATGATGTGATCCCGTTAATCAAATGACAACTGATGTCAATGGCTAGGAAACATAACCATCTTTGATCAACGAGCTAGTCAAGTAGAGGCATAGTAGTGACACTCTGTTTGTCTATGTATTCACACAAGTATTATGTTTCCGGTTAATATAATTCTAGCATGAATAATAAAGATTTATCATGATATAAGGAAATAAACAATAACTTTATTATTGCCTCTAGGGCATATTTCCTTCATTTTGATCTTCTTGGCTACTCCAATTTGAACTATGTCGGTGACAAGGTTGATAGAAAGTCCACTTCGGGTACTTGTCAATTTCTTGGTAGATCTCTTGTGTCTTGGTCATCCAAGAAACAAAACTCGGTATCCTTATCCACCGCCGAAGCGGAATACATTGCCGCTGGTTCATGTTGTGCTCAATTACTTTGGATGACCCAAACTCTTAAAGACTATGGGATATATGTGAAGCATGTTCCATTGCTTTGTGATAATGAAAGTGTTAGTAAGATTGCTCACAATCCCGTGCAACATTCTCAAACTAAGCATATTGAAGTTCATCATCATTTCATTCGAGATCATGTTGCTAAAGGAGACATCGATCTTAAGCATGTTTGTACCGATAAGCAATTGGTGGATATACTCACCAAACTGCTTGATGAGAAAGTATTTTGCCGTTTGAGAGGTGAATTGAACATCATTGATGCCTCAAACTTGGAGTATAAACTCCATTTGGATACATGCAAGGCATGACTCTTTGACTAATGCTTGATATTTCTCTTATGATGATGATCATATTTCTTGGATCTATACTTGTACCCTTGCATGTCATCTAACCCTGTAGGTACTTGGATGAATCCAAATCTATGAGATTGCAACTCTCTCTCACATCTTGAGCAATCTCTACATCACCAAGTCTCTACAATATGGTGGTTGAAGACAAGGAAGCATGAATCCTTTCAACACATCCTTTGACAATTTCAATATATCGAATCTCATTTGATATCAAATTTCATGTTTGTCATTTTGGATACACAAGTGCTCTTCCTTGCAAAACTAACCCATGTAGGTAGATGAACTCAAACTACAAGTGGTGCTCCCAACTCTTGATGAACTACATCATCCTTGAGCATCCAACACAAGTTTGACTACATGATCTAGATGAACACCACCACCCAAGGTATGATATTCCATCTTAGAGAAGCTTTACCCCAAGACATGGGTCAAAGCATCTCAACAAGATGTGAATACATCAAAATGCTTAAACGAAAAATGGTAACCCCATTTTGAGCTTAAACGATGAGTATGACCTACGATCAAGTGTTCTCACTTGACTCCTCAGTCAATATACACTAACATAGGTGACTTTGTCACCGACCAATTCTAGATGAAGTTCTCTAGTATTTCTATGTGTTCTTGCATTTGTCTCTTGCTTGCTTGTTCCCTTTATCTAGGAAACTTCATCTAGATTTCATTTCTTTGTCTGTCATTTTCTGCATTCCCTGTTGGGGATATAACTATTGGGTATGACCCGCCCAGGAGGGGCCGGGTTATACCAATGGCGGTTCATCAAGACGAAGCCCAAAGGCGACTTAAGGCCCATAGTGTAAACCGCCATATGTATGTGTGACTTGTATTGTAAGGCATGAGTAGTTAGTCGCCTAGCCGGACACGTTGTATAAGCCGGTCGGGATTCCATGAGCTGCTGGGCGTCAACCTGTGTATATAAAGGGACGACCCGACGGCGGTTTAGGGACAAGAAACAACAGATCGAGAACTAGGTCAAGCGTAGTCGCTCCCTGGTAATCGAAACCCAAGCAATACCACCACAAACTGGACTAGGACTTTACCTTCACAGCAAGGGGCCGAACCAGTATAAACTCATGTGTCCTTTGTCCCGTTTAACCCCTTTAAGCTAACCCAGTTGCGATGGCTCCACGACTAAGTCCTTCTGCTAGGACATCTGCCGTGACAATTCCACGACAGTTGGAGCCCACCGTGGGGCCAGCGCACGGTGGTTTCAACTTCTTGAAGGGCAGCTTCGAAGGGATCAAGGGATACGCCGTGGGCCGGATGACCAAGAGTCTTCGCAGCAAGCTCTACATCAACGATGCAGGCTGGGTCCCCGAGGCTGGCTAAATCATGTACGGGTATCGGGTCCCCTTTGGCGGAATCCACGTCTTCATCGGCAAGATCGGCGAACCGGGCCTTGAGCCGGACATCTGCACCGACATCGTCGAGACGGCTCAGCGTGCACGACCTGCCTGAGTTCAACCTGCCGTGAAGCGTGCCTTCGTCGGTTTCATCCATGGGGCGGAGATTGAAGATGGATCTGCATCTGGCGGTGAGACGACCATCTATTATGATGGTGAGTCATCCACAGGCGAGACCAACTCATTGTATCAACTGGAAGACGGCCGGCTTGGGGGCAATTCCGATGGTGACAGCATTCTGGACCCCTATAAGCCGCCGAACAGGGTTGCGATCTTCATGGCCGGTACACAACCGTTGCTCGGTTCAACAACCGCCGCGGCTATGACCTCCAGTTCAATGGCTGCGACAGTGGCTGGTGCTAGCGGCTCTACGCGCCCGCCGGCTCAAGTTCTCACCGAATTGTTGGAGGCTCTGGCGACTCTGATGGAGGTAGGAGTAACCCCAGACAACCAGGAACAACACAAGGTAGATGTGGCTAAGCTGCGAGGTGAGATAGCTCAAGCCAAGGAAGAGCTAGCGGCTGAGAACGCTAAGATGGCTGCAGAACAGGCTGTTTTGGAGGCTCAGGCACAGCGGATCCAAGCCGATTCCTGCCGGCTCACGTTGGATCAGAACGCTTCCAATGAAGTCATGAGGAGGAGACAGCGGAGTCGTCTGCCTCCGATTTACAAGACGAGGAACCTCTTCAACACGCCTGGCGCAGGGACCAGTGACCCTGGGGGTGGAGCGCCGGTTCAGCCACGAGTGATGGGCTCTCCTCGTGTGAACCATACCACGCCTCAACATGTTTTGACGCCGCCGGGTCATTATTCCAACCCCTTAGACAATATGATTGCTGCGGCAACACGATTGGCGGCCCTGCCAGTTGAGGGTGAGTTTCCGACAACGGTTGAAACGTGGAAGGCCAGAGAACTTCTTCAGACGGCATTGGAGCAGCAAGCGGCTTATTCTTATAGTCGTGAGCGGATTCAGTCAACCCCTCGACAAAGCTGGAGTTACAGCAGGCACATTGACTCGCCAGCGCTTTCAAGTCCAGAACAGCGCCGTAACCAACCCCATGGACATGACCCGACGCACGATGGTGCCAATGCCCAGACTTTGGTGGATCAGGGCAGAGCACGGGGAGGCCGAGCTGGCGGCTCATCAACACGCGTCAGCTTACCCAATGACTTCGGTGGAGGCGGGCATGAACTCCAGAACCTTGGGTGTGCCATGTTTAGTGTCGGCTCTACGTAACGAGCGTCTACCCAAGGATTTCAAGGGTCCTCGTAAGGTGCCTAATTACACAGCAGATCAGCCCCCTGAAGCTTGGGTGGAGAGTTATGAGAGGGCCATGGAGATGCTAGATCTTAGTGAAGCAGCATGCGCTAAGTATTTCACCATGATGTTAGAAGGGCCAGCTCGTACATGGTTGAAGGGGCTGCCCGCCAACTCCATTGGGTCATGGGCGGAGCTGAAGGCCCGTTTTACTCAAAATTTCAAAGATATGTGCAAGTAGCCTATGCCAATCGTGGATTTAGTCTCTTGTGTTCAAGGTGAGGGCGAGTCAATAACCAGCTGGGTGCGTCGGGTCTCAACTATCATACACTCATCAGATAGTATTAACGTCGGCTCAGCAGTTTTAATGTTGGAGAAAAGTTGTCATTTCCTCCCTCTCAAACAGAAACTTGGGCAGCTTAAGCGCCATTGCAGTGACATGGGGGAGCTCATGGCGGCCCTTGTCAAGTATGCCGACTCTGATGGTACCAAGGACGCCGAGTCTGATGATGAAAGGACGGGCAAGGGAAAGAAGAGTAGAGGCATGAAAGGGCAGCAACACAACTCGGCTAGTCAGGGTGGCAATGGCAAATGCAGAGCTGAAGAGAATCTAGATTTCGTGGCCAACATTGGTATGCAGAATAGTAACCAGCGGCACAAAGGGATGCCGGCTCAGTCTAGAGGCTCATAACTCGACCTTGAGGCGATGATGAATCAGCCGTGTCCGAGGCAGGGAACACGTGAGCGACCATCGGCCCATTTGTGGAACGATTGTTATATCATGAGAGAGTTCAGGGATTCTCATATTTTCCAGCATAACCATGGCCCGAATGGCGGTTCAGGGTCCGGCCCTCATGGTCCGGGTCATGGAGGGGGCGGTTCAAGTTCCGGTTTTCAAGGTCAAGGTAATCAGGGTGGTTACAACCAACAGAATAATCAGGGGAATCAGCAGCAGCAGTCTGGTTATCATAGTAACCCAAAGCAATTGAGTAGTGGGCAATACCACGTCTTCACCACAAGTTTATGTAAGCGGGATCAGAAGCTTCATAAAAGGGCAGTGAACGTTGTTGAGCCTGCGGTGCCCCGTTATCTGCGATGGTCTGAACACCCCATTCTCTAGATCTGTGAGGATCACCTGCCACGGGTTGATAATCCAGGTCACTTGGCGCTGGTGGTGGCGCCTCAGGTTGGAGGATATAAATTCACCAAGGTGCTCATGGATGGAGGCAACAGCATCAATATCCTCTACTAGGAAACTTTTCGTCACATGGGATTGACCGACAAAAACCTTAAGCCGTCAAACATTGTTTTTCATGGTGTGGTGCCTGGTAAGTCGGCATATCCAGTTGGTAAAATATCTTTGGAGGTTGCTTTTGGAGATGAGTATGATTCCAGATCTGAGATGTTGACCTTTGAAGTGGTTAAAATCAAGAGCCCTTATCATGCTCTGTTTGGGCGGCCGGCTTATGCTAAGTTCATAGCAAGGCCTTGTTATGTTTATTTGCAGCTGAAGATGCCGGGTCACAAGGGCACTATAATAGTGCATGGGAGTCGCAAGATAACCTTGGAGTGTGAAGAAGGCGATGCCGCTTATGCTGAGTCTGTTTGTGCAACAGAGGAGTTGAAATTTTACAAAGATAATGTTGACCCGGCGGATATGACATCTTTGAAGAAGCCAGCCCTAGAGCATGACCCCTTGTTGAAGTTTAAGTCGGCATCCTGGCAACTCATCCAAGCAGTTCAGTATCAGTGCTAATTTGGATCCAAAATAGGAAAGCGCGCTCATCGGGTTCATCCATGAGAACCGGGACATCTTTGCATGGAAACTGTTGGCGATATAACTACTAGGTATGACCCGCCCAGGTGGGGTCGGGTTATACCAACGGCAGTTCATTGACACGAAGCCCATGAAGGAATCAAAGATGGCGGTTCATGAGGATGACTTATGAAGAGCCCAAGGCCCAAAGGCGGCTTAAGGCCCATAGGTGTAAACCGTCATATATGCATGACTTGTATTCTAAGACAAGTGTAATTAGTCACCGGGCCGGACACGATTATGAGCCGGCCGGGACTCTGTAAGTCGCAGGGCATCAACTTGTGTATATAAAGGGACGACCCGGCGGCAGTTTAGGGCAAGAGACAACAGATCGAAAGCTAGGTCAAGCGTATTCGCTCCCTGGTAATCGAGGCATAAGCAATACCACCTCAAACTGGATTAGGCCTTTACCTTCACCGCAAGGGGCCGAACCAGTATAAATCCTGTGTCCTTTGTCACGTTTAACCCCTTTAAGCTAACCTAGTGCGATGGCTCCACGACTAAGTCCTCACACTAGGACATCTGCCGTGACAATCCCACGACAGTTGGCGCCCACCGTGGGGCCAGCGCATGGTGGTTTCGAGTTCTTACAGGTTGAAGCGATCAAAGGATACGCCGTGGGCCGGATGACCAAAAGTCATCGCGGCAAGCTCTACATCGACGACGCAGGTTGGGGCCCCGAGGCCGGCTCAATCTAGTATGGGTACCGGGTCCCCTTCGGCAGAATTCATGTCTTCACCGGCAAGATCGGCGAACCGGGCCCTGAGCCGGACACCTGCACCGACATCATCGAGACGGCTCAGCATGCACGACCCGCCCGGGTTCAACCCGCCGTGAAGCGCGCCTTTGTTGGATTCATCCATGGGGGAGAATTTGAGGATGGATCCATGTCTGGCGGTGAGACAACCATCTATTCTGATGGTGAGTCGTCCACAGGCGAGACTACGTCATTGCATCAACTGTAGGACGGCAAGCTTGGGGGCTGTTCCGATGGCGACAGTATTCGGGACCCCTATGAGCCGCCGAACCGGGTCGCGATTTTCATGGCCGGTACGCAATCAGTGCAAAATTCTTCGACTGCAGCGACAGTGGTTTCCGGGTCAGCAACGGTGACGGCAGCCGGGGCAGGAGGTCATGCGCGCCCGCCGACTCAGGTCTTGTCTGACTTATTGGACACTTTGACAACATTGTTGACAGCAGTGGTTAACCCGACAAATCAAACTCAGCATAACGCGGAAGTTGCAAAGCTACGGGATGAGATAGCTCAGGCCATGGAAGATTTGGCAGCTGAGAACACAAGGATGACTATGGAGCGAGCTGCTCTAGATGCTCATGCACAACGGATCCAGGCTGATTCCTTCCGGCTCTCGTTGGATCAGAATGCTTCGAACGAAGTCCTGAGGAGAAGGCACCGAAGTCGTCTGCCTCCGGTTTACGAGGCGAGGAACCTCTTCAACACACCTGGTGCGGGGACCAGTGACCCGCTAGGGGTAAACCGGGCAGTAGCCGCGCCTGGGACTGGAGCGCCAGCTCAACCACGCACGACGGACCCGCCTTGTCAGAATAATATCCCACCACAACATGTGCCGACACCACTGGGTCATTATGCTAACCCTTGGATAACATGATCACTGTGGCATCGCGATTGGCGGCTCTCCCAGTTAAAGACGAGTCTCCAGCTGCGGTTGAAACGCGGAGTGCTAGAGAACTTCTTCAGACGGCATTGGTGCAGCAGGAGGCTTATTCTTACAGTCGTGAGAGGATCCATTCAACCCCTCGCCCAAGCCAGAGTTATAGCAGACACATGGACTTCCCGGCGGTGTCAAGCAGTGAGCAGCATCGTAACCCGCCCTGTAATACTCAGGCCCTAATGGATCAGGATAGAGCACATCGGGAGGCTGAGCTGGCGGCTCAGTACGCGGCTCATCAACCATCTCCGGTTTATCCGACAACTTTGGTGGAAGCAGGCGTGACCTCTAGAAGCACGGGTGTACCATGTTTAGTGCCGTCTCTGCGAAATGAGCGTTTGCCCAAGGATTTCAAAGGACCTCGTAAGGTGCCCAACTACACAGCCGACTTACCCCCTCAGGCGTGGATTGAGAGTTACGAGATGGCCATGGAGCTGCTGGAGGTTAGCGATGTTGCATGTGCCAAATGCTTCACCATGATGCTGGATGGGACAGCTCGTACTTGGTTAAAAGGGTTGCCTGCCAATTCCATCGGGTTGTGGGCCGAGTTTAAAGCCCGGTTTATCCAGAATTTGAAGGATACGTGCAAGCAGCCCATGTCGATTGTGGATTTCGATGCCTGCACCCAAGAAGAGGGCGAGTCAACAACCCTTTAGGTGCGACGGGTCAAAGCCATCTTGCACTCATCGGATAACATCAATGCCGGCTCAACAGTCCTCATGTTAGAGAAGAATTGCTGTTTTTTGCCTCTTAAACAGAAGCTAGGGCGGCTCAAGTGCCACTGCAATGATATGGGGGAGCTGATGGCCACTCTAATTAAATATGCCAACTCTGATAGTACCAAGGACCTCGAGTCTGATGATGGAAAGCCGGGAAAGGGAAAGAAGAGTGGCAACACCAAGGGTCAGCATCGTAACCCGGCAAGCCAGGGGGCAATGGTAAGCGCAAGGCCGATAATAATTCAGATTTTGTGGCCAATACCAATACGCAGAATAATGGTCAGCGTCGCAAGGGGAAGCCACCTCCTCGGGCAGGAGGGTCAGGTCTCAATCTCGAGCAGATGCTGAATCAGCCCTGCCCAAAGCATGGTTCGCGAGAAAGACCGTCCAGTCACCTTTGGAAGGACTGCTACATTATGAAGGATTTCAAAAATTCTATTTTATTCCAGAACAATCATGGGCCAAGCGGTGTCTCAGGTTCCGGTGGTGGCAGTTCTCATGGCCCGGGTTACGGTGGTGGCGGTTCTAATTCCGGTTTCCATGGTCACCCAGGCAATCAAGGCAATCAGAGTGGTTATCATCAACAATCCGGCCAGGGAAATCAGCAACAGCAATTTGGGTATCAGAGTAACCTGAAACAGTTGAATAGTGGGCAGTACCACGTCTTCAGCACAAGTTTATGCAAGCGGGATCAAAAGCTCCATAAAAGGGAAGTGAACACCGTTGAGTCGGCAGTTCCCCGTTACTTGTGATGGTTTGAGCATCCCATTGTGTGGAGTCGTGAGGATCACCCGCCCCAGGTTGATAATCCGGGTCACTTGGCTTTACTGGTGGCGCCTCTGGTTGGAGGATATAAATTCACTAAGGTACTCATGGATGGAGGTAGCAGTATAAATATCCTTTATTATGAAACTTTCCATCGCATGGGATTGACTGATAAAAATCTTAAACCGTCGAACACTGTCTTTCATGGTGTGGTGCCTGGTAAGTCGGCATACCCGGTTGGTAAAATAGCCCTGGAGGTTGCTTTTGGAGATGATTATGATTCCAGATCTGAGACGTTGACCTTCAAAGTAGTCAAGATTCAGAGTCCGTATCACGCTCTATTTGGACGGTCGGCTTACGCCAAGTTCATGGCACGTCCCTGTTATGTTTATCTGCAGCTCAAAATGCCAGGTCACAAGGGAACTATCACAATGCATGGAAGCCGGAAGATAGCTCTGGAGTGTGAAGGAGATGCGGCTTATGGTGAGTTTGTCTGTGCAACAGAGGAATTGAAGTTTTCCAAAGATAATGGTGACCCGGCAGATATGACATCTTTGAAGAAGCCAACTACGGAGCATGAACCGGACTTGAAGTTTAAGTCGGCGGATGACACCAAGCTAGTTGATTTCGTTCCTGGCGATTCATCCAATTCATCCAAGAAGTTCAGCATGAGTGCTAATCTGGATCCAAAATAGGAAGGCGTGCTCATCGAGTTCATCCGTGAGAATCGGGACATCTTTGCATGGAAACCTTCTGACATGCCGGGTGTACCGAGGGAACTCGCTCAGCACACTCTTAATATTGATCCGGATTTTAAGCCGGTCAAGAAATTTCTTCGTCGTTTTAATGAAGAGAGGCATAAAGCCATTGTTGAAGAAGTGGCCCGGCTCTTGGCGGCTTGATTCATCGTTGAAGTTTTTCATCCTGAGTGGTTGGCTAATCCGGTGCTAGTGCTTAAGAAGAACGGCACTGGGCATATGTGTGTGGATTACACGGACTTAAATAAAGCTTGTCCGGCTGATCCTTTTGCTCTCCCTTGTATTGGTCAAATTATTGATGCGACGGCGGGTTGTGAGCGTTTGAGCTTTCTGGATGCTTATTCTGGTTATCATTAGATCAAAATGGTAGTTAAGGACCAGGAGAAGACAGCTTTCATTACTCCGTTTGAAGCCTTCTGCTATGTGTCCATGCCTTTTGGGCTCAAGAGTGCCCAGGCGTCTTACCAACGGTGTGTGCAAAATTGCCTTCATAATCAAATAGGGCATAATATTCATGCTTATGTGGCTGACATTGTGGTGAAATCCAGAAAGAAGGAAACCCTGATTGATGATTTGAAAGAGACCTTTGATAATCTCCTGGTTTATAAGATGATGCTTAACCCGGCCAAGTGTGTTTTTGGTGTACCAGCTGGTAAGCTTTTGGGTTTTCTGGTTTCCAAGAGAGGCATTGAAGCTAACCCGGAGAAGATCAAGGCCATTACTTCCTTGGCTAAGCCGACATGTGTCAATGATGTTGAACGTCTGGCAGGTCATATTGCCGCCTTAAGCCGGTTCATAAGCTGGTTGGGTGAAAAGGCTATACCGCTGTACCAGATGATGAATAAAACAGATCACTTTGTCTGGAGTGATGCTGCTAATCAAGCATTTGAGGACATGAAGAAACAGTTGGCCGAGCCGCCCGTTCTGGCTGCTCCCATTGATAAAGATCCTTTGCTGTTATATGTGGCTGCCAACAGTCGAGTTGTTAGTGTTGCCATTGTGGTGGAAAGAAAGGAAACAGACAAAGAATATCCGGTTCAATGGCAGGTTTACTATATCAGTGAGGTCCTTACTGAGTCCAAACAGAGGTATCCACATTGGCAGAAGCTTGTGTATGGGGTTTTTATGGCTAGCTGGAAGCTTAAGCAGTATTTTCTGGGTCATCCTATCATTGTGGTTAGTTCTGCCCCCTTAGGGGATATCATTCAAAACAGAGAAGCCACAGGTCGGGTAGCCAAGTGGGCCATTGAGCTTCGACCTCATGGTTTAAAGTATGTGCCCCGTACAGCCATCAACCACTTGTGGATTTGATCAATGATTGGACAAAATTGCAGATGCCTGAGGAGAAGTCGGATAACACATATTGGACTATTCACTTTGATGGGTCCAGGCAGTTGGAAGGCTCGGGGGCTGGAGTTGTATTAACTTCCCCACAAGGTGATAAATTTTCTTATGTTCTCCGGCTTATGTTCCCTTGTACTAACAATGCAGCTGAGTATGAGGCCTTGCTCCATTATCTTCGGATGGCTAAGGAGATGAACTTAAGCTGGGTGAGGTGTTTCGGCGACTCAGATCTAGTGGCTCAACAAGTTTCTGGAACTTGGGATTCTAAGGACCCACTAATGGGGCTTATCATCGAGAGGTTGATGCTATTGCGGGTCACTTTAAAGGTTATCAAGTTGAACATGTTGATTGCAGGAAAAATGAGGCGGCTAATGCTTTAAGCCGGTTAGGGTCTCAGCATAAGCCGGTGCCACCTAACACTTTCCTGGATATTCTGCATAACCCTTCTGTGAAATTGCCTACAGAGGAAGATCTGGCTATTCCTGACCCGGAAGCACAATTGGTGACAGCTCTTCATGCGATTCCTGATTGGACAGTTCCATATTTGGCTTATATGACCCGGGGCGAGTTACCTGAGGATGAAACTTTGGCCAGGCAGATAACCCGGCTGTCCAAGTCAATGACTATTGTTCATGGTGAGTTGCATCATCGCAGTGTCATAGGGACGTTTCAACATTGTGTTTCTCCAGAGGAGGGCCGTGAGATTCTGCGTGAAATTCATGAAGGCGATTATGGCCATCATGCCGGCTCTAAGTCTCTTGTGGCTAAGGCTTTTCGTCATGGATTTTGTTGGCTGACGGCTCACGCTGATGCTGAGGATCTAGTCACTAAATGTGATGGTTGTCAGAAATTCTCCCGACAAGCTCATGTGCCGGCTCAAGAATTGAGGATGATTCCAATTACTTGGCTGTTTGCAGTCTGGGGGCTCGATATGGTTGGACCTTTCAAAAGGTCCAAAGATAAAAAGACACACCTCCTGGTGGCAGTTGACAAATTTACAAAGTGGGTTGAGGCAGGGCCGGTCAGTAAATGTGACGCAGCGACGGCGGTTCAATTCATCAAAAAGGTGATATTCCGTTTTGGCTTTCCCCACAGTATCATAACTGATAATGGCACTAATATATCCAAGGGTGCTATGAAAGAGTTTTGTCAACTTGAGCATATTCGACTTGATGTATCGTCCGTGGCTCACCCCCAATCCAATGGTCAAGCTGAGAGAGCCAATCAAGAAATTTTGAGAGGCATCAAGCCCCAGCTTATGGTTCCTCTACAAAGGACGCCGGGTTGTTGGGTGGAGGAGTTACCTTCCGTGTTATAGAGTATCAATACTACCCCCAACAGATCTACGAGTTACACGCCCTTCTTCATGGTTTACAGAGCAGAGGCGGTTCTCCCTAGTGACATCCGTTTTGACTCGCCCCGTGTGGCGGCTTATGTTGAAGCTGAGAATGAAAAAGCACGTCAGGATGCACTTGAGTTGTTAGATGAGGAGCGTGACATCGCGGCGGCTCGTTCGGCGATTTACCAGCAAGATCTGCACCGTTATCACAGTCGCCGGGTTAAAACCAGAACTTTTCAAGAAGGTGACCTGGTGCTCCGGCTTATTCAGGATCAGACTGATATGCATAAACTATCCCCACCTTGGGAAGGCCTTTTGTGGTCAGCAAGAATTTGAATAATGGATCATACTACCTTATCGATGTTCGAGACCACAAGGACTCAGGCACGTCGGAGGAGGAGATCCGTCGGCCGTGGAATATTGCTCATCTTCGGCCTTACTACACTTGAGCCACCGGCTCTTACACTGTACATATTTCGACCATGTATATATTGTGATAATTATAATAAAACCGGCATCCATGACAATGCAGGGCCTTTGTTGTTTCGTTTCCAAGTGTAACGAGTCTTTTTAATTCTAATGGTCACTTGGGGGCTTCCTGATCATTGAGCACACCTGTGAATATCCCTCTTGATCGGCTCAATGCCACATCACTAAATGGTCACTTGGGGGCTTCCTGCTCATCGAGCACAGCTGTGAATATCCCTCTTGATCGGCGGAACGCCACAAAGCACTCGGGGGCTTCCTATTCAAACATAGGTGTATTCACCAAAGAGAACATAGCGTTACTACCCTTGTGAGCTGGGTTGGAACACCAGGTGTATTCACCAAAACATTCCGGGTTCTCCTGCTTTGTAGAGTCTGCCACTCCGCCCTGGTAATCCCGGAATGACAAGGCGAACTCTTGACAAGTCAATCTTACATAGACCCTAAACTTGTGAACTCTTGACAGGTCAATCTTACATAGACCCTGAACTTGTCTAGGTTAAAACGGCGGTCATGTGAGGCCGGATTCACAAAGTTTAAAAGGATAACTCAGTGTCTTGGCGGCCCATGAAAGCCTCAGAGCTTTAGGCTTGGCGGCCTATGAAAGCCTCATTTTCTTGCTTTGATTCCTTTTTTGAACATTTTTGGGTTCATCTTGACATATGATTTAAAATGATTCAGGCCATGTAGCCTCAATTCTTACTGCTCATATTTGAGTATATCTGTGGTTTCTGATAACCCGGCCTAGCTTTGGAGGATAAGTCGCTAGTATATGATGATATTAATACTTGGAAATATTGTCTTCTAAGTTTTGGGTTATTACCCTTATTGCATTGATATGGTAAGCCGGCAGTTTAATCACATATCACAGGTATGATATTTTTGATTATATCTAATTATGATTGAATCGACCCTGGTTATGCACTGTTTTAGTCACCGGTGGTTTTATATGGGGTATTATGAACCGTTTTGCGGTAAACCGCCAGGGCACTTGTGATTTACTTGTGTGCAGGGTAATGATTAATCTCATCTGCATAAACTGACGTCATCATAAGCACAAAATGGTAGCTTTCCAAATGGCAGATCAAACAGTGTTGTGCAAAATAAAAACGTGCACGATGGCACAACAGATCAAAGTTTCACTAGCCTATTACATGACTCAGTGAGCCAAAAAAGATCAAGTGTTTTCAGAAGTTCAAATATTTTAACCGCCCAGCGGATCAATCTTCTTCGTCCTGACGACTTGAAGCCTCTGGATCATCCTTCTCCGGTTCTTCGTCCTCCTCCGCCGTTTGAAAGTTTGGTGATGACCAATCAATGCCACATAAGGCATGGAATTCAGCTTCATCATCTATAAGGTCGGATAGGTCAAATTCAGGGGCGAAAGTATGCTTACGGATTGGGGGTGCCAGATTCATCACCTTATAAGCCGGCGTGGGGATCTTCTGATTCTCTGCATCATAAGCCGGCTGATATTTTGATAGATTTGTCTCATCACAGAGTCGCCAGACGACGTATTTCTTTCACACAGATAGCGAAGTCCTTTTGATCAAATGAAGTGTCATCCTCTTTCAAGCTTGGATATCCAGTAGCTACCTCAGCCAGCTCTAGCTCTGGTAACCATGCCTTAGCCTGTCTTAGAGCTGTCACGACCCCGGCTCCTGCAGATGAATGCTTTATCTTTTCAATCCTAGAAGGCAGAATAGAGAGTTTTTTCAAGACATCACTCAAGAGAGTAGGTGCTTGGTTAGTCGGAGATATCGTGGCCAGTGCGCACTGAGTTCCAGTATATAGCTGTTCAACAAGTGTATAAATAGCCTTGAGCTTCACAAGCATTTCTTTGCTAAGATTGCTGCTCCTGGGACCTGAGTAATAATCATCGATTGGTTAGAGGCGGTTTATACCATCAAGGAAGAGATTTAATTTTGATGTTAGCAAGACGACTCACCAAAGATAGCAGAAACCATCTGGGATACACGGTAATTTAAACCGGTAAGCTCAGTGGTTACCTCTTGAAGAGCCGCCTCCGCCTTTTCAGCCTGCTGCGTCAAGGCAGTTTTCTCTTCAGCCCAGGCATTTCTTTCAACCTCAAAGTTGGTCTTCAGTTTTTCCATCTCAGCAACGCTAAATTGGAATTTTGAATCGGCTTTCCGGGTCTCAGATTCTTGATTCTCAAGCCGGGTCTTTGCATCAGCTAATTGTGATTGAAGTTTAGCAGTAGCATCCTGTACAAGAACAGAGTTGCAAACACATTCATATCCGGGTTATAGCAATATAAGTCCCAAGCCTTTTGCAAGCAACAACACATGGCACTTGGGGGCTAATGCCTGCCGAAAAATTCTTCATACAACGGCTCATGTGAATAAGTCCCAAGCACTTTGCAAGCAAGAGTACTTGGCACTTGGGGGCTAATTCATACCGCTGGCATCTCTTTACTACTTTATGATGACCCAGTTGTGTCGTAAACAATCACAACCGGTTCATGGGGGCTATACAGGTAAGCTCTCTTTTATGAACAATGGTGAACAGGACCGGCTCATTCATGCTGATTAAACCGGCCCTTGGGGACTACGGATGCAATGTTAATTGTTTGAAATCCGGTTCAACTATAAATGTGAAAGCCCGCCTTGGAAGGATTCTACAAAAGATGCTCATGGTTATTCTAAGTCTACATCATATTCAATCTTATCATACCCAGTAGACTTGGGGGCTGGCAGGATATACATAACTTATTTAAGCAGGAATTCATACCTCATATTTTTGATGCATCTCCTTCACCACATCGATTTCAAGATCGCGGCTGGTGTGTACTTGGTTGAGGTAGCCAGAGAGTACTTCACTACTACTCAATTGAGAATAGTGGGCGGCATCAAATCTCACTTTCCACTTTTCAATGAACTCCTATTTAGCGGAGTGCTTAGCCAAGACAGTTGGATTTCCCGGTTCTCTAAAGCCGGTGCCAGAGATCATAACATCATCGGCATGTGTCTCGGACGGCTTAAGTGGGCTTGATGATTCAGTACTCAAAGGATTGAGTTTTGTCTAGTCACTGGAGAGGTCAGGAATCTATGGTGGAACATCATGGGCAGGCTCGTCGGGTTGTTTTTCAGAAACGTCTGACGCTGGGACTTGCTTCTCCGGCTCATGGACTTTGGGATCTTCAGCTAGCTTGGTCACCTTTGCCTTCTTACTAGGTTTTTCTTTCCCACTGTAGGGGTTATGAGAGATCAGTACAAGTATAAGAGCATAAGGAGGTAGAGAATAAAAGAAATTGTTATTACCCAGGGGCAGTCTTGAAAGCCGGCAACTGGGTCTGAGATGAGTCGCCGGAAGAAGAGCGAGAAGCCTCCTGGTAGTTTGAATCGGAAGAATTAAGTGGCTGGCGAATGAGACCCGCCAGTGGGTAAAAAGAGTTTAAGTTCGGAAGGACCTCGTTTCGGCGTTTCCGCGGAACTAGAGTATTCGGTAAGCCGGAGGATAATTCTTCACCCCCGCTGGTCAGAGTCTGTCGCCGGCTCTCGTGTTGCTGTTGCTTCAAAAGAAAGTGAGGATCCGAATGAGCTAAGGGGTGTGAAAACCTTACTTTCCGGGTTACTAGTCGAATTTTCTGTCTTGGCAAAGGTGCTGAGCCAGAGGAAATAATAGTTACCTCTTCTTCAACTGCTTTGCTGGCCCCCGTGTCATCCTGATAATAATCAGTGTCAATAAGGTAATTGAAAAAGGAGCCAAGGGAGTCAAGGGCTACCTCCGACTCAGAGCCGTCATTCAGTTCAAACATCTCGGGGGCACTTGATTTCTTCTTATTTTTCTTGAGTGTTTTCTTGGCGGCTTTCTTGGCAGCCCTGGCCTTTTTCGCAGCTTCATGGTCATATTGTTTTTTTCGAAAAGTCAGAGTCAGCCTGTGAATATCATCAAAGATTGAGTTAATAGAATATTTGGATAATGAGGGAAAAGTAAGTGATTTAGAGACTCACATCCGGTGGCGGGTTAAGTTTGCACAAAGGGTTCAGACCAACTAGGCGGCAGTCTTCCGGATCTTCATTCAGAAGGATCTTTGTGTTCTCATTGATTGCTTCATCAGTTAAACGCTCGGAAATGTGGCGCAGTGGATCCTTTATACCACCCGTGTAAGTACACATTAAGCTGGGTCGGTGGCTCAAGGGTATGATTCGCCAGGAAACCCAGCACCGAACCAAGTCAATGCTAGTTAACCCATTTCCCAGCAGAGCCTTGACCTTTGCAATGGTGGGGGCAAGCTTTGCATGTTCAACGGTGGTAAGCTTTTCGGGAAGATGATGCTTTGGGTCAAGACGCTGGGCACGATAACCCGGCAGTGGGTTCTCATCAGCCGGAGAGGTGTCTTTGCAGTAAAACCATGTTTGGTTCCAATCTTTGGGGTGACTCGGCAAGCGAGCACAGGGGAAGATAGCATCTCTTCTTCGTTGAATTGAGACTCCGCCAAGTTCCAAGCTGGGCCCATTTGTAAACTCGTTTTGGCGGTTCAAATAAAAAAAATCCCTAAAGAGTTCAACATTGGGTTCCTCTTGAAGGTATACTTCGCAGAAAACTTAAAAATTGCAAATGTTTGAGACAGAATTGGGTCCGATGTCTTGAGGATGGAGTTGAAAGAAGTGCAAAACTACTCGGAATTTTTTTGATCCGGGCGGTGAGAAGCCCCGATTCATGTGATCAGTAAAAACGATGACTTCACCATCCTTTGGGTGAGGTTTTTCTTCGCTTGGTTTGGGGGAGCGCCAATGCATGATGTCTTTTGCTGGTAAATAGCCGATTTTGACAAAGTCTTGGAGTGTGTTCTCTGTAACAATGGAGGGAACCCAATTACATGAGGTGACTGTCTTCGGCGGCATTGTAAAGGAAGAAGCCTAAAAGAAAGAAAATTTTGCCGGTTTAAGTTGATTCATTAAGCCAGAAGTAAAACGTTACAGTATGTATTCAGACTGGCGGCTTAAGTGGGGCCAAATGATATATGGATAGTTATAAAATGGAGATGTAAGCCGCCATGACAACAATGGTATTCAGGATTTATCAAAGAGCGAATTCTACTAAGTGTTGAAACAAACAAGTTTCACAGATTGATGCTAGGATTTCAGATCTGCGACACTTCGCATAATGGAAAATATTTTTGACCTAAATTACAGTGCTCGAGTAGTTCATATGTTCAGATTGGTTTTTTCTTACACGAAGGAGATGATCTAGTAACAAAAGCAAGTATCACGGCTGCCGCCGTGCAGGAGAAGTGCTAAGTTTGGATCAAAGTTACAAACTATAGCGAAGAACAAAGGTAAACTCTGAAGAACTTCGAGAAACCCTAATGGAGATCTACAGTGGAGAGAGGACATGAACTTACTAGATCCACCGAGCAATGGAGAGGCGCCGCAGTTTCTCTGGTCTCGTTCAGGTCGATGCAGCGGCCGGAGTCGAGGAAGCTGGCGGGTTCGGCGGCGGCGGTGCTCAGGCGTGCGGGTGCGTTGCAAAGATAGAGGTTGAAGATGAGAAGAAGAAGGGGGAAAATGGAAGGGCTGTCGGGCCCTATTTATAAGGAAAGGGTCAATAAGCGAGCGCGAGAAACGAGGAGGCCAAAGAATGATTATCTAGCTGTTCAAACGCCTCGATTTTCAGGATGGTTATTAAGATAAGGATCCATTAGATATGCTGGGTATTGTGCGAAATTAATGGCAGATGACATCATGGCGGTTTTCCGTAATTCCAAGAGATGACGTCATGGCGGGTTACAATATCTTGTGAGAACAAGTGAAGAAGGATTTTTCTTAAGTGTTGAAGGTTGACATGAACAAGTTCAAATCAACCTGGGGCCTAATGTTGGGGATATAACTACTAGGTATGACCCGCCCAGGAGGGGCCGAGTTATACCAACAGAGGTTCATTGTCACGAAGCCCATGAAGGAATCGAAGATGGCGGTTCATGAGGATATCTTATGAAGAGCCCAAGGCCCAAAGGCGGCTTAAGGCCCATAGGTGTAAACCGTCATGTATGCATGACTTGTATGTAAGGCAAATGTAATTAGTCACTGGGCCAGAAATGATTATGAGCCGGCCGGGACTCTGTAAGCCGCAGGGCGTCAACCTGTGTATATAAAGGGACGACCCAGCGACAGTTTAGGGCAAGAGACAACAGATCGAAAGCTAGGTCAAGTGTATTCGCTCCCTGGTAATCGAGGCATAAGCAATACCACCTCAAACTGGATTAGGCCTTTACCTTCACCGCAAGGGGCCGAACCAGTATAAATCATGTGTCCTTTGTCCCATTTAACCCCTTTAAGCTAACCTAGTGCGATGGCTCCACAACTAAGTCCTCACACTAGGACATCTGTCGTGACAATCCCACGATAGAAACCTTCAGACATGTCAGGTGTACCGAGGGAACTCGCTGAGCACACTCTCAATATTGATCCAAAGTTTAAACCGGTCAAACAATTGCTTCACCGTTTCAATGAAGAGAGGCGCAAGGCTATTGGTGAGGAGGTAGCCCGGCTCTTGGCGGCCGGGTTCATTGTTGAAGTTTTCCACCCTGAGTGGCTGGCTAACCCGGTGCTGGTACTTAAGAAAAATGGCACCTGGCGCATGTGTGTGGATAATACGGACATAAACAAAGCTTGTCCGGCTGATCCCTTTGCTCTCCCCCATATTGATCAGATTATTGATGCTAGGGAGGATTGTGAGCGTTTAAGTTTTTTGGATGCTTATTCTGGTTATCATTAGATCAAGATGGCAGTTAAGGACCAGGAGAAAACAGCCTTCATCACTCCCTTTGGAGCCTTCTGTTATGTATCTATGCCTTTTGGGCTCAAGAGTGCCCAGGCGACTTGCCAGCGGTGTGTGCAGAATTGTCTTCATGATCAGATAGGGCGCAATGTTCATGCCTATGTGGATGATATTGTGGTGGAATCCAGAAAGAAGGAAACCTTGATAGTGAAGGAAATATGCCCTAGAGGCAATAATAAAGTATTATTTATTTCCTTATATCATGATAAATGTTTATTATTCATGCTAGAATTGTATTAACCGGAAACATAATACATGTGTGAATACATAGACAAATAGAATGTCACTAGTATGCCTCTACTTGACTAGCTCGTTAATCAAAGATGGTTATGTTTCCTAGCCATAGACATGAGTTGTCATTTGATTAACGGGATCACCTCATTAGGAGAATGACGTGATTGACTTGACCCATTCCGTTAGCTTAGCACCCGATCGTTTAGCATGTTGCTATTGCTTTCTTCATGACTTATACATGTTCCTATGACTATGAGATTATGCAACTCTCGTTTACCGGAGGAACACTTTGTGTGCTATCAAACGTCACAACGTAAATGGGTGATTATAAAGGTGCTCTACAGGTGTCTCCAAAGGTACTTGTTGGGTTGGCGTATTTCGAGATTAGGATTTGTCACTCCGATTGTCGGAGAGGTATCTCTGGGCCCACTCAGTAATGCACATCACTATAAGCCTTGCAAGCATTGTGACTAATGAGTTAGTTGCGGGATGATGTATTACGGAACGAGTAAAGAGACTTGCCGGTAACGAGATTGAACTAGGTATCGAGATACCGATGATCGAATCTCGGGCAAGTAACATACCGATGACAAAGGGAACAACGTATGTTGTTATGCGGTCTGACCGATAAAGATCTTCGTAGAATATGTGGGAGCCAATATGGGCATCCAGGTCCCGCTATTGGTTATTGACCAGAGAAGTGTCTCGGTCATGTCTACATAGTTCTAGAACCCGAAGGGTCCGCACGCTTAACGTTACGATGACAGTTTTATTGAGTTTTGATGTACCGAAGGAGTTCGGAGTCCCGGATGAGATCGGGGACATGACGAGGAGTCTCGAAATGGCCGAGACGTAAAAATCGATATATTGGACGACTATATTCGGACTTCGGAAAGGTTCCGAGTGATTCAGATATTTTTCGGAGTACCGGAGAGTTACGGGAATTCGTATTGGGCCTTAATGGGCCATACGGGAAAGGAGAGAAAGGCCTCAAAAGGTGGCCGCGCCCCTCCCCATGATCTGGTCCGAATTGGACTAGGGAAGGGGGGCGCCCCCTTCCTTCTTTCTCCTTCTCCCTTCCCTTCTCCTATTCCAACAAGGAAAGGAGGAGTCCTACTCCCGGTGGGAGTAGGACTCCCCCTTCTGGCGCGCCTCTCCTCCCTAGGCCGGCGGCCTCCCCCTTGCTCCTTTAAATACGGGGGCAGGGGGGCACCCCATGAACACACTTGATATACGATATTTTAGCCGTGTGCGGTGCCCCCCTGCACCATATTACACCTCGATAATACCGTTGCGGAGCTTAGGCGAAGCCCTGCGTCAGTGGAACATCATCATCGTCACCACGCCGTCGTGCTGACGAAACTCTCCCTCAACACTCGGCTGGATCGGAGTTCGAGGGACGTCATCGAGCTGAACGTGTGTAGAACTCGGAGGTGCCGTGCGTTCGGTACTTGATTGGTCGGATCGTAAAGACGTATGACCACATCAACCGCGTTGTGATAACGCTTCCGCTGTCGGTCTACGAGGGTACGTGGACAACACTCTCCCCTCTCGTTGCTATGCATCACCATGATCTTGCGTGTGCGTAGGAAATTTTTTGAAATTACTACGTTCCCCAACAGTGGCATCCGAGCCTGGTTTTATGTGTTGATGCTATGCACGAGTAGAACACAAGTGAGTTGTGGGCGATATAAGTCATACTGCTTACCAGCATGTCATACTTTGGTTCAGCGGTATTGTGAGATGAAGCGGCCCGGACCGACATTACGCGTACGCTTACGCGAGACTGGTTTCACCGTTCGGAGCACTCGTTGCCTAAAGGTGACTGGCGGGTGTCTGTCTCTCTCACTTTAGTTGAACCGAGTGTGGCTACGCCCGGTCCCTGCGAAGGTTAAAACAACACCAACTTGACAAACTATCGTTGTGCTTTTGATGCGTAGGTAAGAACGGTTCTTGCTAAGCCCGTAGCAGCCACGTAAAACATGCAACAACAAAGTAGAGGACGTCTAACTTGTTTTTGCAGGGCATGTTGTGATGTGATATGGTCAAGACATGATGTGATATAATTTGTTGTATGAGATGATCATGTTTTGTAATCGAGTTATCGGCAACTGGCAGGAGCCATATGGTTGTCGCTTTATTGTATGAAATGCAATCGCCATGTAATAGTTTTACTTTATCACTAAGCGGTAGCGATAGTCGTAAAAGCAATTAGTTGGCGAGACGACAACGATACTACGATGGAGATCAAGGTGTCGCGCCGGTGACGATGGTGATCATGACGGTGCTTCGGAGATGGAGATCACAAGCACAAGATGATGATGGCCATATCATATCACTTATATTGATTGCATGTGATGTTTATCTTTTATGCATCTTATCTTGCTTTGATTGACGGTAGCATTATAAGATGATCTCTCACTAAAATTTCAAGATAAAAGTGTTCTCCCTGAGTATGCACCGTTGCGAAAGTTCTTCGTGCTGAGACACCACGTGATGATCGGGTGTGATAGGCTCTACGTTCAAATACAACGGGTGCAAAACAGTTGCACACGCGGAATACTCAGGTTAAACTTGACGAGCCTAGCACATGCAGATATGGCCTCGGAACACGGAGACCGAAAGGTCGAGCGTGAATCATATAGTAGATATGATCAACATGGTGATGTTCACCATTGAAACTACTCCATCTCACGTGATAATCGGACATGGTTTAGTTGATTTGGATCACGTAATCACTTAGATGATTAGAGGGATATCTATCTAAGTGGGAGTTCTAAAGTAATATGATTAATTGAACTTGAATTTATCATGAACTTAGTCCTGATAGTATTTTGCAAATTATGTTGTAGATCAATAGCTCGCATTGTTGCTTCCCTGTGTTTAATTTTTGATATGTTCCTAGAGAAAAATTATGTTGAAAGATGTTAGTAGCAAAGATGCGGATTGGATCCGTGATCTGAGGATTATCCTCATTGCTGCACAGAAGAATTATGTCCTTGATGCACCGCTAGGTGACAGACCTATTGCAGGAGCAGATGCAGACGTTATGAATGTTTGGCTAGCTCAATATGATGACTACTTGATAGTTTAGTGCACCATGCTTAACGGCTTAGAATGGGGACTTCAAAGACGTTTTGAACGTCATGGACCATATGAGATGTTCCAGGAGTTGAAGTTAATATTTCAAGCAAATACCTGAGTTGAGAGATATGAAGTCTCCAACAAGTTCTGTAGCTAAAAGATGGAGGAGAATCGCTCAACTAGTGAGCATGTGCTCAGATTGTCTGGGTACTACAATCGCCTAAATCAAGTGGGAGTTTATCTTCCAGATAAAATAGTGATTGACAGAATTCTCTAGTCACCATCACCATGTTAGTAGAACTTCGTGATGAACTATAGTATGCAAGGGATGACGAAAGTAATTCCCGAGCTCTTCGTGATGCTGAAATCGACGAAGGTAGAAATCAAGAAAAACATCAAGTGTTGATGGTTGACGAGACCACTAGTTTCAAGAAAAGGGCAAAGGGAAGAAGGGGAACTTCAAAAAGAACGGCATGCAAGTTGCTACTCAAGTGAAGAAGCCCAAGTCTGTACCTAAGCCTGAGACTAAGTGCTTCCACTGCAAAGGGACTGGTCACTGGAAGCGGAACTACCCCAACTATTTGGTGGATAAGAAGGATGGCAAAGTGAACAAAGGTATATTGGATATACATGTTATTGAGGTGTACTTACTAGTGTTTATAGCAACCCCTCAGTATTTGATACTGGTTCAGTTGCTAAAGAGTAGTAACTCGAAAACGGGAGTTGCAGAATAAACAGAGACTAGTAAAAGGCGAGGTGACGATGTGTGTTGGAAGTAGTTCCAAGATTGATATGATCATCATCGCACACTCCCTATACTTTCGGGATTAGTGTTGAAACTAAATAAGTGTTATTTGGTGTTTGCGTTGAGCATGAATATGATTTGATCATGTTTATTGCAATACGGTTATTCATTTAAGTTAGAGAACAATTGTTGTTCTGTTTACATGAATAAAAACCTTCTATGGTCATACACACCAACGAAAATGGTTTGTTGGATCTCGATCGTAGTGATACACATATTCATAATAATGAAGCCAAAAGATGCAAAGTTAATAATGATAGCGCAACTTATTTGTGGCATTGCCGTTTAGGTCATATTGGTGTAAAGCGCATGAAGAAACTCCATACTGATGGGATTTTGGAATCACTTGATTATGAATCACTTGATGCTTGCGAACCGTGACTCATGGGCAAGATGACTAAAAACGCCGTTCTCCGGAACTATGGAGAGAGCAACAGATTTGTTGGAAATCATGCATACAGATGTATGTGGTCCGATGAATATTGAGGCTCGTAGCAGGTATCATTATTTTCTGACCTTCACAGATGATTTGAGCAGATATGGGTATATCTACTTGATGAAACATAAGTCTGAAGCATTTGAAAAGTTCAAAGAATTTCAGAGTGAAGTAGAAAATCATCGTGACGAGAAAATAAGGTTTCTATGATTTGATCGCGGAGACAAATATTTGAGTTACGAGTTTGGTCTTCAATTAAAACAATGTGGAATAGTTTGACAAATTCACGCCACCTGGAACACCACGGTGTAATGGTGTGTCCGAACATCGTAACCGTACTTTATTAGATATGGTGCGATATATGATGTCTCTTACCGATCTACCACTATCGTTTTGGGGTTATGCATTAGAGACAGCTGCATTCACGTTAAATAGGGCACCATCAAAATCCGTTAAGACGACGCCTTATGAACTGTGGTTTAGCAAGAAACCAAAGTTGTCGTTTCTTAAAATTTGGGGTTGCGATGCTTATGTGAAAAGGTTTCATCCTGATAAGCTCAAACCCAAATCGGCGAAATGTGTCTTCATAGGATACCCAAAGGAGACAGTTGGGTACACCTTCTATCACAGATCCAAAGGCAAGACATTCATTGCTAAGAATGGATCCTTTCTAGAGAAGGAGTTTCTCTCGAAAGAAGTGAGTGGGAGGAAAGTAGAACTTGATGAGGTAACTGTACCTGCTCCCTTATTGGAAAGTAGTTCATCACAGAAATCTGTTCCTGTGACTCCTACACCAATTAGTGAGGAAGTTAATGATGATGATCGTGTAACTTCAGATAAAGTTACTACCAAACCTCGTAGGTAAACCAGAGTAAGATCCGCACCAGAGTGGTACGGTAATCCTGTTATGGAGGTTATGTTACTAGACCATGACGAACCTACGAACCATGAAGAAGCGATGGTGAGCCCAGATTCCGCGAAATGGCTTGAGGCCATGAAATCTGAGATAAGATCCATATATGAGAACAAAGTATGGACTTTGATTGACTTGCCCAATGATCGGCAAGCCATTGAGATTAAATGGATCTTCAAGAGGAAGACGGACGCTGATAGTAGTGTCACTATCTACAAAGCTAGAATTGTCGCAAAAGGTTTTCGACAAGTTCAAGGTGTTGAATACGATGAGAGAGTTTCTCACTCGTATCTATGCTTAAAGTCTGTCTGAATCATATTAGCAATTGCCGCATTTTATGAAATCTGGCAAATGGATAAACAAAACTACATTCCTTCATGGATTTATTAAAGAAGAGTTGTATATGATGCAACCAGGAGGTTTTGTCAATCCTAAAAGTGCTAACAAAATATGCAAGCTCCAGCGATCCATCTATGGACTGGTGCAAGCATCTCGGAGTTGGAATATACGCTTTGATAAGTTGATCAAAGGATATAGTTTTATACAGACTTGCGATGAAGGCTGTATTTACAAGAAAGTGAGTGGGAGCACTACAACATTTCTGATAAGTATATGTAAATGACATATTGTTGATCAGAAATAATGTAAGATTATTCTGCAAAGCATAAAGGAGTGTTTGAAAGGAGTTTTTCAAAGAAAGACCTCGGTGAAGCTGCTTACATATTGAGCATCAAGATCTATAGAGATAGATGAAGACACTTGATAAGTTTTTCAATGAGTACATACCTTAACAAGATTTTGAAGTAGTTCAAAATAGAACAGTCAAAGAAAGAGTTCTTGCCTGTGTTACAAGGTGTGAAATTGAGTAAAGACTCAAAGCCCGACCACGGCAAAAGATAGAAAAAGAATGAAAGTCATTACCTATGCCTTGGCCATAGCTTCTATAAAGTATGCCATGCTGTGTACCAGATCTATTGTATACCCTACACTGATTTTGGCAAGGGAGTACAATAGTGATCTAGGAGTAGATCACTGGACAGCCGTCAAAATTATCCTTAGTGGAATAAGGATATGTTCCTCGATTATGGAAGTGACAAAAGGTTCGTCGTAAAGGGTTACATCGATGCAAGTTTTGACACTAATCTAGATGACTCTAAGTCTCGGTCTAGATACATATTGAAAGTGGGAGCAATTAGCTAGAGTAGCTCCGTGCAGAGCATTGTAGACATAGAAATTTGCAAAATACTTACGGATCTGAATGTGACAGACCCGTTGACTAAAATTATCTCACAATCAAAACATGATCACACCTTAGTACTCTTTGGGTGTTAATCACATAGCGATGTGAACTAGATTACTGACTCTAGTAAACCCTTTGAGTGTTGGTCACATAGAGATGTGAACTATGGGTGTTAATCACATGGTGATGTGAATTATTAATGTTAAATCACATGGCGATGTGAACTAGATTATTGACTCTAGTGCAAGTGGGAGACTGAAGGAAATATGCCCTAGAGGCAATAATAAAGTATTATTTATTTCCTTATATCATGATAAATGTTTATTATTCATGCTAGAATTGTATTAACCGGAAACATAATACATGTGTCAATACATAGACAAACAGAGTGTCACTAGTATGCCTCTACTTGACTAGCTCGTTAATCAAAGATGGTTATGTTTCCTAGCCATAGACATGAGTTGTCATTTGATTAACGGGATCACCTCATTAGGAGAATGACGTGATTGACTTGACCCATTCGGTTAGCTTAGCACCCGATCGTTTAGTATGTTGCTATTGCTTTCTTCATGACTTATACATGTTCCTATGACTATGAGATTATGCAACTCCCGTTTACCGGAGGAACACTTTGTGTGCTACCAAACGTCACAACGTAAATGGGTGATTATAAAGGTGCTCTACAGGTGTCTCCAAAGGTACTTGTTGGGTTGGCGTATTTCGAGATTAGGATTTGTCACTCTGATTGTCGGAGAGGTATCTCTGGGCCCACTCAGTAATGCACATCACTATAAGCCTTGCAAGCATTGTGACTAATGAGTTAGTTGCGGGATGATGTATTACGGAACGAGTAAAGAGACTTGCCGGTAACGAGATTGAACTAGGTATCGAGATACCGACGATCGAATCTCGGGCAAGTAACATACCGATGACAAAGGGAACAACGTATGTTGTTATGCGGTCTGACCGATAAAGATCTTCGTAGAATATGTGGGAGCCAATATGGGCATCCAGGTCCCTCTATTGGTTATTGACCAGAGAAGTGTCTCGGTCATGTCTACATACTTCTAGAACCCGAAGGGTCTGCACGCTTAACGTTATGATGACAGTTTTATTGAGTTTTGATGTACCGAAGGAGTTCGGAGTCCCGGATGAGATCGGGGACAAGAAGAGAAGTCTCGAAATGGCCGAGACATAAAAATCGATATATTGGACGACTATATTCGGACTTCGGAAAGGTTCCGAGTGATTCGGGTATTTTTCGGAGTACCGGAGAGTTACGGGAATTCGTATTGGGCCTTAATGGGCCATACGGGAAAGGAGAGAAAGGCCTCAAAAGGTGGCCGCGCCCCTCCCCATGATCTGGTCCGAATTGGACTAGGGAAGGGGGGCGCCCCCTTCCTTCTTTCTCCTTCTCCCTTCCCTTCTCCTATTCCAACAAGGAAAGGAGGAGTCCTACTCCTGGTGGGAGTAGGACTCCCCCTTCTGGCGCGCCTCTCCTCCCTAGGCCGGCGGCCTCCCCCTTGCTCCTTTATATCCGGGGGCAGGGGGCACCCCATGAACACACTTGATATACGATATTTTAGCTGTGTGCGGTGCCCCCCTCCACCATATTACACCTCGATAATACCGTTGCGGAGCTTAGGCGGAGCCCTGCGTCGGTGGAACATCATCATCGTCACCACGCCGTCGTGCTGACGAAACTCTCCCTCAACACTCGGCTGGATCGGAGTTCGAGGGACGTCATCGAGCTGAACGTGTGTAGAACTCGGAGGTGCCGTGTGTTCGGTACTTGATTGGTCGGATCGTGAAGACGTACGACTACATCAACCGCGTTGTGATAACGCTTTCGCTGTCGGTCTACGAGGGTACGTGGACAACACTCTCCCCTCTCGTTGCTATGCATCACCATGATCTTGCGTGTGCGTAGGAAATTTTTTGAAATTACTACGTTCCCCAACAGATAGATGATTTAAAGGAAACCTTTGACAATCTCCCGGTTTACAAGATGATGCTTAACCCGGCCAAGTGTGTTTTTGGTGTGCCAGCAGGCAAGCTCTTGGGATTTCTGGTTTCAGAACGGGGTATTGAAGCTAACCCGGAGAAGATAAAGGCTATCACCTCTCTGGCTAAGCCAGCGTGTATCAATGATGTTCAGCATTTGGCGGGTCATATTGCGGCCTTGAGCCGGTTCATAAGCCGGTTGGGTGAGAAGGCTATCCCTCTGTACTAGATGATGAAGAAGACAGATCACTTTTTCTGGAGTGATGCTGCTGATCAGGCATTTGAGGCCTTGAAGAAACAATTGGCTGAGCCGCCGGTTCTTGCTGCTCCCATTAATAAGGAGCCTTTGTTATTAAATGTGGCTGCTAATTGCCGAGCTGTTAGTGTAGTGATTGTGGTGGAAAGGAAGGAACCAGGCAAGGAGCATCTGGTTCAATGGCCGGTTTATTACATCAGTGAGGTGCTTTTTGAGTCCAAGCAGAGGTATCCGCATTGGCAGAAGCTTGTGTATGGGGTTTTCATGGCTAGTCGAAAGCTCAAGCAATATTTTTGGGGTCATCCCATCACTGTGGTTTGTTCTGCTCCTTTAGGGGATATTATTCAAAACAGAGAAGCCACAGGTCGGGTAGCCAAGTGGGCCATTGAGCTTGGACCTCATGGTTTGAAATATATGCCTCGAACAGCCATTAAGTCTCAAGCGCTTGTGGATTTCATAAATGATTCGACAGAGCTGCAGATGCCTGAGGATAACCCGGATAACACTTATTGGAGTATTCATTTTGATGGATCTAGGCAGTTGGAGGGCTCGGGGGCTGGAGTTGTCTTGACTTCCCCACGAGGTGATAAATTTTCTTATGTTCTCCGGTTGATGTTCCCTTGTACTAACAATGCAACTGAGTATGAGGCCTTGCTCCATGGCCTTCGGATGGCTAAGGAGATGAACTTAAGCCGGTTGAGGTGTTTTGGCGACCCAGATTTAGTGGCTCAGCAAGTTTCTGGTACTTGGGATTCCAAGGATCCACTCACGGCGGCTTATTGTCGTGAGGTTGATGCTATAGCGGGTCATTTCAAAGGTTATCAAGTTGAACATGTTGATCGCAGGAAAAATGAGGCGGCTGATGCTTTAAGCCGGTTGGGATCCCAGCGTAAGCCGGTGCCACCTAACACTTTCCTGGATATCCTGCATAACCCTTCGGTCAAATTGCCCACAGTGGAAGATCTGGCTATTCCTAACCCGGAAGCAGAACTGTGGCGGCTCTTCATGCTATTCCTGATTGGACAGTTCCTTATTTGGCTTATATGACCCGGGGCGAGTTACCTGAGGATGAAACTTTGGCCACACAGATAACCCGGCGGTCTAAATCAATGTCTATTGTCAATGGAGAGTTGCATCATCGCAGTGTCACACGAGCGTTTCAACATTGCGTTTCTCCTGAAGAAGGCTGCGAAATTTTAAGAGAGATCCATGAAGGAGATTGTGGTCATCATGACGGGTCTAAGTTTCTCGTAGCCAAGGCGTTTTGTCATGGATTTTATTAGCTGACGGCTTATGATGATGCAGAAGATCTGATCAGTAAATTTGATGGTTGTCAGAAGTTTGCGCGACGAGCTCATGTGCTGGCTCAAGAATTGAGGATGATTCCAATTGCTTGACCATTTGCAGTCTGGGGGCTTGATATGGTTGGGCCTTTCAAAATGTCCAAGGATAAAAAGACCCACCTCCTGGTGGCGGTTGACAAGTTTACAAAGTGGGTTGAAGCAGAGCCGGTTAGTAAGTGTGACGCGGCAACGGCGGTTCAATTCATCAAAAAGGTGTCTTTCCGTTTTGGCTTTCCCCACAGCATTATAACTGATAATGGCGCTAACCTATCCAAAGGTGCTATGAAAGAGTTTTGTCAACGAGAACATATTCGACTTGATGTATCTTCAGTGGCTCACCCCCAGTTCAATGGTCAAGCGGAGCGAGCTAATCAAGAGATTTTGAGAGGCATCAAGCCTCGACTCATGGTTCCTTTGCAGAGAACGCCGGGTTGTTGGGTGGAAGAGTTGCCCTCAGTATTATGGAGCATCAATACTACCCCCAACAGATCCACGTGTTACATGCCTTTATTTATGGTTTACGGAGCAGAGGCGGTTCTCCCTAGTGACTTCCGTCACGATTCGCCCCGTGTGGCGGCTTATGTTGAAGCTGATAATGAAACATGACGTCAGGATGCTCTTGACCTGTTGGATGAGGAGCGTGACCTTGCGGCGGCTCGTTTGGCAATTTACCAGCAGGATCTGCGTCATAATCATAGCCGCCGGGTTAAAACCAGAACCTTTCAAGAAGGCGACTTGGTGCTCCGGCTTATCCAGGATTAGACTGATATGCACAGACTATCCCCGCCTTGGGAAGGGCCTTCTGTGGTCAGCAAGAATCTGAATAATGGGTCAAACTATCTTATCGATGTTCGAGACCACAAGGACTCACGCACATCGGAGGAGGAGACCCGTTAGCCGTGGAATATTGCTCATCTTCAGCCTTACTACACCTGAGTCACTGGCTCTCATGATGTACATATTTTGATGATGTATATATTATAATGAGTATAATAAAGCCGGCATCCCTGATAAATCAGGGCCTCTGTCATTTCATTTCTTTGAAATTGAGTCTTTATTGTCATCTCACGTGATCACTTAAGAGGCTTAAATGCCCGAGTTACAGGGACCAAAGAGAGTTGGATGGACAGCACAACTCAAACATAGGTACCCGCCGAGTAGAGCTCAGAAACATATCACTTGGGGGCTTCCTTTTCAATGAACATAGCTATATTCACCCTTTTGATTGGCTTGGATGCCAGGTGTATTCACCAAAAATCCGAGTTATCCTGCCTGTATGCAAGATGCTTCTCCATCAGGTAATCCTGAATGACCCGTTGTACTCTTAACAGTCAATCTTTTAATAAGACCCTGAACTGGTTAAGGTTAAAACAGCCGTTTGTCATGTGAGGGCCGGCTTACGGAACGCAAGGATAAACCCCGGCTATTAAGCCGCCTTCCTTAAAACTTGGTCAAGCCAGCCTGTTTTTGCACAATGCTACTCCAACCCCGCATACTCTCGATAAGTCAATCTTTTAACAAGACCCTGAACTTATCCAGGTTAAAATGTCGATTGGGTCATGTGAGAGCCGGCTTACAGAAAACACGGATACTCCAGCGGCTATCATGCTAGTTTCATTGAAGAAGAGATTTTGGCTCGGCGGCCTATGAAAGCCTCGTGTTTTTTTGAATCTTCTATTTTCGGCTTGGATTTGTATCGCTTCTTCTTTTCTTACCATATAATTTTCATAAGTCGGGCCAAGCAGCCTTGACTATGTTTCATATTTGGGATATTATACCCTGCCCTGGTTATGGACTTTTATGGTCACCAGTGGACTTATGTTGGGCATCATGACCCGCCCTGCGGTAAACCGCCAGGGTACTTGTGATTTGTTTGTGTGCAGGAAAAAGGGATACACAACTAATCTACATAATGATATCATCAAAAATTGCATATCTTCAACTGGTGCTTCAGCAGCATCAGACAAAATAAAACATGCACGATGGCATGGCAGATCAAAAGTTTAACTCGCCTATTACAAGGGATCTGATGGCCCAATGAGAATAAGTGTTTTGGGAGCTATCAACACAACAAAGTATTTATGCTTAATAAACATCAGCTTATGATTGTTGGCGGGTTGAAGCCTCTGGGTGTTCCGGCACCTCTTCTTCATCTTTAGCTCCTTGGTTTTCCACCAGCTGGAAGTCAGGCGTAGTCCAGTTGATACCGGTCAACGCTCTAAATACAGCTTCATCATCAATGAGTGTCGGCGTTCTGGGAATGGGGGTCCCCAGACCTGCCTGCCTGCTGCCCACGGTGTGGCTCCACCTGCGGCCTGGTATGGCCCATCATCACCAGCAAACACTCAAGACCCTCGCGAGGGGCCAAGCCTAGCTAGGCGGACGACACAAGACCTCCTCAGGGGTGGCCTCACTAGGCTGGCTCGTCAGGGGCGGAGAGATCAAGGCAAGGGGCGCCTCGTGAGGTTCCTGTGACGCAATCCATGACGACCAAGGCCAGGCGGGCGCCAGGCGGGCACCATCGTGCGTAGTGTACTCGTTTCCTCTTTGGTGCTAAAGGAGGCAGGCGCAGGCGAGGAGTCCCGAGGCATCAGGCAAATGTTTCCATATCGATGCAACGAGACCAAGACCAGCAGGACGGCAGGACGGAGGTCACCGTGGAGCCCAGGATGGCGTCACTACCAGAGCCTTTGGCAGGCGAAGACCACCTTTAGTCAGGATAACTTGTACTGGTTGTCTCCCTTCAATTTTGGCTGTTGTTGGATCCCTTCCCGCCTACATTTGGGAAGAGGACCATGGCCTTTATAAATCGGATCCATTCCATCCTCACACACACAAGCTCATCGAGCCCAAGAACACCTCTCTTCAGGAGGCTGTTCTTCACTTGTACTTGTTCATCCTTAGGCTCTGAGGCAATCCACCACACCACAATGGAGTAGGGTATTACACCACATCGGTGTCCCGAACCAGTATAAACCCTGTGTCCATTGTTCTTCAGGTTTGACATGCAGAGCTTTAAGATCGTCGTGAGTGTGTGAGCTAGGGGAGGGAGAGATCTTCGTGCGCACCCCAGTGTTCGAACCATAAGGGTTTTGCCGGAACCCGAAATCCGACATTTGGCACGCCAGGTAGGGGTGCGCTGAAGCTTTCCTTCCGTCGATCCGCGCTCCACCACGTCCATGGTAGACGCGCGCCAATCTCGCGCCGAGCGCTAGGCCGCCCTGGCTGCCCGTGTCGCTCAGATGGCCCCTATCGGCGTGCCTCCCCGTCCTTCTCCATCACCCGCCGCCAACGCCGCCACTGGCCCAGCGGGAAACGAGCAGCAAGCGTCCTCGCTGCACCCCTCTGTGCGGCGGGACGGCCGCACCGCCCCTCCATCGCTAACCCCGGCCGGCTCATCGTCTCACGCTCGACGCGCACCCACGGACACGCTGGCTGATACGTCTCCAACGTATCTATAATTTTTTATTGTTCCATGCTATTATATTATCTGTTTTGGATGTTTAATGGGCTTTATTATACACTTTTATATTATTTTTGGGACTAACCTACAAACCGAAGGCCCAGCCCAAATTGTTGTTTTTTGCCTATTTCAGTGTTTCGAAGGAAAGGAATATCAAACGGAGTCCAAACGGAATGAAACCTTCGGGAACGTGATTTTGTGAACAAACGTGATCCAGAGGACTTGGAGTGGACGTCAAGCACTCAACAAGGGGGCCACGAGGCAGGGGGCGCGCCCTCCACCCTCGTGGGCCCCTCGTGGCTCCGCCGACCTACTTCTTCCTCCTATATTACATACGTGCCCCGAAAACATCAGAGGAGGAGCCAAAACCCTATTTCCACTGCCGCAACCTTCTGTACCCGTGAGATCCCATCTTGGGGCCTTTTCCGGCGCTCCATCGGAGGGGACATTGATCACGGAGGGCTTCTACATCAACACCATAGCCTCTCCGATGATGTGTGAGTAGTTTACCTCAGACCTTCGGGTCCATAATTATTAGCTATATGGCTTCTTCTCTCTCTTTGGATCTCAATACAAAGTTCTCCTCGATTCTCTTGGAGATCTATTCGATGTAATATTCTTTTGTGGTGTGTTTGTCGAGATCCGATGAATTGTGGGTTTATGATCAAGATTATCTATGAACAATATTTGAATCTCCTCTGAATTCTTTTATGTATGATTGGTTATCTTTGCAAGTCTCTTAGAATTATCAGTTTGGTTTGGCCTACTAGATTGATCTTTCTTGCAATGGGAGAAGTGCTTAGCTTTGGGTTCAATCTTGCGGTGCTCGATCCCAGTGACAGTAGGGGTAACGACACGTGTTATATTGTTGCAATCGAGGATAAAAAGATGGGGTTTATATCATATTGCATGAGTTTATCCCTCTACATCATGTCATCTTGCTTAAAGCGTTAGTCCGTTCTTATGAACTTAATACTCTAGGTGCATGCTGAATAGCGGTCGATGTGTGGAGTAATAGTAGTAGATGCAGTAGGAGTCGGTCTACTTGTCACGAACGTGATGCCTATATACATGATCATACCTAGATATTCTCATAACTATGCTCAATTCTATCAATTGCTCGACAGTAATTTGTTTACCCACCGTAATACTTATGTTCTTGAGAGAAGCCACTAGGGAAACCTATGGCCCCCGGGTCTATTCTCTATCATATTAATCTACCGCTATTTACATTACCGTTTATTTTGCTTTCTTTACTTTTAGTATTTATCATAAAAATACCAAAAATATTATCTTATCATCTCTATCAGATCTCACTTTTGCAAGTGGTCGTGAAGGGATTGACAACCCTTTTCTCGCGTTGGTTGCAAGGCTCTTATTTGTTTGTGTAGGTGCGTGGGACTTGAGCGTGGTCTCCTACTGGATTGATACCTTGGTTCTCAAAAACCGAGGGAAATACTTACGCTACTTTACTGCATCACCCTTTCCTCTTCAAGGGAAAACCAATGCAGTGCTCAAGAGGTAGCAAGAAGGATTTCTGGTGCCGTTGCCGGGGAGTCTACGCACAAGTCAAGACATACCAAGTACCCATCACAAACTCTTATCCCTTGCATTACATTATTTGTCATTTGCCTCTCGTTTTCCTCTCCCCCACTTCACCCTTGCCGTTTTATTCGCGCTTCTTCTGTACGTCTTTTTCGTTTACTTTGATGTCTTACTTGGCTCGTTTGCTCGATTGGTTGGAATAGTTGTGTATTTATTGCTAAACAAAGAGCCTAAGATCTATGGATCCTCATCCGCTTGCTAATCTTTTTAAGAGATCCAATTATGATGAACCAATTCCTAGTGATTTGGGTGCACTAGATTATCTTTACAAGGTTTTGCTTGAAATCCGTGAATCTGAAAATTGTGATGAAGTGCTTTATGAAGATTCACCATAGATCTTTGAAAAAAGCATGATTGCAATGATGTTATTATAAATTCTATTAATGTCAATTGTGTTAATGATATGCAAAACCCTAAGCTTGGGGATGCTAAGTTTGCTATGTCTACTACTAGTTGCAATGATCATGATTGGGGTGATTCTTCTTATGATCTTGAAAATTTATTTAAGTCCCATGATGAATATGAGATTGATAGTTGTGTTTGCAATAATATTGAAAGCGGGTTTGGAAGAGTGTGAACTTTAGATCCCACATATTTGGAGAATATTCAATCTTATGATTTTTTTTATAAAAGTGGGTTTGGAGAGGTCATGACTTTAGTTAATGTTAATCCCACTATTTCGGAAGAGTGTCAACTTTGCATGCAAGTGGATCACGAAGAGAATATGTTATGTGATAGCTATATTGTTGAATTTTCGTATGATCCTACATGTAATTACTATGAGAGAGGAAAATATGGTTGTAGAAACTTTTATCTTACTAAATTACCTCTCGTCATGTTGAGATTGCTATTGTCACTTTCTTCTTCCCTGCATATGCTAGTTTTTGCTTGCCTTGCAATTTTTTTACTTATAATATGCCTATGCAAAGGAAGTACGTTAGACTTAGATGTGTTTGTCCCGTGTTTTATGATGCTCTCTTTGCGCTTCAATTCTTGTCTTTCATGTGAGCATCATTAAAATTATCTATGCCTAGCTAAAAGGCTTTAAAGAAAAGCGCTTGTTGGGAGACAAACCAATATTTTTCCTTGCTGTTATTCAATAAATCTTTGATCTAGCCTGTGGTTAGATGTGTTTTTATGTTTTAATTAGTGTTTGTGCCATGTTAAACCTATAGTATCTTCTTGGATGATAGTTATTTGATCTTGCTGAAAATTCCAGAAACTTTCTGTTCACAAAAGCAATTGTTAAAAATCACCAGAACGTGATAAAATACTGATTCCAATTGCAGTAGATCAATAAAAAAATTATCTAGATCTTACTATTTTGGTATATTTTTCTGAGTTCCAGAAGTTTGCGTTCGATACAGATTACTACAGACTGTTCAGTTTTTGACAGATTCTGTTTTTCGTGTGTTGTTTGCTTATTTTGATGAATCTATGGCTAGTAAAAGAGCTTATAAACCATAGAGAAGTTGGAATACAGTGGGTTTAAAACCAATATAAATAAAGAATGAGTTCATTACAGTACCTTGAAGTGGTGTTTTGTTTTCTTTCGCTAACCGAGCTCACGAGATTTTCTGTTAAGTTTTGTGTTGTGAAGTATTCAAGTTTTGGGTAAAGATTTGATGGATTATGGCACAAGGATTGGCAAGAGCCTAAGCTTGGGGATGCTCAAGGCACCCCAAGGTAAAATTCAAGGACAATCAAAAGCCTAAGCTTGGGGATGCCCCGGAAGGCATCCCCTCTTTCGTCTTCGTCTATCGGTAACTTTACTTGGGGCTATATTTTTATTCACCACATGATATGTGTTTTGCTTGGAGCGTCTTGTATTATTCGATTCTTTGATTTTTAGTTTACCACAATCATCCTTTCTGTACACACCTTTTGAGAGAGACACACATGATTCGTAATTTGTTAGAATACTCTATGTGCTTCACTTATATCTTTTGAGCTATATAGTTTTTGCTCTAGTGCTTCATTTATATCTTATAGAGCACCGTGGTGGTTTGATTTTATAGAAATTATTGATCTCTCATGCTTCACTTATATTATTTTGAGAGTCTTAAACAGCATGGTAATTTGCTTTAATTGTGAAATTAATCTGAATGTGATAGGCATCCAAGATGAGCGTAATAAAAACTTCAATATTGAGTTCATTGAATATCATGAGAAATTTGATACTTGATAAGTGTTTTGGTATATAAAGGTGGTAATATTGGAGTGTGCTAGTTGAGTAATTGTGAAATTGAGAAATACTTGTGTTAAGGTTGGCAAGTCCCGTAGCATGCACGTATGGTAAAAGTTGTGTGACAATTTTGACACATAAGGTGTTCTTTTATTGCTTTCCTTATGAGTGGCGGTCAGGGACGAGCAATGGTCTTTTCCTACCAATCTATCCCTCTAGGGGCATGCGTAGTAGTACTTTGCTTCGAGGGCTAATAAACATTTGCAATAAGTATATGAGTTCTTTATGACTAATGTGAGTCCATGGATTATATGCACTCTCAACCTTCCACAATTTTCTAGCCTCAACGGTACCGTGCATTGCCCTTTCTCGCCTTGAGAGTTGGTGCAAACTTCGCCGGTGCATCCAAACCCCGTGATATGATACGCTCTATCACACATAAACCTCCTTATATCTTCCTCAAAACAGCCACCATACCTACCTATCATGGCATTTCCATAGCCATGCCGAGATATATTGCCATGCAACTTACCACCGTTCCGTTTATTATGACATGCTCCATCATTGTCATATTGCTTTGCATGATCATGTAGTTGACATGGTATTTGTGGCAAAGCCACCTTTCATAATTTTTTATACATGTCACCCTTGATTCATTGCATATCCCGGTACACCGCCGGAGGCATTCACATAGAGTCATATTTTGTTCTAAGTATTGAGTTGTAATTCTTGAGTTGTAAGTAATAAAAGTGTGATGATCATCATTATTAGAGCATTATCCCATGTGAGGAAAGGATGATGGAGACTATGATTCCCCCACAAGTCGGGATGAGATTGCGGACTAAAAAAAGAGGCCAAAGAAAAAGAGAAGGCCCAACAAAAAAAGAGAAAAAAAAGAAAAAAAAATTTGAGAAAAAGAGAGAAGGGACAATGTTACTATCCTTTTTCCACACTTGTGCTTCAAAGTAGCACCATGATCTTCATGACAGAGAGTCTCCTATGTTGTCACTTTCATATACTAGTGGGAATTTTTCATTATAGAACTTGGCTTATATATTCCAATGATGGGCTTCCCCAAAATGCCCTAGGTCTTCATGAGCAAGCAAGTTGGATGCGCACCCACTTAGTTTCTTTTGTTAAGCTTTCATATATTTATAGCTCTAGTGCATCCGTTGCATGGCAATCCCTAATGCTCTCATTGACATCAATTGATGGGCATCTCCATAGCCTATTGATTAGCCGCGTTAGTGTGAGACTTTCTACCTTTTTGTCTTCTCACATAACCCCCATCATTATACTTTATTCCACTCATAGTGCTATATCCATGGCTTGCGCTCATATTTTGCGTAAGGGTTGAAAAGGCTGAAGCGCGTTAAAAAGTATGAACCAATTGCTCGGCTTGTCATCGGGGTTATGCATGGTGAGAACGTTTTGTGTGACAAAATTGAAGCATGGCCTAACTACATGATTTTTTAGGGATGAGCTTTCTTTGGCTATGTTATTTTGATAAGACATAATTGCTTAGTTAGCATGTTTGAAGTATTATTGTTTTTATGTCAACATTAAACTTTTATCTTGAATCTTTCGGATCTAAATATTCATGCCACAATAAAAAGAATTACATTGAAAATTAAGCTAGAAAGCATTCCACATCAAAAATTCTGTTTTTATCATTTACCTACTCGAGGACGAGCAGGAATTAAGCTTGGGGATGCTTGATACGTCTCCAACGTATCTATAATTTTTGATTGTTCCATGCTATTATATTATCTATTTTGGATGTTCAATGGGCTTTATTATACACTTTTATATTATTTTTGGGACTAACATATTAACCGGAGGCCCAGCCCAAATTGCTGTTTTTTTGCCTATTTTAGTGTTTCGAAGGAAAGGAATATCAAACGGAGTCCAAACGGAATGAAACCTTCGGGAACGTGATTTTCTGAACAAACGTGATCCAGAGGACTTGGAGTGGACGTCAAGCAATCAACTAGGAGGCCACGAGGCAGGGGGGCGCGCCTACCCCCCTGGGCACGCCCTCCACCCTCGTGGGCCCCTCGTGGCTCCACCGACCTACTTCTTCCTCCTATATATACCTACGTACCCCGAAAACATCAGAAGAGGAGCCAAACCCTATTTCCATCGCCGCAACCTTCTGTACCCGTGAGATCCCATCTTGGGGTCTTTTCCGGCGCTCCGCCGGAGGGGGCATTGATCACGGAGGGCTTCTACATTAACACCATAGCCTCTCCGATGATGTGTGAGTAGTTTACCTCAGACCTTCGGGTCCATAGTTATTACCTAGATGGCTTCTTCTCTCTCTTTGGATCTCAATACAAAGTTCTCCTCGATTCTCTTGGAGATCTATTCGATGTAATCTTCTTTTGCAGTGTGTTTGTCGAGATCCGATGAATTGTGGGTTTATGATCAAGATTATCTATGAACAATATTTGAATCTCCTCTGAATTCTTTTATGTATGATTGGTTATCTTTGCAAGTCTCTTCGAATTATCAGTTTGGTTTGGCCTACTAGATTGATCTTTCTTGCAGTGGGAGAAGTGCTTAGCTTTGGGTTCAATCTTGCGGTGCTCGATCCCAGTGACAGTAGAGGAAACGACACGTGTTCTATTGTTGACATCGAGGATAAAAAGATGGGGTTTATATCATATTGCATGAGTTTATCCCTCTACATCATGTCATCTTTCTTAAAGCGTTACTCCGTTCTTATGAACTTAATACTCTAGATGCATGCTGGATAGCGGTCGATGTGTGGAGTAATAGTAGTAGATGCAGGCACGAGTCGGTCTACTTGTCACGGGCGTGATGCCTATATACATGATCATACCTAGATATTCTCATAACTATGCTCAATTCTATCAATTGCTCAGCAGTAATTTGTTTACCCACCGTAATTCTTATGTTCTTGAGAGAACCCACTAGTGAAACCTATGGCCCCTGGGTCTATTCTCTATCATATCAATCTACCGCTATTTCTATTACCGTTTATTTTGCTTTCTTTACTTTTAGTCTTTATCATAAAAATACCAAAAATATTATCTTATCATCTCTATCAGATCTCACTTTTGCAAGTGCCCATGAAGGTATTGACAACCCCTTTATCGCGTTGGTTGCAAGGTTCTTATTTGTTTGTGTAGGTGCGTGGGACTTGAGCGTGGTCTCCTACTGGATTGATACCTTGGTTCTCAAAAACTGAGGGAAATACTTACGCTACTTTATTGCATCACTCTTTCCTCTTCAAGGGAAAACCAACGCGGTGCTCAAGAGCTAGCACAGGCCGCGCTGCACATGGCCCGCGAGCTCCTGTGCTACCTCCCGGTCGACGACCTCTACGAGGATTGGCTGGACCGCATCGCCGAGCTCGTCAGCGCAGCTGCGGGCTCGCCTACCCCGTCTCTCTCGCTACCTCGCCCTCCTCCAACCACGGGTGACATAGCCCACGGAGCGCCTCCGACACTTCCGCACAGAGACGGCGCCCTGGCGCCAAGACGCGCGGCCCCTCGGCAGGACCTGCCGCGCCGGGCGCCCGCGCAAGAAGAAGGAAGCTGCCAAGAAGTTCCCCGACCACAAGAAAACGCTCCTGCGCTCCCGGCGCCACCACGACAAGACCGCGTGCCGCCTGCGGTGGCGGTGCGCGGACATCAAGGGCAGGCTCCGCCTCTGCAAAGGGCCCCAGTGGCCACAGCAGGCTGCCGCACCTTCACTCCAGAGCTGCGTAGTATCGTCTGGCCGGGCAAGTTCAAGTCAAACCTGCCTCCTCGCTACGACGGCACCCCCGACCCTGCGGAGTTCTTGCAACTCTATGAGCTGAGCATTGAGGCGGCCAACGGCAACGAGAAAGTCATGGCAAACTGGTTCCCCATGGCTCTCAAGGATGGTGCACGCTCGTGGCTCCTGAACTTGCCCCCGGGGTCGATCTCTTCCTGGGGCGAGATGCGCGACCGTTTCGTCTCCAACTTCCAGGGAACTCGTGACCGCCCTCCGGCCGCGGGCGACCTGCGCCGCATCAAGCAGCAGCCAGGAGAGACCTTGCAGAAGTACATCCAGCACTTCAACAGCGTTCGCCTCAAGATCCCCAAGGTGACGGACGAGGCCATCATTTCAGCGTTCTCTGATGGTGTCCGCGACGTCAAGATGAAGGAGGAGCTCGCCATCCACGAGGAGCTATGCATGCCTCTGGAGCTGTTCAACATGGCAACCAAGTGTGCAAGAGATGAGGAGGGGTGCCTTTCCCTCCTCGAGCTCCCAGCTACCGACCTAGTGGAGAAGAAAGCCAAGGCCAAGGACGTGAAGCGCAAGGGGGTGGCCGTGCTCGTGGCAGAGCCAGACACGAAGCGTGGCCGGGACCACCCTGAGTCATCCAAGAGCAGCCGTCCATTCCGCGCCTTCCACAACGTACACAGCCACAACACCAACGACTATCAGGAGCTCAGGGCCATCCAAGATGGAGGACGCTGGGACGATCGCGGCCCCCGCCAGGAGTGGCGCGACCGGCCTCGTGAGGACCGCTGGCAGGACCAGCCTCGTGAGGGCACATGGAGGGACCAACCTCGTGAGGATCACCCTCAGGGCAATGCTGGTCTCCCTCCATTGCTGCCACCACCAAGAAGGAACGACGACCACCATCAGGACAAGGGGGCTGGGGGCTTCCAGGAGCCACGCGCCATTGCTTGCATCTTGGGCGGAGCTCGGGCCCCAGCTTCCTAGCGCATCTTCAAGAAGTTTTCTCGCGAATTGAATGCATCCCTTCCCAGGCTCGAGGCCACGCGCCCGCTCAGGTGGTCCAAGTGCGCCATCACCTTCAGTTCATCGGATCATCTCAACTGCACGGCCACTGCTGGCGCCCTCCCGATGCTTTGCTCGCCTGTCATCAGCAACGTCCAAGTCACCAAGACCCTCATCAACGGTGGTGCACGGCTTAATGTCCTGTCCATCGAGACATTCGACAGCCTCCAAGTGCCATACGATCAGCTGCAGCCTACCAAGCCCTTCTCAGGAGTGACCGACGGCTCCACCACCCCGATAGGGCAGGTCCGTCTCCCTGTCACCTTCGGCCAGCGCGACAACTACCGTACCGGAGCTCATTGACTTCGACGTCACCCACATTTGTCTGCCGTACAATGCCATCCTTGGGTATCCGGCATTAGCCAAGTTCATGGCAGTGACCCACCATGGCTACAACATCCTCAAGATGCCGGGAAGCGACGGAATCATCACAGTCCCCTGCGAAGAAAGAGATGCGGTGTGCTCCCTGGAGCGCGCCTTCCAAGCTGGAGCAATCAAAGACCCCGACAACCAAGGCACCATGTACCCTCCTGAGGCCATCCCCAAGACGAAGAAGAGCAACTACTCCGCACAGGGCCTCAGGAGAGCGGCGCCGCCTCAGGATCAGCGCCCGCTCCCAGGGCACCTCTCTACCTCGCATAGGAAGGTGTGCCCGGCGCCCTCCTCGGGCGAGGCTCGGGGGCTCTCATCTGGAGGGCCTTAGACCTAGCCAACATCACGAGGGAGGCGCTCGAGCACCACGTGGAGGCGTGCTTTTGCGGTGCATTTCCCTCAAGAAGGCACTTGGCAAGGAGCGCCCGGTGCTCAGGAGTTCATCGACAAGGCCACCCAGGAGCTTCGAGAAGCAAGGATCATGCGCGGCGACCGCAGCCCACCTGCCGCAGCTCCCCATCCTAGCGAGGACAGCGGGCTGCACGTCTGCGTCGACATTCCAAGGCTTAACAGAGACGCGTATCAGGAGCGTTCTGGCCTTCGCGCGTCGGGCGCTGTGAGGGTCCACCTCACAGCTACGTCCGCAGGCCATTTGGCTTGCCGAACATGGCGGCCGCCAACCAGCGTCATCTACGGAGCACCCTGGCGGCTCAGGAGGCCAGGCATCACGCAGTCCTGGCAGAGGTGGCAACGGTCCTCAAAGAGCCACCTGAGCCCCCGGAGGCTCAGGGCCCTGGCGGCTCATGAGGAGCGGCTTCTTGATCGCGTCTTCGGCTAACCCAACACTCCTTCGGCAACCGAACCAGGTGACATTTTCCAAGTTTATTCAGCTGGGAGCGCCCCTCGGGCTACATCATTCCCAGGTCGCACGGGCCTGTCCCCGCGGCATGTATCCTTTCACGTTCTTAGCTTACTCCGTTGGGGGAGCCCCTCGGGCTGCATCATCCCCTGGCCGCTCGGGTCCGTCCCAGTGGCATGTATCGTTCTTGCATCTATCCTAAGCTAGCTTGTTTCCTCGCATAAGTTATCTATGGCTACCACCTGCTTATCTGGTACATCAATGCCCCACCCGCGACCACCATCATCACCGCGGGAGCCGCGCGCCGGTCGTCTTTCTTCAGGATTCTTCACATGAGAAGACCAGGCATGGCGTCTATGCTCGGGTCCGTCCCTGCAGCGTCGAAAAACCCAACGATTGAGCTTTGTCTGGTGGGCCAGCCCCACTCACGTCACCTCCTGGGGTTGTTGGTGTCTCGCCTTCTCGTGTGATCGCCTCAGGAGATTCGCCTGGCGCAGGTTGCCTAACCATCTCGCAAGACCGTCGCAGCCATCATGAATCAATACCAGGTGCAACCCGCCTTGAGGTAGGGCCTCGTGAGTCCCGCGCTGGCTCACGAGTGCCCAGACACACCTCGTCCAGCCATTCCATTCAAGCCACGTGTCAGGGCGGGGCTATACACGCCCCGGGGGCTCCACTCAGAGGGATCCCTCACCCACGCACCAGTGGAAGCACCATGCTCCGTGCTGGCAGTTGACACAGTCGAGGAGCGGCTATGCCCGTGCAAGTGCGGAAGCGCTATGCTCCGCACTGGTGATAAACAACTGAGGGCGGCCCCATGGCCGTACCAACCTCAGGGAGCCACCAGGCTCAGTGTCCAGCCTCACCGCAACACTCTCCCCTCGGGAGAGCCGCGCGAGGGGTCTGGGCACGGGGGCTGCGCTCAGGTCTCGCCGAAGCGTACGCCGCCCTGCCAGCTCTCTCGGACCTGGTCATCACGTGCCCTCCCGAGTGGAGCCAAGGTATGAAGGTTGTTTGAACGTCGAGGGGGACTCCTGAGCATCGCGACTCAGGAGGCTAACTGGCCACGTAGCCCCTCACCCCTTGGTCTCGTCCTGGTGATCCGAACGATCCAACGGCGGGTAAGGTATGCGCAGGGTCAGCCCCTGCCAACGTAGAACACTAGGCCTACTCCTGCACCTCATTTCTGTAAGCTGTTTGCGCGTCAAGGGGGACTCCTGAGCATCGCGACTCAGGAGCCTAACTGGCCACATAGCCCCTCACCCCTTGGTCTCGTCTTGGTGATCCGGACGACCCAACGGTGGCTGAGGTATGCGCGGGGTCGGGCCCTGCCGACGCAAAACACCAAGCAAATGGGAAGGAAATCGCAAAATCTCAAACAAATATTACAAGACATATTGTTCTTCAAATACCAAACACAAGTTTAATGCCTCCATGAGGCATGGTACGTGCTGTAGAAGCAAAGTAGGAAAAGGAGTTGCGAGCAAGTCATCTCATCATCCCTGGACGCCGCCGTCGCCTGCAAGAGGTGCCCCTTCGACGGTTATGTTGCCCTCACCTGTGCCCCCCGACGAAGTTGCAGGTTCAGCAGCACCACCAGTTGAGGGCGCAGGGTCAAAGGCATGGAACTTCTTCAGCAGGGCCTCCACCTGGCCCTACACGGCTTCGGCAGCAGCTACGCGGCACTCGTCATCCACAGGCTCCAGCAGCTCATCAAGGTTGGCGTCAGGATCACGAAGATGGAGGTGGCTGAAGACGCGCGTCAGCGCGGCCGAGGAAAGCGCGCAAGCTTCCCCCTCCACCAAGTGGCCGATCCCGTCCACGACATCGTCAAGCACCGTGACCAGATGAGGAAGCAGCTGGGTGGGGCCCTCGTCCTCTATCGCCAGCGGCTCCTCCAAGCCCTTCTCGTAGAGTGCCTGCAGCGCCACGTAGGATTTCTCCTCAAGGGACTTGAAGGCCACCCGATCCTCAGCCAGGACCTTTGCCTTGGCTTCCAGCTCGGCCTTCTCTGCCTTCATCTCTTTCTCCAGCTCCTCCAGCCAGCTGTGCTCTGTGGCCTGCGCCTTCGCCAATTGCTCTAGCTCAGCCTCGCGACCCCTGACGGCATCCTCTCAGGACTTCATCTTCTCCTCCTCCGCTTGGCGGCCTCGAGCCTCGGCCGCACGCTCATTGTGCTCGGCCTCCAGCGACCGGCAGCAATCCTGGGCAGCCCCGGCGTCCTTCAGCGCCACCTCGTGGGTAGCCGCAGCTTGGGCGGCAGCCTGCTTGTCCTTCTCGGATGCTGCCACGGCCTAGCTCAGCGCCTCCTGGATGGACGCCTCGGAGTGGAGCCAGCTAGAGATCAGCACCAGGCGCCCGGCCACCAGGCGACGGTCGGGGCCTTGAAGATCCTCCCGCAGCAGGGTCAGCGCAGAAAGGGCGTGATCCAGGACGTCAGGTGAAGCAGAAGGATTGTGAGCTGATGGTAAGGCGGAAGAAGGAGGCGGTGTCGTCGCCAAGACCTGCAGGCTGATGGCGGTGGAGGAAGAAGCCAGAAGCTCCGGGGCCTTTGGGGCCTCGGCCGATGGGCTGGGGATGAGCGCCTCAAGAGCTGGCGAGGCCTTGGTGTCACAGCCCTAGAAATCTTCTTGTAATTAGTGGCATTGCATCCATGCATCATTTTTGATTTCAATTAATCTTGAAATGGGGATGTTAAAACCCTAGCACTAAATGAAATACAATTAGGGTCAAATTAAATCTTTTCGATCTACCCAAAATGGCCTTCAGAAAAGTTCATCAATTTTGGAATGGGTGAAAACTTCTCCCAAAAATGATGAACACATTTCTAGGACATTTATGGATTTTGGAGTTAATTCATAAGTATTTGAATTTGGACAATTAAATTCTATAAATACTCTTAAATGTCCAAATAATCTTGAAAGCATTTGAGGGCCGTGGGAAATAATTTCCCAAGTGCCACAAATATTTTGAGCATTTTACAAAATGGTTTGGCATTTTTGCTAAATCGAACCAATTGCAGAAAATAGAAAACAGAAAGAAATAAAAAAAGGAAGCAGAGACTTACCTGAGGCCCACTTACCTGGTGGCCTAGCAGATTCGGCCCAGCCCACCTCCTCCTTCCTGTCGTCTTCCTCCCCAGGCCAGTAGGCAGAGCGCGTGCTCGCCGCACGCTGGCCACGCGCCGGCCACCTCCTGCTTACCTGCTCGCCGCTGGAGGCACCCGAGGGCGCCACGCACTCCCCTCAACCCCTCGCTTCTCTCCCTCACTCGCTACTCTCTCTCCCGACCTCTTCCCCTCCTCTGCTCCGTCTCCCTCTCTGCCCGAGTGGAGCTCGTCGACGCCGCTCGCCGTTGCCATGGCCACCGAGCCCCCCTCGCCTAGCTAGGATGCCCAGCAGCTCCACCGCTTCATCCTCGACCCCCACACCGAGCCGCGCGACGCCGGACGCCCCACAACGCCGCCTTTGCCCTCGTCCTCAACCTCGGGCACCGGAGATCGCCACCGCCGATTCGACACCTCCGAGCCGTCCCCGAGCGCGCTAAGCATCCCTACAGCCTCTATGTGAGCTCCTACGCCATTTCCCTCTTACCCCGACGCCGTTCACGACCTGTAGCCGTTGATTCCGCGCTGACCGAACCCCGCCGTCGCCGCGCTCGTCGCCGGCGCTGCTCCGGTGACCATTTGGCCCTGGGCATGCGTCCATCATACTCACCGCACCATGTAGACGCCGTAGGTGCTAAACGCACATCGCCACGGCCACCGCAACCGCGTCCCCGCTCTCTGCCGACTCCGGCCACCGCAAAGCTCGTCGCCGGCGCCACTCCGGCCACTCCCCGGCCGCGCCACCCCCACGGTTGGATGCGGACGAGCGTCCGCATCCCGTAGCTGTGCTCCGCGCGCCAAACGGCGCCCCGTGGGGCAAACCCGTGGCTCGCCGCCGCGTCTGGCCTCGCCGGCGGCTAAACGCCGGCGAGTTGACCCCAGTTTGACTTCCCCCGTGTCACTGACGTGTGGGCCCATGCTCCTAACTAAACTAGATTAGTATTAGTTTAGCGCTAGTTAATCTGGATTAGTTAGGTTAGTCACTGACAGGCAGGTCCCACGGGCCAGGTTTGACCCTGGCCAGCCCGTTGACTCGCTGATGCAGTGATGACGTCAGGCTGACGCAGTAAAGTATTATCTGGAATTAAGATAATTCAGGAATTCCAGAAAATAGTGCAAACTTCTAAAATTCATAGAAATTCAACCGTAGCTCCAAATCAAATAATTTATATATGAAAAATTATCAGAAAAATATGAAGAATCTGTTTATGGCATTCTCATGCATGTTTGAAGAACTTACAACCACTGTATATGACAATTTGAATCAATGGTATTTGAAATGCCTCATGTGGAGTTTAAATTTGAATCTAGTGTTCGAACCAACTCCATTTAAATCGTTGCTAGCTGCATTAGCTCAAATCACAGCATATTGCCATGTCACATTCATGCATCATATTGTTGCATTGCATTGATTGTGCTTCCTCTCTGTTGCCGGTAATTGTTCCCCCTCGGTAGACGTATGTTCCGACGATGAGTTCGATGACACCGATGAAGAGCTATATCATCTTCAGAAGTGCCAGGCAAGCAAAACCCCCTTGTTCAATCCGATACAATCCCATTCTCTCACTCCTGTTCTCTTCTACTGCATTAGGACAATCGATTCAACTGTTACATGCTGCGGTAGTTGAACCCCTTTTCCTCTGCATGACCTGTCATTGCCACAGTAAATAGATGAAACCCACTAGCATGAGTAGGAGTTGTTTGAGCCCTGATGTGCCTACTCATTCATGCTTGTTTGTCATGCCTGCTACTGCTTAGAGTTGAGTCGGGTCTGATTCGTCGGGGATGAATTGGAATGGTGATGAACATGTCCTACTGTGTGTGAGCTAAGTGTGTGAACACGATTTGGTAAAGGTAGCGGTGAGAGGCCATGTAGGAGTACATGGTGGGTTGTCTCATTGAAGCCGTCCTCAGGAACTGAGTTCTGTGTTTGTGATCCATGATACAGTTACTACCACGCATTGGGCCCGAAACCAATGGACCCTCTCGGCTTCTTAATCACCCTTGTCCTCTGTCCAGGAGTTGCAAGTAGTTTCTGGTGTTTGTAGTATGCTGGAGGCCGTGGACAGCGCTGACCGAGGGGTGGGCTGTGATGCGGTAGGCACGTGGCACGGTGTACCGGGCGCCCGTTTGGTGTCTCGGGAACCCTGCACACATCGTTCGGGGCCGTATGTGGAAACCTCGGCCGGACTCCCTGCGGATGGAACCTGAATAGGCGATAAACCTGGACTAGAGACTTGAGTGTTTAGGTAGGCTGTGGCCGACTCCCTCGCCAGGCTTCCGCTTGAAGGTTGCCGAGGTACACGACGTGTACATGGTGGTAAGTGGCGAGAGCGTGTGTGACGAAGTACACCCCTGCAGGGTTAATATGATCTATTCGAATAGCCGTGTCCGCGGAAATGGACTTCTGGGTTGCCTATAACAGTTCATAGACAAGTGAAAGTGGATACTCTAAAATGCGCAAGATAAGCGTGAGTGCTATGGATGGCGTTCTCGTAGGGAGACGGGAGCGGGTCCATAGTGGAGTATTGATATGGTGAATATGTGGACTCGTGTGCGCCACCTCAAAAGAGTTGCTTGCAGTTGTAGTTCAGGTTAGCCACTGAGTCAAAGCTGGCTTGCTGCAGTCAAACTCCACCACCCCCCCTTTGTTGATACCGATGCATATGTAGCTAGTTCTGATGTAAGTCTTGCTGGGTACATTTGTACTCACGTTTGCTTATTTATGTTTTTGCAGAGAGACTTCAGTCTCGCTAGTAGTTCCGCGTGGACTTCGACGTTTAGCTTGATACCTCAGCTACGATCTTGTGCCCTCGGCAGGATCTAGTAGATAGTCAGGCTTCTCAGCCTTTTTCATTTATAGTTGTCTGTACTCAGACATGTTAAGCTTCCGCTTGTGTTTGACTTGTATGCTCTGAGTGTTGGGTCATGAGACCCATGTTTGTAATATCTGGCTCTTCGGGGCCTAATGAGTAATACTCTGAGTCGTAGAGTCTTGTTGTGATGCCATGTTGTATCTGCACATATCGAGCATACTGTGTGTATGATTGAAATGCTTGGTATGTGTGGGATCCGACAATCTAGTTGTCTATCCTTAGCAGCCTCTCTTATGGGGAAATGTAGTCTAGTGCCTCCTTGAGCCATAGTAGTCCGCTACAGCCCGGTTCACCGGAGTCCTGCTAGCCCAGCACTACTGCTCTGGACACTTGACTGGCCGGCATGTGTTTCATATCGTTCCTGTGTCTGTCCCTTAGGGGAAATGTCACGCGGTGACATCCGGAGTCCTGCCTAGCCTGCTACAGCCCGGGTTCCCGGAGTCCTGTTAGCCCAGTGCTACAGCCCGGATTCACACGCTGCTGACCGACACGTTCGATGTTGATTCATGTATGCCTGTCCCCATACGTTAGTGCCGCTTTGGGTTCACGACTAGCCATGTCGGCCCGGGTTCTCTGTCATATGGATGCTAGCGACACTGTCATATACGTGAGCCAAAAGGCGCAAACGGTCCCGGGCCATGGTAAGGCGACACCCGTGGGACTACCGTGCGTGAGGCCGCAAAGTGATATGAGATGTTACAGGCTAGATCGGTGTGACTTAGAATCGGGGTCCCGACAGCGTTGGTATCAGAGCCTGACTGCCTGTAGGATTACCAAGCCAAACTGGTCGAAGTTGAGTCTAGAAATGCTTTAGTTATGTAAGGGAATTGATTGTGGGAAGGAACGTAAGGCTCTTTTTACTCCTTTACCTTATGCCCTTCTGATCTGAGTCACCCTCTTCTCTTCGACGGGGATTAAGAACTAGGATTCTCATCTTTCTATCAGGATCACGTGTTACTAATCCGTAGACTCGTAGGATTGTTGGTTTCAAGCCTCAGTTCAGTCTCTACTACTTCCGTGTGTTCATAGTTGGTCTCGGAACCATGATATTGTGCTTCTAAGTGGTTATGCCACCATTTTGCAGGATGTCTCAAATCTTTTGAGCATTTACAGCCGTTATGCTATCCGAGTCATCCCAGGTTTCTAAACTATCTGATGCATTTGCAAAATCATCTCCCTCTGGTCGATGTTCCTTTAGGCCAGGTTAATCACACTAATCGTTGAGTTGAGGTACTCTGTTGCCTTGACATATATATTGGAGATATTATTATGACCCTAGGTGTCATCGAGGACCACTCAGTAATCTAGCAATGCCTTGTATCCCCAGTGTGATGATTCTGGCCAATATTCTCGAAAGCATCCCGTGATGCCATTTAGTTAGTAGGCATTCTATTCCTGGGTTCTTGAACCCAAGATTCACTCTACTTAATTCATGTAGCTAGTATTTGCTAGCTCCCTTAAAGATATTAGTAACCTTTGCGATAGTCCTCGAGGTCCGTGGTATTTCCTTCTTCCAAATACCATGAACCCTTATGGCAGAAGTTCTTTTAACCAAAAGATCACAACCAGAGCGCTCTTGAGGAGTACTCCATTCATATTGTGACTCTGCCAGTCCTTCCTCCTCTGCATGGGTTATCCGGAAGAAATATGTTGAATTTGTTCGACATACTAATCCATGCATCCACAACTCAGAAAAACATATGTTCCCTTGGGTTGTCCCTCTTTAGTTATTTTCTGGCCCTCGTCTATCAATTGATAGTCAGGAGTAATTGTGCATTTGTGTTATCAATGGCTATTATTCTTGTGGTCCGTCAAGCCATTCTATTCCGGAATGACTAGGAGAAATAAACTCCAGTACCTCGTCCATCTCTGGGATTGGGTCAAAGTAGTTGTATTACGCAGATCAAATGCCTAACCAGCTTTTGTTCTGTTCTACCTCGGAGTATTACCCCCTTTATGTCAGAGTTGTCATGAGAATTGCACCATCTCTCACGAATTCTTAACGCAGTGATACTTCTCGCCATCATTGCTCATTCCTCGGTTCCGTGTCGTCACGACCGGAATGCCGACAGGTGAACTATGATGTGTGAAATCAATACTCCTAGCAACCGTGTTGCTTGGTAGTTAATGGACATTAATATCATTCTTAGCGTGTTGGTTATTGAACCACTATACTAGGATTGATCGTGCTACCTTGTTCTTATTCTGGTGCACTCTTCGATCTTTGAGTTAGGATTGAATCCCTTGCTTATTTGATCATATCGTCTTGCCCTGAAAAGCAAGATTGTTCTCGATCTTAATAACATGTCGGTGGATCGTGATTTTCCAAATATCTTCTTGGAAGTACCACCAGGTTGTCCATGACCGATATGTTGAGTCGTGAACAAGTTGGTTTTCCAGTAAACCACCCCTTCTCCAAGAATCCGTGTTGGATACTCTGAGCTAGTTGGTCAAGCTAAACAACAACTTGGAGAGTTGGAAGATAAAAGCTTGCCAGCTTAGTTCATTTCAAGGGATATATCTGCGTGTGTTGAAGATAGATGATATCTTCATCGATTGGTCCCTGTGATCAGTTGTTGGACCTATTTTCGTATCAAGACTTTGATTTGAGTATGGGCTATCATCAAATCAAATCAGAACCAACGATGTTCATAATGTTGTCTTACTCGTGGTTGATCCCTCGAGCATACACCATTATATCTTTTGGGTCTGACCAATGCTATCACTTGTTCACATAATTATGGAATTCCATGTCCATGGAAACCTGGATGAATTGTTATTGAGCCCATCAGCAACACTGCTACCTTCTCCATGACTCGTGTTGAACATCCAGCTAGTGTTGGAAACTTTTGAAAGCATTTTCTTTGTGCTAGATCATGAAGCCTATGTTTGGAAGAAAGGAGTGACTTCCTCTAATTCATGTGCATTTGATGCAAGTTGCCGCCGTGAATTTGAGAAAGCATGTTTCTACCTCCTCTGGAATCGTCCCAAGTAAGTTATGCACGTGCGAAGTATTCCGTGGTCTGTTAGACTGATCATCTTCATTCCATATGAATTCTCTAGCACACCAAGCCACTGATTGATTTGTTCAAGGAAAAGGAGTTGTTGTGCAAATCCTAGGTCATGCACAGGACTTCGTTACCCTAGATGATGGTTCCCCACCTGAACTCGGTAGTGTTTTATCATAAGACTACTATGTGGTCATGCTTGTCTGGGACAGCGTGTTCACATGTGTTTGTAGCAGAACCAGCTCATGTTTTGGAGCTTGCTATCGTAGTTCATCCCCTGAGAATCTCGCAACGTCATCTCGTCGATTTGTGTTGCAAACTTTCATTTTCCTTCTAGACTTGAGGAGTCTGGAATATCCTGACACCAACCAGATCTGAATCTCGGGCAGATATGATGGTTGGAACATTTTCCAAGAATTATAATATTGGTCTCTCGATAACCGGTAAAGTGGATGTCGTGGCCAACACACCCAGCCGGAAGACCTATTATGGTAGTATCTTGATCGAGTAAGTTGGCCACCTCCCCATAAGGATTTCTTAGGATTTATTCCACTAGTTATTCCTTATGGATTTCTGCGCACCCGAAGTCCGACCTACTACTTGATGTTCAAGATACCAAACCACATCTAATGGGTTACGCTAGAACATCAAGGAGAACATTAGAAGCGGAGTGCTAAATGTCTCTCGGTCGATCATCCAGATTTTGCTCCCTTGGCTTCGCTAAGGTGAAATCTGAGAAAGTGTTGTCCTCCTTTGCACCTACATCCTCCATCACCGTTCATCATGGTAGTATGATGTGTTGCCAGGATCCTCGGCACGGATGTTGGTAGAACCTTGATGAATATGGAAATGCTCAAGTTCTTGAGAGCACGCGCAAGCACTAGGATTTATCGTCGGCATTAACTGGGATCCGCTCTCAGTGTCTTCGATTAGGCCATAACCATTCAAGCAGTGGAATCACTCTCGACTGTTAAGTTATTTCCCAGCTACCAGAATCATTCCCAGAAATAGCATTTTGTTCCTAGCTTGCACCGCCATTGTGCCATTCTACCAAGGACTACCCTTCTCGGTAATCTCTGGTCAGGATCATCTTCAAAAGTGGTCCTACCATGGGTCCCATACATTTCCGGTGATAAGCAAAAGTCATCCATTGCGTTGTCTTCAACAAGGTAGTCCACGTCATCCATCCTAGTCCGAGTATGCCATTTCTTCGAGTTTTTTTTTCAAATGATCAATTGTAAATTGCCCTAAGCTGGTATGAAGAGTTTCAATGATCTTTGTATCAAAAGTAATTCTTTTGGCCGCTTAAGGGAATAACTCTACGAGTCACCTTCCCCAAGGTGCCCCGTTATGGAATCATGGCAGTTTTTCCTCGCTACTTTGAAACCATGCACCATCCTACCTACGCGTGGGATTGTTGCCCACCAAATCAAATCTCATCGTTTGTTCTTCCATCCCTCTCGATGTGTTTTGTGTCTCAACTCGAGATGTTTCAACGTCTCACTCCATGAGTTGATCTTGAGTGCCCGATCTTCAAGAAGATCGATCCTGTAGAGTTTCCCTCTCTGTCGTCATCGTGTCGGATGAAGATCTCGAAAGCAAAGACGTCAACGTTAATTGAAGCAACGGATCAAATCTTCGCGAAGAGCAATTGGATCATGAAGATCGTGTTAGCTTTGTGTACCCTCTGTTTTCTTACCTCACGTCTTGAATCTCGGGACGAGATTCTTGTTTAGTGGGGGTGAGTTGTCACAGCCCTAGAAATCTTCTTGTAATTAGTGGCATTGCATCCATGCATCATTTTCGATTTCAATTAATCTTGAAATGGGGATGTTAAAACCCTAGCACTAAATGAAATACAATTAGGGTCAAATTAAATCTTTTCGATCTACCCAAAATGGCCTTCAGAAAAGTTCATCAATTTTGGAATGGGTGAAAACTTCTCCCAAAAATGATGAACACATTTCTAGGACATTTATGGATTTTGGAGTTAATTCATAAGTATTTGAATTTGGACAATTAAATTCTATATATACTCTTAAATGTCCAAATAATCTTGAAAGCATTTGAGGGCCGTGGGAAATAATTTCCCAAGTGCCACAAATATTTTGAGCATTTTACAAAATGGTTTGGCATTTTTGCTAAATCGAACCAATTGCAGAAAATAGAAAACAGAAAGAAATAAAAAAAGGAAGCAGAGACTTACCTGAGGCCCACTTACCTGGTGGCCTAGCAGATTCGGCCCAGCCCACCTCCTCCTTCCTGTCGTCTTCCTCCCCAGGCCAGTAGGCAGAGCGCGTGCTCGCCGCACGCTGGCCACGCGCCGGCCACCTCCTGCTTACCTGCTCGCCGCTGGAGGCACCCGAGGGCGCCACGCACTCCCCTCAACCCCTCGCTTCTCTCCCTCACTCGCTGCTCTCTCTCCCGACCTCTTCCCCTCCTCTGCTCCGTCTCCCTCTCTGCCCGAGTGGAGCTCGTCGACGCCGCTCGCCGTTGCCGTGGCCACCGAGCCCCCCTCGCCTAGCTAGGATGCCCAGCAGCTCCACCGCTTCATCCTCGACCCCCACACCGAGCCGCGCGACGCCGGACGCCCCACAACGCCGCCTTTGCCCTCGTCCTCAACCTCGGGCACCGGAGATCGCCACCGCCGATTCGACACCTCTGAGCCGTCCCCGAGCACGCTAAGCATCCCTACAGCCTCTATGTGAGCTCCTACGCCATTTCCCTCTTACCCCGACGCCGTTCACGACCTGTAGCCGTTGATTCCGCGCTGACCGAACCCCGCCGTCGCCGCGCTCGTCGCCGGCGCTGCTCCGGTGACCATTTGGCCCTGGGCATGCGTCCATCATACTCACCGCACCACGTAGACGCCGTAGGTGCTAAACGCACATCGCCACGGCCACCGCAACCGCGTCCCCGCTCTCTGCCGACTCCGGCCACCGCAAAGCTCGTCGCCGGCGCCACTCCGGCCACTCCCCGGCCGCGCCACCCCCACGGTTGGATGCGGACGAGCGTCCGCATCCCGTAGCTGTGCTCCGCGCGCCAAACGGCGCCCCGTGGGGCAAACCCGTGGCTCGCCGCCGCGTCTGGCCTCGCCGGCGGCTAAACGCCGGCGAGTTGACCCCAGTTTGACTTCCCCCGTGTCACTGACGTGTGGGCCCATGCTCCTAACTAAACTAGATTAGTATTAGTTTAGCGCTAGTTAATCTGGATTAGTTAGGTTAGTCACTGACAGGCAGGTCCCACGGGCCAGGTTTGACCCTGGCCAGCCCGTTGACTCGCTGATGCAGTGATGACGTCAGGCTGACGCAGTAAAGTATTATCTGGAATTAAGATAATTCAGGAATTCCAGAAAATAGTGCAAACTTCTAAAATTCATAGAAATTCAACCGTAGCTCCAAATCAAATAATTTATATATGAAAAATTATCAGAAAAATATGAAGAATCTGTTTATGGCATTCTCATGCATGTTTGAAGAACTTACAACCACTGTATATGACAATTTGAATCAATGGTATTTGAAATGCCTCATGTGGAGTTTAAATTTGAATCTAGTGTTCGAACCAACTCCATTTAAATCGTTGCTAGCTGCATTAGCTCAAATCACAGCATATTGCCATGTCACATTCATGCATCATATTGTTGCATTGCATTGATTGTGCTTCCTCTCTGTTGCCGGTAATTGTTCCCCCTCGGTAGACGTATGTTCCGACGATGAGTTCGATGACACCGATGAAGAGCTATATCATCTTCAGAAGTGCCAGGCAAGCAAAACCCCCTTGTTCAATCCGATACAATCCCATTCTCTCACTCCTGTTCTCTTCTACTGCATTAGGACAATCGATTCAACTGTTACATGCTGCGGTAGTTGAACCCCTTTTCCTCTGCATGACCTGTCATTGCCACAGTAAATAGATGAAACCCACTAGCATGAGTAGGAGTTGTTTGAGCCCTGATGTGCCTACTCATTCATGCTTGTTTGTCATGCCTGCTACTGCTTAGAGTTGAGTCGGGTCTGATTCGTCGGGGATGAATTGGAATGGTGATGAACATGTCCTACTGTGTGTGAGCTAAGTGTGTGAACACGATTTGGTAAAGGTAGCGGTGAGAGGCCATGTAGGAGTACATGGTGGGTTGTCTCATTGAAGCCGTCCTCAGGAACTGAGTTCTGTGTTTGTGATCCATGATACAGTTACTACCACGCATTGGGCCCGAAACCAATGGACCCTCTCGGCTTCTTAATCACCCTTGTCCTCTGTCCAGGAGTTGCAAGTAGTTTCTGGTGTTTGTAGTATGCTGGAGGCCGTGGACAGCGCTGACCGAGGGGTGGGCTGTGATGCGGTAGGCACGTGGCACGGTGTACCGGGCGCCCGTTTGGTGTCTCGGGAACCCTGCACACATCGTTCGGGGCCGTATGTGGAAACCTCGGCCGGACTCCCTGCGGATGGAACCTGAATAGGCGATAAACCTGGACTAGAGACTTGAGTGTTTAGGTAGGCTGTGGCCGACTCCCTCGCCAGGCTTCCGCTTGAAGGTTGCCGAGGTACACGACGTGTACATGGTGGTAAGTGGCGAGAGCGTGTGTGACGAAGTACACCCCTGCAGGGTTAATATGATCTATTCGAATAGCCGTGTCCGCGGAAATGGACTTCTGGGTTGCCTATAACAGTTCATAGACAAGTGAAAGTGGATACTCTAAAATGCGCAAGATAAGCGTGAGTGCTATGGATGGCGTTCTCGTAGGGAGACGGGAGCGGGTCCATAGTGGAGTATTGATATGGTGAATATGTGGACTCGTGTGCGCCACCTCAAAAGAGTTGCTTGCAGTTGTAGTTCAGGTTAGCCACTGAGTCAAAGCTGGCTTGCTGCAGTCAAACTCCACCACCCCCCCTTTGTTGATACCGATGCATATGTAGCTAGTTCTGATGTAAGTCTTGCTGGGTACATTTGTACTCACGTTTGCTTATTTATGTTTTTGCAGAGAGACTTCAGTCTCGCTAGTAGTTCCGCGTGGACTTCGACGTTTAGCTTGATACCTCAGCTACGATCTTGTGCCCTCGGCAGGATCTAGTAGACAGTCAGGCTTCTCAGCCTTTTTCATTTATAGTTGTCTGTACTCAGACATGTTAAGCTTCCGCTTGTGTTTGACTTGTATGCTCTGAGTGTTGGGTCATGAGACCCATGTTTGTAATATCTGGCTCTTCGGGGCCTAATGAGTAATACTCTGAGTCGTAGAGTCTTGTTGTGATGCCATGTTGTATCTGCACATATCGAGCATACTGTGTGTATGATTGAAATGCTTGGTATGTGTGGGATCCGACAATCTAGTTGTCTATCCTTAGCAGCCTCTCTTATGGGGAAATGTAGTCTAGTGCCTCCTTGAGCCATAGTAGTCCGCTACAGCCCGGTTCACCGGAGTCCTGCTAGCCCAGCACTACTGCTCTGGACACTTGACTGGCCGGCATGTGTTTCATATCGTTCCTGTGTCTGTCCCTTAGGGGAAATGTCACGCGGTGACATCCGGAGTCCTGCCTAGCCTGCTACAGCCCGGGTTCCCGGAGTCCTGTTAGCCCAGTGCTACAGCCCGGATTCACACGCTGCTGACCGACACGTTCGATGTTGATTCATGTATGCCTGTCCCCATACGTTAGTGCCGCTTTGGGTTCACGACTAGCCATGTCGGCCCGGGTTCTCTGTCATATGGATGCTAGCGACACTGTCATATACGTGAGCCAAAAGGCGCAAACGGTCCCGGGCCATGGTAAGGCGACACCCGTGGGACTACCGTGCGTGAGGCCGCAAAGTGATATGAGATGTTACAGGCTAGATCGGTGTGACTTAGAATCGGGGTCCCGACACTTGGTGGGTGCCCTCTCCTGGGGGCGCTCCTCTGGGCCTCGCGAGGACGATCGGGCTGGAGAAATGCGAGCGACATCGTCACCCTTCTGCACCGAAGGAGGTGCGGTCGCGCCAGGCTGCTGGGGCCCCGAGGGTGTGGCCGCCTCTCCCTTCTTCTTCTTCGACGACGACGTCGGCCTAGAAGATCAGTAAAGAAGCATCAAGAGGCCGCAGCGGGAGCAGGAACAAGGGCAAGGTCAGGGCCGGAAACTCACAGGTCCACGATGGTGTAGTCCCGGCGCCTCTTCAGAAGTGCAAAGCTTAGGGGCCTCGTGGCCTGGGGCGCAGGCGCGTGGTCCCCGGGAGTCTGCAAGGCCGCGGTGGCCCCGGGAGGCGGCAAAGCGGGGGCGTCACCCCGAGAGATCAGCGACGATTTGCTCTTCGTCGGGACGCCGGGCGTCGACTTCCCTGAGGGGGAGACCCTGGACCTCGTCGTAACCTTAGCGGAAGGCGGGACTTCCTTCACTAGGTGGTCGCCGGCGTCGGGCAAGGCGTGAAGAAGATCAGCCTTGCGTGGAGGGGAGGTCTCCCCAGACCCTTCCAGGGTGGCCGCCGAGTCCTGCTCCTCCTCCTCATCGGAGGATACCACCACCGGAGTCGTCATCACCAGGACATCAGAGGGCGCAGGCGGCACGACCCCACGCCCATCAAAGACGGGCATGGTGGCAGCAACCTCCGCCCCATCCGGGTGGCGGTACAAGGGCACGAAGGAGTCCGGCGGGTACCCTTGGTCGTCCCCAACCACGGAGCGGAGGGCCGAGCCCAACTCCTCGGCGAAAAGGGCCTCCGGACATAGGCGGAGGTCGTCCCCTTCGTCTCCGAGCTTCCACAAGGGGCGCGAGCGCGCCTGGAGGGGAGCCACGCGCTGCGTCATGAATTCTTTGACAATCATGGCCACCGTCAGCTTCGCTACCCTTGAGTCACCAGGCCTCAGGTCGGCGGTCATCCTCTCCAGCACCTGCACCGCCCGGGGGTCGGTGAGCTTCGCGCGAAGCCACCCCTCTTGGCACATGGGCATCTCCGTCGGTAGCATCAGCCGGGGGTGGGAGCACTTGGCGTCCATCAAGACCCACTTGCTCCTGAAGCCCTCGGCCTTCTTCCCGGCCTTCGAGATCACGTCGGTCTTGTTGGCAGCAATGAAGCCAACGCACCCCGAGCAGTGGCCCTCCTTGATCCAGAGGAAGAAGAAGTGGCGCAGCATTGCCACGGACGGCATCACTCCAATGTACGCCTCGCAGTTGAAGGCGAAGATCGACAGGAGGAGGATGGAGTTGGGATGAAGAAGGAGGGCGTGAATCTTGTAATGGCTGACGACGGAGTAGAAGAAGTTGGAGAAGGGGGGACCAACCCGGCAACGATGCTGCTCATGAAGAAGGGGTGGAAGGTGATGCATGACGCCTCTGGCTCGGCAGAGCCAGCCCGGAGCATAGTCTTCCTCTTCTCGTCACCCTCCGCTGTCATTCGGAGCACGGCGGTGAGGTTCTTCTCTGAAACGCTCGGCGCACTGAGCACCGGCTCGTACCAGGAAGGCGGAGGAGCCGCCCGCACTTTTTTGGGCACCATTAGCGGTAGGCTTTAAGGAGGATTTGGGCGGCTCTGGAGTCTTTGGAAGCGAGGAGCAAGAAAGGGGTCTAGAGCAAGACGAAGGAGAGCAATGATGGCAGCGCAGCCCGCGCCAGCCTTTTGTCAGTCAGGCAGTTGCCGAGGCAGCATGGGGAAGCGAAGACGCCCACGTCCCGTCAGTCGCCACGCGTCAATCAAGGCCGCAGGCGGTTGGGGCCCGTGGCGCTCCGCACTTGCCCTTTGGCTTCGCCTTGAAGCCAAGTTCGAGCACGCCTTGGGCCCGGGGGCTACTGTTGGCATTCTCGGAACGGGGGTCCCCAGACCTGCCTGCCTGCGGACCATGGCATGGCTCCACCAGCGGCCTGGTACGGCCCATCTTCACCAGCAAACACTCAAGACCCTCGCGAGGGGCCAAGCCTCACGAGGCGGACGACACAAGACCTCCTCAAGGGCGGCCTCACTAGGCTAGCTTGCAAGGGGCGGAGAGATCAAGGCAAGGGGCGCCTTATGAGGTTCCTGTGATGCAATCCATGATGACCAAGGCCAGGCAGGCGCCAGGCGGGCGCCAGCCCACGTAGTGTACTCGTTTTCTCTTTGGTGCTAAAGGAGGCAGGTGCAGGCGAGGAGTCCCGAGGCATCAGGCAAAGGTTTCCATATCGGTGCAACGAGACCAAGACCAGCAGAACGGCAGGACGGAGGCCCCGTGGATCCCAGGACGACGTCACCACCAGAGCCTTTGGCAGGCGAAGACCACCCTTAGTCGGGATAACTTGTACTGGTTGTCTCCCTTCAAATTCGCCTGTTGTTGGATCCCTTCCCGCCTACATTTGGGAAGAGGACTAGGGCCTCTATAAATAGGACTAGCCACCACAGTAGGGGGCAACTCATCTTGGATCGGATCCATTCCATCCTCGCACACGCAAGCTCATCGAGCCCAAGAACACCTCTCTTCAGGAGGTTGTTCTTCCCTTGTACTTGTTCAGCCTTAGCCTCCGAGGCAATCCACCACACCACACTGGAATACAGTATTACACCACATCGGTGGCCCGAACCAGTATAAACCCTGTGTCCCTTGTTCTTCGGTTCGACGTGCAGAGCTTTGAGATCGTGGTGAGTGTGTGAGCTAGGGGAGGGAGAGATCTTCGTGCACACCCCAGTGTTCGAACCTTAAGGGTTTTGCCGGAACCTGAAATCTGACAATGAGGTTTGATGGATCAATGTCAGGAGCGAAGGTGTGCTTACGAATTGGCGGGATGAGATCTATTGGCTCTTGAACCGGTGCACTAACTTTCTTGTTGTCAGCGTCATAAGCCGCCTGGTATGAGGATAGGCTGGTTTCATCAGCCAGCTTGCTTGCTAAAGGACGCATGGCTCTTGCTATTTTTGCAAAATTATCAGCACTGAAGTCAGATCCGTCTTCTTTGACACTGGGGTAGCCGTTGGCCAAATCTTCCGGGTCAAGATCGGGTTGCCATGCCTTTGCCGGCTTAAGGTAGTCAAGGCGCCAGCTCTGGCAGCTCCCCGTTTTAAGTCATCAATTCTTTTTGGCAGCACGGATAACTGTTTTAGTGTATCCTTGATAAGTGTGGAGGGCTTTTTCTTGTGCAGCGTAGAGGCAATGGCTCGTAGGGCACCAGTGTATAACTGTTCTACAAGAGTGTAGACAGCCTTAAGCCAGACGCGCATGTTTGAACCCAACTTCGTGCTCCGCGAACCTATATCGTTAAAAGTTATGGGTAAGCCGACAGTGTTTATAATATGATTATTAAGATATAAGGGAGACATGTTCTTACCAAAGATGGCTGATGTCATAATATCAATCTGTTGCTTTAAGCCGGATAACTCCTTAGTCACCGGCTTAAGCGTGGCTTCAGCCTCTTCTGCTCTCTTCAATAGAGCTGCCTTTTCAGTTTCCCAGGCATCTTTTTCAGTGTTAAAGTTTTGCTTGAGCTGTTCAATGTTCTCTAAAGCAGTCTTCAATTCTGAATTGGCCTTGGATGTTTCAGATTGTTGAGTCTTTATATTGGCCTTCGGGTCATTGAGCTGCGAGTCTTTCTCAGAAAGTTCAGCCTGTGGTATAAACATAGACAGAATATTGTGAGTATTGCTAAAGTCCCAAGCATAATACAAGTATGATACTTGGCACTTGGGGGCTAATGCATATTTGCTCTTAAGAAAACTTTTGAAGTCCCAAGCACAATACAAGTATAATACTTGGCACTTGGGAGCTAATGCATATTTGCTCTTAAGAAAACTTTTGAAGTCCCAAGCACAATACAAGTATAATACTTGGCACTTGGGGGCTAATGTATGTTGCTCTTTTAAGATAGGATCATTGGCTGACCCGGAAAAATGATGTGATCTGTTTTGCAAAGACTACAACTTGGATTGTTGATTTCAAACAAGATGATTAGTCCCGGCTTAGTATATTCATTAAACCGGACCTTGGGGGCTACTGGATTTGATCTATGCAGCTATTGAAGTTTACGGTACATTCTATTCTATCATCTCCAATAAACTTGGCGGCTAAGGGAAGTATGTTCATGCAAAAAGGAATTACAGTATTTACCTCATAGCACTCCTTCATCAGGTTTACTATGCCGGCTTCAAAATCATGGATGGTGTATAGACGATTCAAGTAGCCAGAGTGGATGTCTTGGGTGTTGAACTGGGAGTAGCTCTCCAACTCAACTTTTCACTTGCCTTTATCTGCAGCAAAAATTTCTTCTTTGGCGCTGTGCTTAGATAAGATAGTAGGTTGACCCTGGGCTGTGAATCCAAACCCAGTAACAACAACATCATCAGTCTTCTTTTCCGCCGGCTTAGCAGGACTGTCTGGATCGGTGTTGGACGGGTAAACATTCATATGGTCAATATCAACATTGTGATCTTCTGGTGGCGAATCATCAACAATATGATCAGCAATTGGGTGAGAAAGTTTCGGTTGTTGTTGCTCCGGCTCAGACAGGAGGACATCGTCGGCCGGCTTATTCAGTTTCGCCTTCTTGCCGGGTTTGGCCTAACCACTCAAGATAGGGATAATTAATTTGGTGCCCTTAGTTGTGTCCCACTCGGCAAGTTTACCCCTAGTTTCTGAAAACACTTGTTCCTGCCCAAACCACTTTGCTCCTCTTATGCTTTTGCCCTTTGACCGTTTGACCATCACTTTGAAAACTTCATAAAAATTTCATACTAACTCAGAAAAATTCAAATAAGATATCAAAATGTTTAGAAAAGCATCACCTATATGTGCATGTCATTTGCATTCATGAAAAAAGTGTTGGCCAGTCCCCATCTCAGTTTTAGCTCATATGATCTTAGCATGAATAGTAAAATCTAAAAAAATCTAAAAAAATTGGTGGCAAACTTTGACCAATGTTTTCAGTGTTCGCCAAGTTTCATAAGGGAATGGCATTGTGGAAGTCATGGGAACAAAATGAAATTTTGGAGCATTGATTTTTGTTTTTTTGCCACGACTTCCATGAATGTCATTCCCTTATGAAACTTGGCAAGCACTCAAAACATTGGTCAAAGTTTGCCACCAAATTTGTTTAGAATTTTTAGAATTTTTTTAGATTTTACTGTTCATGCTAAGATCATATGATCTAAAACAAAGATGGGGACTGGCCAACACTTTTTTCATGAATGCAAATGACATGCACATATATGTGATGCTTTTCTGAACATTTTGATATCTTATTTGAATTTTTCTGAGTTAGTATGAAATTTTTATGAAGTTTTCAAAGTGATAGTCAAACAGTCAAAGGGCAAAAGCATAAGAGGAGCAAAGTGGTTTTGGCAAGATTGGGCAAGAACAAGTGTTTTCGGAAACTAGGGGTAAACCTGCCGAGTGTGACCCAACTAGGGGCATAAAATCAATTATCCCCTAAAGATAAGAAGCGTAAAAAGGTCAGTATAATGATCAGCTATAAAGGTTTGAATGATTGAACATATTCTTACCCAGGCACAGTCTTGAAAGCTGGGATTTGAGTTCCCGTTGAGTCGCCAGAGGAGGAATGAGAAGTCCCCTGATAGTTTGAATCAGACGGGTTAAGAGGGTGTCGGAAATGACCACCTTGGGATAAAGTATATCAGAAATAGGTAAGACCTCTGGGCAGCGTTTGCGAACCAGCGTGTTTGGTAAGCCGGATGAAGTAATTATGCCACCGCTAAGCCGGGTGGTACGGCGAGCTTCGTGTTTCTGTTTCTTCAAAAGAAAGTTGGGATCCAAGTGAGCTAGAGGGTGAGAAAAGCTTACTTTCCGGCTTGCTTGTCGGGTTTTCTGTGTTGGTAGAGATTCTGAGCCGGAGGAAAGAATAATTACCTCTACGTCGCCTGCACGGCTAGCCTCTGCATCGTCCTGATAACAATACATGTCAATGAGATGTATAAAAAAAGAGCCACGAGACTCAAGTTCTACCTCTGACTCATTATCATCATCATCATCAATGTTTACACCGACGGGTTCGGTGGTCTTCTTCTTGGCAGGTTTTTTGGTGACCTTGGTTTTGGTACGAGCCGGTTTAGCTGGCTTATCTTGCGGTTTCTTCTTCCAAAATGGAGAATCAGCCTGTTAAGGTCAAAAAGATCATGAGTGGGCATAATTATTGAAAATACTGATGAAGCAGAAGGTGTGCAAACTTACGGCTGGCGGCTTGTTGAAGGTGCTAAAAGGACTAAGTCATGTTTTGCTGCATTCTTTTAAAGGTTCATTCAACAATTTCTTGGCGGCTTCATTGATTTCCGCATCGGACAGTTGGATGTCATAGTGGCGCTGGGGATCTTTCACATTGCCAGTATATTCACACATTAAGCAGGGGCGACGGCTTAATGGCAAGATACTCCAGGACACCCAGCACCGGACAAGGTCGACGGCGGTTAAACCATTGGGCTCTGAGCTTTAAAAATGATGGAGCATATTTGGCCCGATCCTTCGCACCGAGTAGTGAGGGGAGAGGATGTGTGCTGCTAAGCCGGTCATCGCGGTAACCCGGTAAGGGATTTTCGTCGGCTGGAGATGTGTCTTGACAATAGAACCAAGTCTGGTTCCAGTCTTTGGGGTGACTTTGTGGCTTAGCATAGGGAAAGCTGACGTCTTTCCTCTTTTGAATTGAAACCCCGCCAAGTTCAGTGTTGGGCCATCAACAAACTCAGTCTGGCGGTTTAAATAGTAGAACTGTCTGAATAAGTCAACTGTGGGCTCCTCTTGAAGATAAGCTTCGCAGAACACTTGGAAATTGCAAATGTTGGACATGGAGTTGGGTCCGACATCTTGAGGGTGAAGTTGGAGAAAATGAAGCACATCACAGAAGAACTTTGAGCCGGGTGGGCTGAACCCCCGACTCAGGTGATCAGCAAAAACGATTACTTCTCTGGCCTTGGGTTTATGAGGAAATTCTTCACCAGGGACCCTCCAGTGAATGACTTCGTTTTTTGGGTAAAGCGCCAGTTGCAACATAGTTGTTCAGGTCCTCCTCAGTGACCTGGGATTGGACCCAGTTGCAGGAAGAGTATGTCTTGGCCATTTTTGATGAGCTAAAAGAAAGATTGTGCCGGTTTAAGATTATATGGTTAAGCCGGCTAACGAGTTAGCTGGTGAATCATAATGAAGCATGCATAAGTGTTAAGCCGGAGGACAACATTGAAGTTATAACATGAGCTATTGGTGGCTTACGAGGGGACTAATGATACCTGGCGGGTTACGGTTTTTTAGTTAAGCCGCCCACACAATTATTGAAGTACAAATCTGAGAGAGGCTAAATTGCTAAGTATTGAAAACAGGTTTCGCGGATTGATACTATGATTTTGGATCTACGACACTTTAGATAATGGAAAATATTTAGACCTAAATTACGGTGCTTGAGCAGTTCATATGTCCAGATCGGATTTTTTATGCAAAAGGAGATGCCCTAGTAGCGAAAATTAGTGTTGCAACTACCACCGCACAGGAGAGGTACCAAGTTCGAATCAAAAAGATCAAGTTATAGAAAATAATGAAGATGAACTCCGATGAACTCGTAGGAAACCCTAATGGTATCTATGGGAAAAGGAAGGAGGAGAGCTCACCAGAACTGTTGAACAGCAGAGGCGCGCGGACGAATTCTGGTCAAATCAGGTTGATGCAGCGGCTGCTGTTGAGGCAGTGGCGAAGGTCGACAGCGGCGGCGGAGCTCGGGCGCTGAGACGACGCGAGGAAGAAGAAAGATATGAAGAGGCAAGGGGGGAAAGTGAAAGGGACCCCTGGCCCTATTTATAAGGGTGGAAAGATAAGTGGTTGGCCTAGGTATCGAGGAGGTTAAAAATGGATATATGACAGCGCAGACGCCTCGATTTTCGGTGGTTCATTAAAAGAGAAGATATATTAATATTTTGGATCTATGTAAATTTAATGACAGGTGACATCACGGCGGGTTACCACGATCTTAGAAGATGACGTCACGAGGGTTACAGGGTCTCGCAAGAATAAATGAAGAAGGATTTCCCTAAGTGTTGAAGATTGACATGAACAAAGTTCAAATCAACCTGGGGCCTAATGTTGGGGATATAACTATTGGGTATGACCCGCCCAGGAGGGGCCGAGTTATCCCAATGGAGGTTCATCAAGACGAAGCCCAAAGGCGACTTAAGGCCCATAGGTGTAAACCGCCATATGTATGTGTGACTTGTATTGTAAGGCATGAGTAGTTAGTCGCCGAGCCGGACACGTTGTATAAGCCGGTCGGGAGTCCATAAGCTGCTAGATGTCAACCTGTGTATATAAAGGGACGACTCGGCGGCTGTTTCAGGACAAGAAACAACAGATCGAGAACTAGGTCAAGCGTATTCGCTCCCTGGTAATCGAAACCCAAGCAATACCACCTCAAACTGGACTAGGCCTTTACCTTCACAGCAAGGGGTCGAACCAGTATAAACTCATGTGTCCTTTTCCCGTTTAACCCCTTTAAGCTAACCCAGTTACGATGGCTCCACGACTAAGTCCTTCTGCTATGACATCTGCCGTGACAATTCCACGACATTCCCTGCATCTAATTCATTGCAAATCTTTCAGTTAATTCCCTGCAAATCCTTGTGAGATCTTATTTGCCTAGTGAGCTGAGATGACAAAATATTTCCTCTGTATTGAACTCAGCCTTACCGATTTCTACCTATCGGCTAGACCAAACTGCAATAACACATTGTAGAGTGTTCATCAGTACAACCGATAGGGACAAATCCGGTCTGACCGATATGCATCATCTATGACATCTCCAACTCAGTGTCACCAATGAAAATGAATCGGCGTTACCGATTTCACAACTGAGAAAACATTTTGCCATCACAAATGTATTTTCTTCTCCAGCTCCACTCGATGATTCTTGTTCTCTACTAGCATCTTAAATTACATGCTGGTTTGTCATGTGGCTCAAGGACCAAACCTGTTTGACTCATGCTCCAGACGATCCTTCTTGGAAATTGATGTCAAAGGGGGAGAGAGAGCACATCAAAGCTTATCACATAAGAGAGAAAATATCTCGAGATGCTTATTATCCATAGAGGAGAGAAGTCACATGTCTTTAAGAGGGGAAAGACATGTTATTAGATGTTAATTTTCTCTATCTTTTCTCTTCTCTGATTCTCTCTTACCCTACCTTCTCCCGTTATCCAATATCAGATTCAAGGGGAGAAAGAGTTCATATCTAAGGGAAGAAAATCTTTCGAATTCAATGCATATCTTTATTCTTTGGGGACATATCTATATCCAAATAGAGTACTAAGTGCTCACTCACTACATGTCATCCCAGTCTTGGTACTCTTGTGGTTTTCTCAAATTGCTCTGTTTAGTAGGTGTTCTTGTGTTATCTAACCCTGTTTTCTCAAGGTCACCTGTTCCAAAGCCAGCTCAAGACCACAAGGTAAATATATGCATCACACTCATGTGCATGATGATCTCTTGCTGATGTACATATTGTTTGCAAGAAGGACTCATGAACATAAGGTACATTTGCTGTATTTACATCATTTGCTCTGATGCATATAGCCAAGATACATGTAACTCATTGCTTGCTCTGACATGCTTATGTATTCACATGCTCTTACATACCATCTTTCCTTGAGTGCATACATGTAGGGGGACCCTATGCATGTTACATGTCTTTCCAAAGCTTTACCTGTTATTCTTCATATCTTTATCTAAGGCTTTGATGTATGTTGTCAATTACCAAAAAGGGGGAGACTGAAAGCACAAGTGCTCCTTGGGTGATTTTGGTAATTAATGTCAACATATCTCTTGTTGGACTAATACTTTCATCTAGTATATTTCAGAAAGTTCAGCAAAGGCATGGCATGGACAAGAGGATGAGGAACCCCTTCAAAATGCTAAGGGCAAATACTGGCAAAAGCTCAAGACTCTTCATTTCTATTTTAGTGATCCAAGATCACATTGAGTCCATAGGAAAAGCCAATACTATTAAAAGGGGATGAGGTCTTGCTTAAAGGTCTACTTGCTCAAAATGCTTAGTGATATGCTCCAAAGCCCTCAACCACTTTCTCAAATCCAAATATGTCCTAAACCTAAAGTCAAACTCGGCCCCACCGATTTGATTCATCCGGCGCCACCGAGTTCACTTGACATAGCCATAGCCAGAAACCCTAATCAGTTCGGTCTCACCGATAGGGATCTCGGTCTCACCGAGATGGGATTGCAAACTCTCTATTTCCCTTCATAACATTTCGGTCTCACCAAAATGAGCGATCGGTCCCACCGAGTTCGCAGTGTAAACTCTCTATTTCCCTTTCGTAACATTTTGATATCACCGAAAGGAGCGATCGGTCCCACCAAGTTTGCCTGACCAACTCTCTGTTAGCATATTACTGAAATCGGTCTCACCAAGTTCACGTAATCGGTCAAACCGAGATGAAATTTTGCCCTAACCCTAGCACATCGGTCCCACCGAGTTGATCATATCGGTCCCACCGAAAATCCTAACGTTCACATTTTGGACTGAATCGGTCTCACCGAGTTTACCTATTCGGTCTGACCGAGTTTGCTCAAATGTGTGTAACGGTTAGATTTTGTGTGGAGGCTATATATACCCCTCCACCCCCTTCTCCATTTGTGAGAGAGCCATCAGAACATGCCTACACTTCCACTATTCATTTTCTGAGAGAGAACCACCTTCTCATGTGTTGAGACAAAGACATTCCAATCCTACCACAAGAATCTTGATCTCTAGCCTTCCCCAAGTTGCTTTCCACTCAAATAATCTTTCCACCATAGCCAAATCTGTGAGAGAGAGTTGAGTGTTGGAGAGACTATCATTTGAAGCACAAGAGCAAGGAGTTCATCATCAACACACCATCTATTACCTTTTGAAGAATGGTGTCTCCTAGATTGGTTAGGTGTTGATACGTCCATTTTGCATCATGCTTTTATGTCGATATTTATTGCATTAGGGGCTTTTATTACACATTATGTCACAATACTTATGCCTATTCTCTCTTGTTTTACAAGGTTTACATGAAGAGGGAGAATGCCGGCAGCTGCAATTCTGGGCTGGAAAAGGAGCAAATATTAGAGACATATTCTGCACAGCTCTAAAAGTCCTGAAACTTCACGGATGCAGTTTTTGGAATTAATAAAAAATATTAGTGAAAGAATCAACTAGAGGGGGGCCACCCACCATCCACGAGGGTGGGGGCGCGCCCTACCCCCTGGGCGCGCCCCCTGCCTCGTGGGCCTCCTAGCAGGCCTTCGGTGCCCATCTTCTGCTATATGAAGTCTTTTACCCTGGAAAAAAATCAGAAGGAAGCTTTCGGGACGAAACACTGCCGCCACGAGGCGGAACCTTGGCGGAACCAATCTAGGGCTCCGGCGGAGCTGTTCTGCCGGGGAAACATCCCTCCGGGAGGGGGAAATCATCACCATCATCATCACCATCGATCCTCTCAGCGGGAGGGGGTCAATCTCCATCAACATCTTCACCAGCACCATCTCCTCTCAAACCCTAGTTCATCTCTTGTATCCAATCTTTGTCCCAAAACCTCAGATTGGTACATGTGGGTTGCTAGTAGTGTTGATTACTCCTTGTAGTTGATGCTAGTTGGTTTATTTGGTGGAAGATCATATGTTCACATCCTTTATGCATATTAATACCCCTCTGATTATGAACATGAATATGATTAGTGAGTAGTTACGTTTGTTCCTGAGGACATGGGAGAAGTCTTGCTATAAGTAGTCATGTGAATTTGGTATTCGTTCGATATTTTGATGAGATGTATGTTGTCTTTCCTCTAGTGGTGTTATGTGAACGTCGACTACATGACACTTCACCATTGTTTGGGCCTAGAGGAAGGTATTGGGAAGTAATAAGTAGATGACGGGTCGCTAGAGTGACAGAAGCTTAAACCCTAGATTATGCGTTGCTTCGTAAGGGGCTGATTTGGATCCATATGTTTCATGCTATGGTTAGGTTTACCTTAATACTTCTTTTGTAGTTGCGGATGCTTGCAATAGGGGTTAATCATAAGTGGGATGCTTGTCCAAGGAAGGGCAGTACCCAAGCACCGGTCCACGCACATATCAAATTATCAAAGTAACGAACGCGAATCATATGAGCGTCATGAACACTAGCTTGACGATAATTCCCATGTGTCCTCGGGAGCATTTTCATTCATATAGGTGTTTGTCCAGGCTTGTCCTTTACTACAAAAGGAATGGGCCATCTTTCTGCACCTTATTTACTTTCGTTACTTGTTTCCCGTTACAAATTACCTTATCACAAAACTATCTGTTACCGATAATTTCAGTGCTTGCAGAGAATATCTTACTGAAAACCGCTTGTCATTTCCTTCTGCTCCTCGTTGGGTTCGACACTATTACATATCGAAAGGACTACGATAGATCCCCCACACTTGTGGGTCATCAGGTGTCACTTTCTGGCACCGTTGCCGGGGAGTGAAGCGCCTTTGGTAAGCAAAAATGTATATAGTGTGCTGAAATTTACTGTCACTTGTTACTATGGAAAGTAATCCTTTGAGGGGCTTGTTCGGGGTATATTCACCCCGACCAGTAGAGCAAAGAGTTGCTCCTCAACCTATTGAACCTACTGAAAATGTTTACTTTGAAATTCCTTCGGGTATGATAGAGAAACTACTAGCTAAACCTTTCACAGGTGATGGAACATTACATCCCGATTTGCACCTAATCTATGTGGATGAAGTTTGTGGATTATTTAAGCTTGCAGGTATGCCCGAGGATGTTATCAAGATGAAGGTCTTCCCTTTATCTTTGAGGGGAAAGGCATTGACATGGTTTAGGCTATGTGATGATATGGAATCATGGAACTACAACCGATTGAAATTGGGATTTCATCAGAAGTTTTATCCTATGCATCTTGTTCATTGTGATCGTAATTATATATATAATTTTTGGCCTCGCGAAGGAGAAAGCATCGCTCAAGCTTGGGGGAGGCTTAAATCAATGTTATATTCATGCCCCAATCATGAGCTCTCAAGAGAAATTATTATTCAAAAAATTTATGCTCGATTTTCTCTCAATAATCGCTCCATGCTCGATACTTCTTGTACTGGTTCTTTTATGATGAAGACTATTGAATTCAAATAGGATTTATTGGAGAGAATTAAATGCAACTCTGAAGATTGGGATCTCGACGAAGGTAAGGAGTCAGGTATAACACCCAAGTTTGATTGTGTTAAATCTTTTATGGATACCGATGTTTCCTGTGAATTTAGCACTAAATATGGACTTGACTCTGAGATAGTAGCTTGTTTCTGTGAATCCTTTGCTACTCATGTTGATCTCCCTAAGGATAAGTGGTTTAAATATAATCCTCCCATTGAAGTAAAAGTAGTTGCAGCTATTAAAATTGAAGAACAGACTATCACTTATAATGTTGATCCTGTTGTTCCTACTGCTTATATAGAGAAGCCACCTTTCCCTGTTAGAATAAAGGATCATGCTAAAGCTTCAACTGTGGTTCGTAAAAGTAACACTAGAACACCTACACCCCCTGAGAAAATTAAAGTTGAACCTAGTATTGCTATGGTTAAAGATCTCTTGGCCGATAATATTGATGGACATGTTATTTATTTCTGTGATGAAGCTGCTAGGATTGCTAGACCTGATACTAAAAATAAACATAGACCTGTGGTAGGTGTCGGGGACATACCCCGCGGTGTAACCCGCCTGATGTATGACCCTGCTGGAGCTTGATGACTCACTCTTGACCCTGCGGGCGGGTCAAATGGATGACAAGGCTCAAGGCCCAGTAGGCCGGTTTATGTTCTGGTGGGCCGGCTTAAGAGAAAAGGCATGATGAATATTTCCCTTACAAGGAAGCAAGACCCGGACTTGTATCCCGTTTGTAATAGAAGATAAGTTAGTCCTAATCCTAATAGGACTCCATATGTAACCCGCCCCTTCAACATATATAAGGAGGGGCAGGGCTCCCCAAGAGGGGGGACATGACAGATAATAATCTCTAAGGCTAGACACAACTAAAGGGGAGCCGGCTTATGCGGCGACTCCCTCATGAGCATAATGAGACCTAGCCACAAACAGCATGTAGGGCTATTACCGGATGATGTTTCTCGGAGCTCGAAGCTGTCTAAATCCTTGTCTTGTGTGTTGATCCGCCTGGTGTCTCTCGATTTCGATCGACCCCTCTCAAGCTACCACATAGATGCGTTGGCCTCACGATTAAGTCCTCACACTAGGACATCTGCCGTGACAATCCCACGACAGTTGGCGCCCACCCTGGGTGTGACGCCCCTGATTCAATCGTACACTAATCATGCACGCAAATGTGTACGATCAAGATCAGGGACTCACAGGAAGATATCACAACACAACTCTACAACATAAATAAGTCATACAAGCATCATAATACAAGCCAGGGGCCTCGAGGGCTCGAATACAAGTGCTCGATCATAGACGAGTCAGCGGAAGCAACAATATCTGAGTACAGACATAGGTTAAACAAGTTGCCATAAGATGGCTAGCACCAAACTGGCATACAGATCGAAAGAGGCGCAGGCCTCCTGCCTGGGATCCTCCTAACTACTCCTGGTCGTCGTCAGCGGCCTGCACGTAGTAGTAGGCACCTCTGGTGTAGTAGGAGTCATCGTCGACGGTGGCGTCTGGCTCCTGGGCTCCAGCATCTGGTTGCGACAACCAGGTAGAAGGGAAAGGGGGAAAAGAGGGAGAAAAGCAACCGTGAGTACTCATCCAAAGTACTCCCAAGCAAGGAGCTGCACTACATATGCATGGGTATATGTGTAAAGGGCCATATCGGTGGACTGAACTGCAGAATGCTAGAATAAGAGGGGGATAGCTAATCCCGTCGAAGACTACGCTTCTGGCCACCTCCATCTTGCAGCATGTAGGAGAGAGTAGATGGTAAGTTCACCAAGTAGCATCGCATAGCATAGTCCTACCCGGCGACCCCCTCCTCGTCGCCCTGTTAGAGAGCGATCACCGGGTTATATCTGGCACTTGGAAGGGTGTGTTTTATTAAGTATCCAGTTCTAGTTGTCATAAGGTCAAGGTACAACTCCGAGTCGTCCTTTTACCGAGGGACACGGCTATTCGAATAGATAAACTTCCCTACAGGGGTGCACCACATAACCCAACTGGAAGAAATATGCCCTAGAGGCAATAATAAATTTATTATTTATTTCCTTATATCATGATAAATGTTTATTATTCATGCTAGAATTGTATTAACCGGATACATAATACATGTGTGAATACATAGACAAACAGAGTGTCACTAGTATGCCTCTACTTGACTAGCTCGTTGATCAAAGATGGTTATGTTTCCTAGCCATAGACATGAGTTATCATTTGATTAACGGGATCACATCATTAGGAGAATGATGTGATTGACTTGACCCATTCCGTTAGCTTAGCACTCGATCGTTTAGTATGTTGCTATTGCTTTCTTCATGACTTATACATGTTCCTATGACTATGAGATTATGCAACTCCCGTTTACCAGAGGAACACTTTGTGTGCTACCAAACGTCACAACGTAACTGGGTGATTATAAAGGTGCTCTACAGGTGTCTCGAAAGGTACTTGTTGGGTTGGCGTATTTCGAGATTAGGATTTGTCACTCCGATTATCGGAGAGGTATCTCTGGGCGCACTCAGTAATACACATCACTATAATCCTTCCAAGCATTGTGACTAATGAGTTAGTTGCGGGATGATGTATTACGGAACGAGTAAAGAGACTTGCCGGTAACGATATTGAACTAGGTATCGAGATACCGACGATCGAATCTCGGGCAAGTAACATTCCGATGACAAAGGGAACAACGTATGTTGTTATGCGGTCTGACCGATAAAGATCTTCATAGAATATGTGGGAACCAATATGAGCATCCAGGTTCCGCTATTGGTTATTGACCGGAGAGGTGTCTTGGTCATGTCTACATAGTTCTCGAACCCGTAGGTCCGCACGCTTAACGTTACGATGACAGTTATATTATGAGTTTATATGTTTTGATGTACCGAAGGTTGTCCGGAGTCCCGGATGTGATCACGGACATGACGAGGAGTCTCAAAATGGTTGGGACATGAAGATTGATATATTGGAAGCCTATGTTTGGACATCGGAAGTGTTCCGAGTGAAATCGGGATTTTTCCGGAGTACCCCCCTCCACCATATTACACCTCGATAATATCGTAGCGGTGCTTAGGCGAAGCCCTGCATCGGTAGAACATCAACATTGTCACCACGCCGTCGTGCTGACGAAACTCTCCCTCAACACTCGGCTGGATCGGAGTTCGAGGGACGTCATCGAGCTGAACGTGTGCTAAACTCAGAGGTGCCGTGCGTTCGGTACTTGATCGGTCGGATTGTGAAGACGTACGACTACATCAACTGCGTTGTGTTAACGCTTCCGCTTTCGGTCTACGAGGGTACGTGGACAACACTCTCCCCTCTCGTTGCTATGCATCACCATGATCTTGAGTGTGCGTAGAATTTTTTTGAAATTACTACGTTCCCCAACAGTGGTATCAGAGCCTGGTTTTATGCGTTGATGTTATATGCACGAGCAGAACACAAGTGAGTTGTGGGCGATATAAGTCATACTGCTTACCAGCATGTCATATTTTGGTTCAGCGGTATTGTGAGATGAAGCGGCCCAGACCGACATTACGCGTACGCTTATGCGAGACTGGTTTCGCCGTTGCGAGCACTCGTTGCTTAAAGGTGACTGGCGGGTGTCTGTCTCTCTCACTTTAGTTGAACCGAGTGTGGCTACGCCCGGTCCTTGCGAAGGTTAAAACAGCACCAACTTGACAAACTATCGTTGTGGTTTTGATGCGTAGGTAAGAACGGTTCTTGCTAAGCCCATAGCAGCCACGTAAAACTTGCAACAACAAAGTAGAGGACGTCTAACTTGTTTTTGCAGGGCATGTTGTGATGTGATATGGTCAAGACATGATGCTATATTTTATTGTATGAGATGATCATGTTTTGTAACCGAGTTATCGGCAACCGGCAGGAGCCATATGGTTGTCGCTTTATTGTATGCAATGCAATCGCCATGTAATTGTTTTACTTTATCACTAAGCGGTAGCGATAGTCGTAAAAGCAATAGTTGGGGAGACGACAACGATGCTACAATGGAGATCAAGGTGTCGCGCCGGTGACGATGGTGATCATGACGGTGCTTCGGAGATGGAGATCACAAGCACAAGATGATGATGGCCATATCATATCACTTATATTGATTGCATGTGATGTTTATCTTTTATGCATCTTATCTTGCTTTGATTGACGGTAGCATTATAAGATGATCTCTCACTAAAATTTCAAGATAAAAGTGTTCTCCCTGAGTATGCACCATTGCCAAAGTTCGTCGTGCCCAGACACCACGTGATGATCGGGTGTGATAAGCTCTACGTCCATCTACAACGGGTGCAAGCCAGTTTTGCACACGCAGAATATTCAGGTTAAACTTGACGAGCCTAGCATATGCAGATATGGCCTCGGAACACTGAGACCGAAAGGTCGAGCGTGAATCATATAGTAGATATGATCAACATAGTGATGTTCACCATTGAAAACTACTCCATTTCACGTGATGATAGGTTATGGTTTAGTTGATTTGGATCACGTAATCACTTAGATGATTACAGGGATGTCTATCTAAGTGGGAGTTCTTAAGTAATATGATTAATAGAACATAAATTTATCATGAACTTAGTACCTGATAGTATCTTGCTTGTCTATGTTAATTGTAGATAGATGGCCCGTGCTGTTGTTCCGTTGAATTTTAATGCGTTCCTTTAGAAAGCAAAGTTGAAAGATGATGGTAGCAATTACACGGACTGGGTCCGTAACTTGAGGATTATCCTCATTGCTGCACAGAAGAATTACTTCCTGGAAGCACCGCTGGGTGCCAGGCCTGCTGCAAGAGCAACACCAGAAGTTATGAATGTCTAGCAGAGCAAAGCTGATGACTACTCGATAGTTCTGTGTGCCATGCTTTACGGCTTAGAACCGGGTCTTAACGACGTTTTGAACGTCATGGAGCATATGAGATGTTCCAGGAGTTGAAGTTAATATTTCAAGCAAATGCCCGGATTGAGAGATATGAAGTCTCCAATAAGTTCTATAGCTGCAAGATGGAAGAGAATAGTTCTGTCAGTGAGCATATACTCAAAATGTCTGGGTATAATAATCACTTGATTCAACTCGGAGTTAATCTTCCGGATGATAGCGTCATTGACAGAATTCTTCAATCACTGCCGCCAAGCTACAAGAGCTTCGTGATGAACTATAACATGCAAGGGATGAATAAGACAATTCCCGAGCTCTTCGCAATGCTAAAGGCAGCGGAGGTAGAAATCAAAAAGGAGCATCAAGTGTTGATGGTCAATAAGACCACTAGTTTCAAGAAAAAGGGCAAAGGGAAGAAGAAGGGGAACTTCAAGAAGAACAACAAGCAAGTTGCTGTTCAGGAGAAGAAACCCAAATCTAGACCTAAGCCTGAGACTGAGTGCTTCTACTGCAAGCAGACTGGTCACTCGAAGCGGAACTGCCCCAAGTATTTGGCGGATAAGAAGGATGGCAAGGTGAACAAAGGTATATGTGATATACATGTTATTGATGTGTACCTTACCAGAGCTCGCAGTAGCACCTGGGTATTTGATACTGGTTTTGTTGCTAATATTTGCAACTCGAAACAGGGACTACGGATTAAGCGAACACTGGCCAAGGACGAGGTGACGATGCGCGTGGGAAACGGTTCCAAAGTCGATGTGATCGCCGTCGGCACGCTACCTCTACATCTACCTTCGGGATTAGTATTAGACCTAAATAATTGTTATTTGGTGCCAGTGTTGAGCATGAACATTATATCTGGATCTTGTTTGATGCGAGACGGTTATTCATTTAAATCAGAGAATAATGGTTGTTCTATTTATATGAGTAATATCTTTTATGGTCATGCACCCTTGAAGAGTGGTCTATTTTTAATGAATCTCGGTAGTAGTGACACACATATTCATACTGTCGAAGCCAAAAGATGCAGAGTTGATAATGATAGTGCAACTTATTTGTGGCACTGCCGTTTAGGTCATATCGGTGCAAAGCGCATGAAGAAACTCCATAATGATGGACTTTTGGAATCACTTGATTATGAATCACTTGGTACTTGCGAACCGTGTCTCATGGGCAAGATGACTAAAACACCGTTCTCCAGAACTATGGAGAGAGCAACTGATTTATTGGAAATCATACATACAGATGTATGTGGTCCGAGGAATATTGAGGCTCGTAGCGGATATCGTTATTTTCTCACCTTCACAGATGATTTGAGCAGATATGGGTATATCTACTTAATGAAACATAAGTCTGAAACATTTGAAAAGTTCAAAGATTTTCAGAGCGAAGTTGAAAATCATCGTAACAAGAAAATTAAGTTTCTACGATCAGATCGTGGAGGAGAATATTTGAGTTACGAGTTTGGCCTACATTTGAAACAATGCGGAATAGTTTCGCAACTCACGCCACCCGGAACACCACAGCGTAATGGTGTGTCCGAACGTCGTAATCGTACTTTACTAGATATGGTGCGATCTATGATGTCTCTTACTGATTTACCGCTATCGTTTTGGGGTTATGCTTTAGAGACGGCTGCATTCACTCTAAATAGGGCACCATCGAAATCCGTTGAGACGACGCCTTATGAACTATGGTTTGGCAAGAAACCAAAGTTGTCGTTTCTTAAAGTTTGGGGTTGTGATGCTTATGTGAAGAAACTTCAACCTGATAAGCTCGAACCTAAATCGGAGAAATGTGTATTCATAGGATACCCAAAGGAGACTGTTGGGTACACCTTCTATCACAGATCCGAAGGCAAGACATTCGTTGCTAAGAATGGATCCTTTCTAGAGAAGGAGTTTCTCTCGAAAGAAGTGAGTGGGAGGAAAGTAGAACTTGATGACGTAACTGTACCTACTCCCTTATTGGAAAGTAGATCATCACAGAAACCAGTTTCTGCGACACCTACACCAATTAGTGAGGAAGTTAATGATAATGATCATGAAACTTCAGATCAAGTTATTACTGAACCTCGTAGGTCAACCAGATTAAGATCCGCACCAGAGTGGTATGGTAATCGTGTTCTGGAGGTTATGTTACTAGACCATGACGAACCTACGAACTATGAAGAAGCGATAGTGAGCCCAGATTCCGCAAAATGGCTTGAGGCCATGAAATCCGAGATGGGATCCATGTATGAGAACAAAGTATGGACTTTGGTTGACTTGCCCGATGATCGGCAAGCTATTGAAAATAAATGGATCTTCAAGAAGAAGACTGACGCTGACGGTAATGTTACTGTCTATAAAGCTCGACTTGTTGCAAAAGGTTTTCGACAAGTTCAAGGGATTGACTACGATGAGACCTTCTCACCCGTAGCGATGCTCAAGTCTGTCTGAATCATGTTAGCAATTGCCGCATTTTATGATTATGAAATTTGGCAAATGGATGTCAAAACTGCATTCCTGAATGGATTTCTGGAAGAAGAGTTGTATATGATGCAACCGGAAGGTTTTGTCGATCCAAAGGGAGCTAACAAAGTGTGCAAGCTCCAGCGATCCATTTATGGACTGGTGCAAGCCTCTCAGAGTTGGAATAAATTCTTTGATAGTGTGATCAAAGCATTTGGTTTTATACAGACTTTTGGAGAAGCCTGTATTTACAAGAAAGTGAGTGGGAGCTCTGTAGCATTTCTGATATTATATGTGGATGACATATTGCTAATTGGAAATGATATAGAATTTCTGGATAGCATAAAGGGATACTTGAATAAGAGTTTTTCAATGGAAGACCTCGGTGAAGCTGCATATATATTAGGCATCAAGATCTATAGAGATAGATCAAGACGCTTAATTGGACTTTCACAAAGCACATACCTTGACAAAGTTTTGAAGAAGTTCAAAATGGATCAAGCAAAGAAAGGGTTCTTGCCTGTACTACAAGTTGTGAGATTGAGTAAGACTCAATGCCCGACCACTGCAGAAGATAGAGAGAAGATGAAAGATGTTCCCTATGCTTCAGCCATAGGCTCTATCATGTATGCAATGCTTTGTACCAGACCTGATGTGTGCCTTGCTATAAGTTTAGCAGGGAGGTACCAAAGTAATCCAGGAGTGGATCACTGGACAGCGGTCAAGAACATCCTGAAATACCTGAAAAGGACTAAGGATATGTTTCTCGTTTATGGAGGTGACAAAGAGCTCATCGTAAATGGTTATGTTGATGCAAGCTTTGACACTGATCCGGACAATTCTAAATCGCAAACCGGATACGTGTTTACATTGAACGGTGGAGCTGTTAGTTGGTGCAGTTCTAAGCAAAGTGTCGTAGCGGGATCTACGTGTGAAGCGGAGTACATAGCTGCTTTGGAAGCAGCAAATGAAGGAGTCTGGATGAAGGAGTTCATATCCGATCTAGGTGTCATACCTAGTGCATCGGGACCAATGAACATCTTTTGTGACAATACTGGTGCTATTGCCTTAGCAAAGAAATCCAGATTTCACAAGAGAACCAAGCACATCAAAAGACGCTTCAATTCCATCCGGGATTTAGTCCAGGTGGGAAACATAGAAATTTGCAAGATACATACGGATCTGAATGTTGCAGACCCATTGACTAAGCCTCTTCCACGAGAAAAACATGATCAGCAACAAGACTCCATCGGTGTAAGAATCATTACTGTGTAATCTAGATTATCGACTCTAGTGCAAGTGGGAGACTGAAGGAAATATGCCCTAGAGGCAATCATAAAGTTATTATTTATTTCCTTATATCATGATAAATGTTTATTATTCATGCTAGAATTGTATTAACCGGAAACATAATACATGTGTGAATACATAGACAAACAGTGTGTCACTAGTATGCCTCTACTTGACTAGCTCGTTGATCAAAAATGGTTATGTTTCCTAGGCATAGACATGAGTTGTCATTTGATTAACGGGATCACATCATTAGGAGAATGATGTGATTGACTTGACCCATTCCGTTAGCTTAGCACTCGATCGTTTAGTATGTTGCTATTGCTTTCTTCATGACTTATACATGTTCCTATGACTATGAGATTATGCAACTCCCGTTTACCGGAGGAACACTTTGTGTGCTACCAAACGTCACAACGTAACTGGGTGATTATAAAGGTGCTCTACAGGTGTCTCCAAAGGTACTTGTTGGGTTGGCGTATTTCGAGATTAGGATTTGTCACTCCGATTGTCGGAGAGGTATCTCTGGGCCCACTCAGTAATACACATCACTATAAGCCTTGCAAGCATTGTGACTAATGAGTTAGTTGCGGGATGATGTATTACGGAACGAGTAAAGAGACTTGCCGGTAACGAGATTGAACTAGGTATCGAGATACGGACGATCGAATCTCGGGCAAGTAACATACCTATGACAAAGTGAACAACGTATGTTGTTATGCGGTCTAACCGATAAAGATCTTCGTAGAATATGTGGGAACCAATATGAGCATCCAGGTTCCGCTATTGGTTATTGACCGGAGAGGTGCTCGGTCATGTCTACATAGTTCTCGAACTCGTAGGGTCCGCACGCTTAACGTTACGATGACAATTATATTATGAGTTTATATGTTTTGATGTACCGAAGGTTGTTAGGAGTCCCGGATGTGATCACAGACATGATGAGGAGTCTCGAAATGGTCGAGACATAAAGATTGATCTATTGGAAGCCTACGTTTGGACATCGGAAGTGTTCCGGGTGAAATCAGGATTTTTTCGGAGTACCGGGAGGTTACCGGAACCCCCCGGTAACTTAATGGGCCTTAGTGGGCCTAGGTGGAAGAGAGGAGAGGAGGCCAGGGCAGGGCCGCACGCCCCTCCCCCCCAATCCGAATAGGACAAGGAGAGGGGGGGGGGGCGGCACCCCCCCTTTCCTTCCTCCCCTCCACCTCTTCCCCCTCTCTCTCCTAGTCCAACATGGAAAGGGGGGGAGTCCTACTCCCGGTAGGAGTAGGACTCCTCCTGGCGCGCCTCTCCCCTTGGCCGGCCGAACCCCCCCCCCCTTGCTCCTTTATATACGGGGGCAGGGGGCACCTCTAGACACACAATTGATCATTGATCTCTTAGCCGTGTGCGGTGCCCCCCTCCACCATATTACACCTCGATAATAGCGTAGCGGTGCTTAGGCGAAGCCCTGCATCGGTAGAACATCAACATTGTCACCACGCCGTCGTGCTGACGAAACTCTCCGTCAACACTCGGCTAGATCGGAGTTCGAGGGACGTCATCGAGCTGAACGTGTGGTGAACTCGGAGGTGCCGTGCGTTCGGTACTTGATCGGTCGGATCGTGAAGACGTACGACTACATCAACTGCGTTGTGTTAACGCTTCCGCTTTCGGTCTACGAGGGTACGTGGACAACACTCTCCCCTCTCGTTGCTATGCATCACCATGATCTTGAGTGTGCGTAGAATTTTTTTGAAATTACTACGTTCCCCAACACCAACACGCTCGATCCCATTTGGCCGGACACACTTTTCTAGGTCATGCCCGGCCGCGGAAGACCAACACGTCGCAGCCCCACCTAGGGTCAACAGAGAGGTCAGCAAGCCGGTCTAAATCCTATGCGCGCAGGGGTCTGGGCCCATCGCCCATTGCACACCTGCACGTTGCGTACGCGGCCGGAAGCAGACCTAGCCTAGCAGGCGTTCTAGTCCAATCCGGCGCGCGCCGCTCCGTCGCTGACGTCAAGAAGAGCTTCGGCTGATACCACGACGTCGAGTGCCCATAACTATTCCCACGTAGTTGGTTAGTGCGTATAGACCAAATGGCCAGACTCAGATCAAATACCAAGATCTCGTTAAGCGTGTTAAGTATCCAAGAACGCCGACCAGGGCCAGGCCAACCTATCTCCTATGTGGTCTCAACCTGCCCAGTCACTCCGCCACAAAGTAACAGTCGGGGGCCGTCAGGAACCCAGGCCCACCTCTACCGGGATGGAGCCACCTGTCCTTTCAGCCCCCTCATCAGAATCATTTGCGGGTACTCCTCGAGCCGACCCGACTTTAGTCACCACATGTATCATGCATAAAGTATATAGTATATACCCGTGATCACCTCCCGCAGTGATCACGGCCCAGTAGTATAGCATGGCAGACAGACAAGAATGTAGGGCCACTGATGGAAAAAACTAGCATCCTATTCTAAGCAGTAGGATAGCAGGTAAGGGTAACAACTGTAGCAACAATGAGAGGCTATGCAACATAATAGGATTAACAGAAAGCAGTAACATGCTACACTACTCTAATGCAAGCAGTATAGAGAAGAATAGGCGATATCTGGTGATCAAGGGGGGGCTTGCCTGGTTGCTCTGGCAAGGAGGGGTCGTCAACTCCGTAGTCGAACGGGGCAGCAGCAACGTCGGTCTCGTAGGCTACCGAGAGATGAGGGGGAAGAAACAATAAATATAATGCAAACATAAACAGTAATTGTTATAATTTCTGGAATTATTATAATTACTAAATTCGAATTATTCCAAAACATAATTGTTAAGTGTACCAAGAACTGTACCCAGCTGATGAGCAGAGAGGCTGACCAGTGGGCCTAGTTGACTGGGCCAACTGCCCAGTCAGCAGAGGCTGACTGGTGGGGCCTCTGCTGAGCCAGTAGGTCCAGTCAACAGTCAACTGTTTGACTGTTGACAGGTCAACCTGACCAGTGGGCCCCATGTGTTAGTGTAACACTCTATTTAACAGCTTTTATTTATTTCATTTTAAACTAATTAGCTGGTGGGCCCTGCCTGTCAGTGGGGCACTAATTAACAGGGTTAATTTAGCTAACCTAATTATCAATAGGGTGGGCCCGCGTGTCAAGGGGGATTAGGGGTGGTGGCTAGTGGCTAACGAAGGCCACGTCGACGACTAACTCCGGTGTGGCAGGGGAAACTCCAGTCGGCCGATTTTGGCAATAGAGGGACGCGCAGCGGGGCTCTACGCGAAGCTGACGGCGTGGTGAGGCGAGCGCGGGACGACGTGCAGCGACGGGCGCGCGCAAGGCAGGGAGCGGGGTGGCTCGGCCAAGAGCGAGCGACGGCAGCAGAGCCGCGGCAGGTGAAGGCGAGGCCATGTGAGGGCATGGCGAGGCCAGCAGGGGGCGGCGCCGGCGCGAGCCGGGTGAAGGCAGGCGCGGACGGCTGCGGCGGCGCGTGCGCGCGTGGTGAGGAGAGGCGCGGGGATGGGCAGGAGTGGGGAGCACGCACGCGCATGCAGGTGACCGTGGAGCTCCAGAGAGTTCAGCCGCGGTGGTGTATGGCGTCAACGGCGACGGGTTCGACTAGGGAAGGGGAAAATCGGTGGAGGTGCTCATGGGGAAGTCGTTGGCGAGCTCGAGGGGGTCGGGGAAGGCTCGGACCAACGGCATCTGGTGACAGGCGACGATGATGTGGTGCGGTGCACGAGTTGGGGAAGACGGCGGGAGATCCGGCGATGCAGTGCTCCTCGGCTCGAGCTGGGGTTGTAGTCGAAGAAGTGGTCGATGGTGGAGCTCGCTGGCATAGTCCTAGGGTGCGGAGTGGCCGGAGAGCACGCGGGCGAGCAGATCCATGGCGATGGTGGCTCGGCCATGCGCGAGGAAGAAGAAGGCGACGCGAGGGGGGAATGGCTAAGCTAGAATTTGCCACGGGATGAGGAGGCATCCTTGTAGGCGTCGGCGGCGGGCGGGAGGCCGCAGGATGGCCGACGTGTGTCCAGAACCCAGCCATGGCTGGTAAGATGGCGCCACTCCTCTGTCTGATGAACAGAGAGAGGGGATGAGGGGAGCTGGTGGGCTGGGCCTCACTGTGCACTTGAGGCCCAACTGCACAGTGGGGGGGGGGGGGCTTTTATTTTTCTTTTACCTTTTCTGTTTTCACTTTTTTTGTTTTGTCTTTATTTTAGCCACGAATTGACTTTTCTAAAATATGCAACTTGTCACATAATTACCAATGCATTTTATAGCACTACCACAATAGTTTTGGAAGGCTTTTGAATTGGTTTGGAATTATTATTATTTTAAAAGCGAATAAAATATTGTTTTGCCCCTGTATTAAATATTTTAGGTCATCTAAACACCACTTAAAAATATTGGTTCACCACCATAATTAGTTATGGAATAGTTGCCACATGATGAACATTTTAGTTTTAATGTTTGAAAAATTTATCGTTTGACTGTATTTTAAATTTGAATTCCGAATCAGTTTTGAATTAACGCGAGATTAACAACGGTAATCGAAGTGACGTGGCACCATTAGCAGAGAATTACTGTAGCTTAATTATCCGGGCGTCACAATTCTCCTCCACTACAAGAAATCTCGTCCCGAGATTTAAGAGGGGAGTAAAGGGGGAAGGTACTGGTTACGAAATTCTAACGACTCTTCTCGGTCTTGGTTGCTCTTCTCGAAGCGGTCGATCCATTACATAGATGTCTACATTTCTGTGCTTCACGTCATCATGATGAAGTCGGCATCCTTTCTTTGGGATCTTCACCGTACTTACGAAAGGATAAGAGGGGAGAACCCTATAAGGTCGGATTCTAACAAGATTGGGCATCGGACGGTTAATTCAGGGGAAGAAGCATAAGTATCTCCCGAATGGAAACTTAAGAAGATACCGAGAGCAAAGTAAGAAGGTACCATGAGAAGTTTCAAACGGATAGGCAATCGTTCAATGTCTGAAACAAAGTGTGAAAGGGGTCCAGAGCAACAAGATTAAGTATTGTGTCTGTTACCAGATTAGATCACTAGGAAGGTGGCTCGTGATCTTTCATACGAAGCCAAGCGTGAGGAATAACTTTAGGAACAGGGGTGTACACGAGAGTCAGGTTTCGATCCTGTGGAACTGTGGGTTATGGGCCCACCATGTGGGTTAAAAGTAGAAAGAGGGGTGACGTCTTGCACGATCATGTAAGCAAGGCATGTCAGAGAATAACCGATCAGTTATGTTGGTAGCATCGTTGGTGCCAAGGGCGAGGGACGAAGAGAACCATTTTCCTGCTCGTTGAACGAGGCGGACCAATAGGCAAAGTTCTCGTCCATCGGTGGTTACCAGAATGTCATCAACAATAGTAACAGGGTCTTGCTGACAGAAATGTACACCGATGTGTTTACATAAGCAGGAGAATATTTCTGCTTGGATCATATAGATCGCAAGCAACGATAAACCAACCAATTAAAAGGAAAAGATGATTATTAGATTAAACAGAACAATGGAAAGGAAAATGTGTTTAAACACATATATCAGGGGTATATCCTTCCCAAAGTCAAGCAGAGGATGATATCCAAGACAGGATATAACGTACAGAATCCCTTAGGAAAGGGGAGAGAAATTTCAAGACATTACCCATACAGTAGTATTTGGATAATTTGATAAAGAAAATTTAGCATTTTGCTTCAAATGTTCTTATTGAAAATCGGAGTACCATAGACATGCTCCGAGATAGCACTGCTATGGTCTTCAAGCGAAGGTCAGACCTTGGATACACAAAGGATCCATCGGGATCAACTCATAGAATAAGTCATACAATGTAACGCCCACGATGCGGCTATATCTCCCACGTGTCGAGGCACGACTTAGAGGCATAACCGCATTGTGGTATTGTCGCAAGAAGGGTTATCTTCACACAATTCCATGTAATGAACAAGAATGGGATAACGAGAGTTGGCTTACAATCGCCACTTCACACAATACATAAATTAATTCATACATCATCCAAAATCCACACATAGACCGACTACGGTCAAATCCAAATGAAAATAAGATAACCCCAAATGCTAGATCCCCGATCGTCCCAACTGGGCTCCACTACTGATCATCAGGAAAAGAAACATAGTAACGACCATGTTCCTCGTCGAACTCCCACTTGAGCTCGGTTGCGTCACCTGCACTGGCATCGTCGGCACCTGAAACTATTTTGGTAGAATCTGTGAGTCACGAGGACTCAGCAATCTCACACCCGCGAGATCAAGACTATTTAAGCTTATAGGAAAGGATGGTGTAATGAGGTGGAGCTGCAGCAGGCACTAAGCATATATGGTGGCTAACATACGCAAGTGAGAGCGAGAGGAGAAGCAACGCAACGGTTGTGAAGCTAGAAATGATCAAGAAGTGATCCTGAAACTACTTACGTTCATGCATAACTCAAACCGTGTTCACTTCCCGGACTCCGCCGAGAAGATACCATGACGGCTACACACACGGTTGATGTATTTTAATTAAGTCGAGTGACAAGTTCTCTACAACCGGACATTAACAAATTCTCATCTGCCTCATAACCGCAGGCACGGCTTTCGAAAGATAATACCCTGCAGGGGTGTCCCAACTTAGCCCAATATAAGCTCTCACGGTCAACGAAGGATAAACCTTCTCCCAGGAAGACCCGATCAGTCTCGGAATCCCGGTTTACAAGACATTTCGACAATGGTAAAACAAGACCAGCAAAGCCGCCCGAATGTGCCGACAAATCCCGATAGGAGCTGCACATATCTCGTTCTCAGGGCACACCGGATTGTCCAAGCTTCCGATAGGCGAGCACAGAGTTGCCCCTGGTGGCCACCGGCGACTGACAGGTTGGACCAATACTCAGAGGAGCACTGGCCTGGGGGTTTAAATAAAGATGACCCTCGGGCTCGCGAAAACCCAAGGGAAAAGGCTTAGGTGGAAAATGGTAAAACCAAAGTTGGGACTTGCTGGAGGAGTTTTATTCAAGGCGAACTGTCAAGGGGGTCCCATAAATCACCCAACCGCGTAAGGAACGCAAACTCAAGGGACATAATACCGGTATGACGGAAACTAAGGTGGCAAGAGTGGAACAAAACACCAGGCATAAGGCCGAGCCTTCCACAAAAGTGCAAAAGATAACAGGTTCACGGACTTGGTGAAATTACTGGACATGGCTGAAACAACATTAAGTAGCAATGTTCAGAGCAAGAACTCAACATGCTACAGGAACTTAACATAACAAAACAAGGCATGGAATTAATCTACTAAATGTATAGGACAAAAGTCCCTTACTGACCATAAGCCAAAAAGGAACAGAAGATATGATGGCAACCATGTAAACATAGCAAGTTTCGTTAACAGGTTTCAGACTTAGTAGAAAACAGAGCATGGCAGAAACAGACATTATGAGGGCATTTTGGTTAGCTTGATGCACTCAGCACAAGGCAATGCATTACAAAACAAGCCTACCTACAGCAAGATGGCATGTTTATGAAGCTATCCATGGCAAAAGCAAGTACATAGCATGTATGAAACAACTACAACAACCTTGGCAAAATTGAATATCATGTTAACAATCTGCCAGAAATATTTTATAGCAAAAGTAGAGCAATATTGAGACATGCTAGGTTACTCCATAATTGCAAACAGGGACATGGATGGATAGAGTAGACCTATATTTACAAAACATCCTTCATGAACATCACCAAAAGGAGCATGGATCTGTCTATAGCCACATGGATACATAGCAACAAAATAACAGCAGTCACAGACTTGGCAAAATTACTAAGTCCCTGAAAACAGAAACATCACGAAGCCTAGTTTGCATGCTTGTGCTAGTCACCAAAGAGATAAAATAAATACATGACATACATCTCTGTAAAGATGGCATGGCATAAATCAAAACACATGTAGAGCTCATGCCCATATGATGCACATATTAAATGCAACAAATATAACAAATCCTCATGTTCTGATAAGTAACAGCAGGTAACAGCATATAGCACTCTTGCACCAGAGATTTGGGCATCAAGATGGACTCAAATGAACATGGCATAATGTAACAAAATTAAGAGAATCTCGAGGCGAACATTTTAATATATTACACGCACGAAATAGAGCTATATGCAGAGAGTTATGATGCAATGAACAGGAGCATGTAATGTAAAAGATCTGGGACTTGGAGAATTTTCGGGGGGGGGGGGGGGAAGAAAAGTCAACCTCTGGTCCAGCCCGATCTAGCGTTCACGCGCGGGCCGAGGTTCGTCGGGCTCGCCGGTGCTGCTGCCGGAGACGGAGGACGGGGCAGCCGGAGGAGAGGAGGGAGACGGCGGCGCTCGGGCGGAGAGGAGGAGGAGGAGGCGCCGGGGAGGCGCGGGAGGTGCGGCGGCGGCGGAGGGCGGCGACGCCGGGCGGAGCGGCGCGGTCAGGGCGGCGCCGGCGCTGGCGAACGTCGGGCGCGACGGCGAGGACGGCGGGGCGGCCGCGCGGGCGGAGGAGGAAGGAGCTCGGGCGGCGGGGCGGCGCACGGGCTCGGGGGGGCCAGGCACGAGCCCGGCGGGCCGGTGGCGCGCGCGGCGTACGGGCGCCACGTGGTGGCTGCGGATAGGGCGAGGGGCAGCGGCAGACGTGTCCGGCGGCTGAGGAAGAAGCTTCCGGCGGCGCAGAGGGGAAATGATCTAGGGTTTGATCCGAAAATTCGGAGGGGGAGGTGTTTTTATAGGTAGAGGGAGCTAGGAGACTCCAAATGGAGTGCGGTTTTCGCCCACACGATCATGATCGAACGACCTAGAGCATGGAGGAGACTTAGAGGAACTTTAGGCTGTTTGGAGGGGGGTTTTGCTGCAACACACAAAAGGACTTTGCGGTTACCCGGTTAAACGTTGGAGCATCAAACGACCTCCAAATGGAACGAAACTTGACAGGTGGTCTACCGGTGGTGTACCAAGGCCACTTGGCAAACCTCGGTCCATTCCAAGAACATTCAACACCCGCTCACAAAAGAAACAAGATGGGTGCGCCGGTGCACGTGGGAGTGTCGGATTGCAAAACGGACAACGGGGAAAATGCTCGGACGCATAAGACGAACACGTATGCAAATGCAATGCACATGATGACATGATATGAGATGCATGACATGAACAAAAATGCAAAACGAAAACGAAACCCAACCACGGAGGGAATATCATAACACGTAGCCGTAAATGGCAAGATTGGAGTTACAAATATGGAAGTTACATCCGGGGTGTTACAACACTCCACCACTACGAGAGGATCTCGTCCCGAGATCTAGGACTGAAAGAACTCCGGATATTCGGAATGGAGGTGCTCCTCGCGTTCCCAGGTGGCTTCTCGGTCGGAATGGTGCAACCACTTCACTTTCAGGAATTTGATTGACTTGTTGCGAGTCTTGTGCTCAGTTTCTTCAAGAATAGCAATGGGGGCTCGTGATAAGACAGATCTTCTTGGAGGTCAATCTCTTCGAAGTTGATGGTGCGCTTAGGAATCTTGAAGCACTTGCGGAGCTGTGACACGTGGAACACATCGTGCACGTTCGTGAAGTTGGATGGAAGCTCAAGTTGATAGGCGAGGTCGCCTCTTTTGCCAATGATCTTGAAAGGACCCACGTATCTAGGGGCAAGCTTCCCTTTGATACCGAAGCGACGAGTGCCTTTCATTGGAGAGACGCGGAGGTAGACATGGTCTCCGATCTCGAAAGCCACATCACAGTGCTTACTATCATAGTAACTCTTCTGGCGCGATTGCGCGGCTTTGAGATTTTCACGGATGACTTTACGCATTTCTTCAGCCTCTGTGATTAAGTCATTGCCAAGAAGTTGGCGTTCACCAGTCTCTGACCAATTAAGAGGAGTACGGCACTTTCTGCCATAGAGAATCTCGAATGGGGCCTTGCCCGAACTCGCTTGGAAGCTGTTGTTGTAGGAGAATTCGGCATATGGAAGACAATCTTCCCATTTCATGCCAAAGGAAATGACACAAGCCCTGAGCATATCTTCAAGAATTTGATTGACTCGCTCGACTTGGCCACTAGTTTGAGGATGGAAAGCTGTGCTGAAGCGAATGTTGGTGCCCATGGCCTTTTGGAAGGAGTCCCAGAACTTAGAAGTGAAGATGCTTCCACGATTTGAAGATATCAATTGTGGAATGTCGTGCAAGGAGACAATCCTGGAGGTGTATAGCTCTGCCAACTGAGCTGCTGTGATAGATTCTTTGATAGGAAGAAAATGAGCCACTTTAGTAAGCTTGTCAATGACAACGAAGATAGCATCATTTCCACGCTTGGACTTTGGAAACCCAGTCACGAAGTCCATTTTGATATGATCAAACTTCCATTCTGGGATAGCAAGAGGTTGGAGGAGACCAGCTGGTCGTTGGTGTTCTGCTTTCACCCTTCGACAGACATCACATTCATTCACGAATTGAGCGATTTCTCGCTTCATTCGAGTCCACCAATACGACTGCTTGAGGTCATGGTACATCTTCGTACTTCCAGGATGAATGGAAAGAAGAGAATTGTGCGCCTCGTTCATTATGACTTTCCTTAGATCACCTTTAGGAACCACAATCCGGTCCTCGAAGAATAAAGTGTCTCTGTCATCAATGTGATAGCACTTGTATTTGGAAAGACCCTTGTCGATACCACGTTTAACCTTCTTCACCATGGTATCCAGGAGTTGTGCCTCACGAATTTGATCTTCCAAAGTAGGAGAGACTATGAGGTTGGCAAGAAAACCTTGAGGAACAACTTGGAGATTCAGCTTGCGGAAAGCTTCACAAAGATCCGGTTGGAAAGGCTTGAGAATTAAACTGTTGCAATAAGCCTTCCTGCTCAAAGCATCTGCAATGACATTGGCTTTGCCTAGAGTATATTCAATACTCGGATTGTACTCTTGAATCATTTCGACCCATCGAGTCTGCCTGAGGTTGAGGTTGGGCTGAGTGAAGATGTACTTGAGACTCTTGTGATCGGTGAATATGTCCACTTTTCTTCCCAACAAGAGATGTCTCCATGTTATTAATGCATGGACAACTGCCGCCAACTCAAGATCGTGAGTGGGGTAGTTCTTTTCGTTGGGCTTCAACTGACGAGAGGTATAGGCCATAACTTTCTTCTCTTGCATTAACACAGCACCGAGACCTTGAAGAGAAGCATCACAGAAAACTTCGAATGGCTTGGATTCGTCAGGAGGAGTTAAGACAGGAGCTGTGACGAGTTTCTCTTTGAGAGTGTTGAAAGCAGCGTCACACTCAGGAGACCAGACATACTTCTCATGCTTCTGGAGGAGGTTGGAAAGAGGCTTTGCAATCTTAGAGAAATTCTCAACGAATCTTAGGCAATAGCTTGCAAGACCAAGAAAACTGCGAAGCTGCTTGACATTCTGAGGAGGTTCCGAATTCACAATTCCGGACACCTTCTCGGGATTAACTGCGATGCCCTTGGCAGAGATGATATGACCAAGGTAAAGAACTTCATCGAGCCAAAACTCACATTTGGAAAACTTCGCATAAAATTGATACTCTCTGAGCTTGTCGAGCACCAATCGCAAATGTTTGGCATGATCCTTCTTATTCTTGGAGAAGACCAAGATATCATTGAGATACACCAGGACGAATTCATTGGTATAGGGGTTGAATATGAAATTCATCTTCCGAGACAATGTTGGAGGAGCATTGACAAGGCCGAAAGACATGACAGTATATTCATAAGAACCAAAGCTTGTTCTGAATGCTGTCTTGGGAATATCTTCTTCACGAATGCGAATCTGATGATAACCCATACGAAGGTCAAGCTTGGAGAATACTTTAGCACCCTTAAGTTGCTCGAATAGCTCATTGATGTTGGGAAGTGGATACTTGTTCTTGATTATCTTCTTGTTCAATGGACGGTAGTCGACACAAAGTCGGTCTGTGCCATCCTTCTTCTGGACAAAAAGAACACCACAACCCCACGGAGATGAACTCGGTCTGATCAAACCCAGACGCTCTTGTTCATCGAGCTGTTTATTCAATTCCTTCAGCTCCTTGGGTCCAAGCTTGTAAGGATGCTTGCAAACGGGTTCAGTGCCGGGCTCAAGATCGATAACGAACTCAACTGGCCGGTGAGGAGGCATACCCGGAAGCTCTTCTGGAAAGACATCTTGGTACTCACAAATGACTGGAATTTGAGAGATGGCATTCCATTCGCCCTTCTCATTGAGAGAAAATAACCGAATGGTTTCATCACGAGCGGCATAAATGATAACATCCTCAGACGAGTGTGTCAATTGAATTTCCCTGGCAGCACAATCAAGTTGATCCTTGTGCTTAGAAAGCCAGTCCATCCCGAGAATTAGATCAATATCCGAGTCACCAAGAACAATTGGTTTAGACAGAAATTTATAGTTCCCCATCTTGATGGAAACATCCGGAACCATGTAGCTTGCGTTCATGCATTTGCCTGGAGAGACAACTGCTAACGTACTAGGCAATTCTTGGAAAGGCAACTCATGCTTGGATGCAAATGGTCTTGAGATGAAACTAAGCGATGCACCAGTGTCAAAAAGAACTTTTGCAGGAAAATCATTAACTGAGAGATTACCCATTATCACATTAGTAGATTCCTCCGCTTGAGCTACGTTCATCATGTTGACCTTTGCAAACTTGGGATTATGTTTGACCACTGCATTGCTGGAAGATCTCACAGGAGGAGGGGGCGGAAGGCGCCTTTGGTTGAAGCACTTGTTAACATAGTGAACTTTCTGCTGACACTTGTTGCAAGTCACCTCCGAGAGCGGATGATGATAAGGAGCATTCGACTTTGGAGCTTGATTCTGAGACTTGTTCTGATAGCCAGAGTTGGAAGAGTGGGAAGATCCATGGCCACCTTTGTTCTTCTGCTGGTAAGGCTGACGAAACGGAGGAGGAGGAGGCAACCAGAACTTCTGTTGCTTAGCAGCCACTAGTGAGGAAGAAGAAGACTGAACTGCGTCCCTGACTCTCTTCTTAGAAGCCTCACACTTGAGCTGAGCAGCCTCTTGCTTCAGTGCCATATTGTAGAAATCATCATACTTGGTCGGCTCAAAAAGCACGAGAGGCAATTGCAAATCTTCTCTGAGGCAACCTCTGAATTGATAGATCATGCTCTTTTCATCAGGAACGTCTTGCTTAGCGAAACGAGCGAGTTTTTGAAACTGAGTATTGTATTGATACACGGACATGTTGCCTTGCTTGAGATTGCGGAACTCCTCACGCTTGCTCTCAACAACACTTTGTGGAATGTGGTGAGCTTTGAAGTCCCGACAGAAGTCAGTCCAAGTGATCACACGACCTCCTCTGGAATCTTTGTATTTAGATACCACTAGGCAGCTTGATCCTTGAGTTGAAAAGAAGCGAACTTGACAAAGTCCTCAGGCCTGACATTGCTACATTCAAAATGCTTGTTGATGTCCACGAGCCAATCATCGGCATATGTGGCCTCGGCATAGTAGCTGAATGACTTGGGCTGATTTGCGAGAAACTGGTTGAGGGTAGCGAAGTGAGGCTGATTGTTGCCTTGGCCTTGATTTCCTTGATTGCCTTGCCCTTGGGTACGTTCTTGCAAGAGTTGCAGAATCATCTGAGCATTGGCGTTGGTGGCTGCCATGATAGCTTGCCATGCCTCCGGAGGCGGAGCTGGTGGCGGAGGGTTCGCTTGACTCCCTTCATTGCGTTCCGGATTCTGATGCGTTGGCGGAGCCATCCTGAAGAGGGTGACATCCGTTAGCATCTTGATAGACAGATAGGCAAATTGAATCAACGGATAGAAATTGCAACATATAGTCTTCACAATAAACATTCGAACAAGGACGAACGAATGAATTCCATAGTAAATCATCACACTTCCATTAAGTTGAGAAGCCACTTAGGAAAAGGTATGGAATCAAAATTTGACTTCGAAGCAACTCGAATACCACAATTCAAAACAAAACAAAGTATTGGCTTGCAGAATAAGCCGGAACAAACATATGATAGAGATTTCGTCCGAAGTTTTCGTGGTGGGGCCCACACGAGCTCGATCGTACAACACCATCATGTACAAGGCAGTGTACATGACATACGAAGCGTCCCCGAGTCGGCATAGCCAAGGACTCTTTAAGACACTACGAGACCACTGTAAAACCAACCGTGGAAAGGCGGACCACTAGACGTCGAACCCCAATCTCATATCATGCGTCTGTCGGAAAGATATCCTAGGAGCTACTTGAATTCCCACTTATAAACTCCCAAAACTTTCTGGTTATGCAATCTGGTGTTGGGGATACAGGGGACACAAAATATATCACCCAAACTAGCAATCCCTAGATCCAGCTGTATCCATCCGTCAACACATAACCAAGAAACCATCGGAAATCGTGTACCTCAACCTTCGAAAAGCATCCGTTATACGAGTTATGGCAATACTCCCGAACTCCTGCCCCAGTACTGGGTGGCGTCGAGGTGATCTCACCAACAACTGCATAAAAGAGATTTTTCGATGTCGGCGAAACTCAGGTATTCCCGAACTGCAACGATAAAATTGTGATGACAACACCTCGGAGCTCAACTCCCCGGGACACTGCCACAACCCCTAAATGTCAGGAGGCACCAAGAACAATGTTCTCGTCACAAAACCATCGGAACGATTCTAAGATAGCCGCGTGATCCTAAAAAAAATTTAGTGAAATTTGAGGAGAGAAGAGTCAAAACTTCTACGCCAGGAGACCTCACCAGAGCGATGAAGGGACTGAGGAGTAAAAAAGAATCCTACTCTCCGATATATATAATCCTAAGACTCAAAACATTTTTGTTCTAGACTCAATAACGCCAGCGATTCGATCAAGCAGGGGGCTCCTAAGTCGGGGATGGCTCTGATTACCAACTTGTAACGCCCACGATGCGGCTATATCTCCCACGTGTCGAGGCACGACTTAGAGGCATAACCGCATTGTGGTATTGTCGCAAGAAGGGTTATCTTCACACAATCCCATGTAATGAACAAGAATGGGATAACAAGAGTTGGCTTACAATCGCCACTTCACACAATACATAAATTAATTCATACATCATCCAAAATCCACACATAGACCGACTACGGTCAAATCCAAATGAAAATAAGATAACCCCAAATGCTAGATCCCCGATCGTCCCAACTGGGCTCCACTACTGATCATCAGGAAAAGAAATATAGTAACGACCACGTTCCTCGTCGAACTCCCATTTGAGCTCGGTTGCGTCACTTGCACTGGCATCGTCGGCACCTGAAACTGTTTTGGTAGAATCTGTGAGTCACGAGGACTCAGCAATCTCACACCCGCGAGATCAAGACTATTTAAGCTTATAGGAAAGGATGGTGTAATGAGGTGGAGCTGCAGCAGGCACTAAGCATATATGGTGGCTAACATACGCAAGTGAGAGCGAGAAGAGAAGCAACGCAACGGTCGTGAAGCTAGAAATGATCAAGAAGTGATCCTGAAACTACTTACGTTCATGCATAACTCAAACCGTGTTCACTTCCCGGACTCTGCCGAGAAGAGACCATCACGGCTACACACACGGTTGATGTATTTTAATTAAGTCGAGTGACAAGTTCTCTACAACCGGACATTAACAAATTCCCATCTGCCTCATAACCGCGGGCACGGCTTTCGAAAGATAATTCCCTGCAGGGGTGTCCCAACTTAGCCCATTATAAGCTTTCACGGTCAACGAAGGATAAACCTTCTCCCAGGAAGACCCGATCAGTCTCGGAATCCCGGTTTACAAGAAATTTCGACAATGGTAAAACAAGACCAGCAAAGCCGCCCGAATGTGCCGACAAATCCCGATAGGAGCTACACATATCTCGTTCTCAGGGCACACCGGATTGTCCAAGCTTCCAATAGGCGAGCCCAGAGTTGCCCCTGGTGGCCACCGGCGACTGACAGGTTGGACCAATACTCAGAGGAGCACTGGCCCATGGGTTTAAATAAAGATGACTCTCGGGCTCGCGAAAACCCAAGGGAAAAGGCTTAGGTGGCAAATGGTAAAACCAAAGTTGGGCCTTGCTGGAGGAGTTTTATTCAAAGCAAACTGTCAAGGGGTCCCATAAATCACCCAACCGCGTAAGGAACGCAAACTCAAGGAACATAATACCGGTATGACAGAAACTAGGGCGGCAAGAGTGGAACAAAACACCAGGCATAAGGCCGAGCCTTCCACCCTTTACCAAATATATAAATGCATTAATTAAATAAGAGATATTGTGATATTCCAAAGAATCCATGTTCCATACATGGAACCACCTTCGACTTCACCTGCAACTAGCAACGCTATAAGAAGGGCTAAGCAAAAGCGGTAACTTAGCCAAACAACGGTTTGCTAGGAAAGGATGGTTAGAGGCTTGACATGGCAATATGGGAGGCATGATATAGCAAGGGGTAGGTAGCGCAGCATGCCAAAAGAACGAACAAATAGCAAAGCAAAGATAGAAGTGATTTCGAGGGTATGGTCATCTTGCCTGCAAGGTTCTCAGAGTTGTCGAAAGCTTGATCCTCGTAAGCGTACTCAACAGGTTCCTCGTTCACGAACTCGTCTCCCGGCTCTACCCACAGCAAAAACACAAACAAACGGAACCACAATCAATCACAGGAAATGCACAAGCAACATGATGCAAAACATGTATGATATGCAAGATGTGGTATGCCATGCATATGCGTGCTCCGGAAAAAAATGATGAACAAGGCAGTAACTTGGCAAACGAAGCATGCCACTGGAAAGATGAGATGATTTCGGTCGAAATCGATATAAAGATCGCCGGAAACGGATGCACGGTTTGCAAACGGCAAGCAAAACAAGAATGACACTATTCTGCGATTAACAGCATGATAGCAAATAGAATGCAACAAGTAACTATGCTACAGCACTCCAACATAGCAACAAAGCATATGACAGTAATCTACAGGAGATGCTTGACAAAATATGAACACTGAGCTACGGCTAGATCACAACATAACACGTTCAAACAAGCATGACAAAAGTGCAAAAGATAACAGGTTCACGGACTTGGTGAAATTACTGGACATGCCTGAAACAGCATCAGGTAGCAATGTTCAGAGCAACAACTCAACATGCTACAGGAACTTAACATAACAAAACAAGGCATGGAATTAATCTACTAAATGTATAGGACAAAAGTCCCTTACTGACCATAAGCCAAAAAGGAACAGAAGATATGATGGCAACCATGTAAACATAGCAAGTTTCGTTAACAGGTTTCAGACTTAGTAGAAAACAGAGCATGGCAGAAACAGACATTATGAGGGCATTTTGGTTAGCTTGATGCACTCAGCACAAGGCAATGCATTACAAAACAAGCCTACCTACAGCAAGATGGCATGTTTATGAAGCTATCCATGGCAAAAGCAAGTACATAGCATGTATGAAACAACTACAACAACCTTGGCAAAATTGAATATCATGTAGCTACATGGATACATAGCAACAAAATAACAGCAGTCACAGACTTGGCAAAATTACTGTCCCTGAAAACAGAAACATCACGAAGCCTAGTTTGCATGCCTGTGCTAGTCACCACAGAGATCAAAAAAATACATGGCATACACCTCTGTAAGGATGGCATGGCATACATCAAAACACATGTAGAGCTCATGCCCATAAGATGCACACATTAAATGCAACAAAAATAACAAATCCTCATGTTCTGGTAAGTAACAGCAGGTAACAGCATATAACACTCTTGCACCAGAGATTTGGGCATCAAGATGTACTCAAATGAATATGGCATAATGGAACAAAATGAAGAGCATCTCTAGACGAACATTTCGATATATTACACGCATGAAACGGAGCTATATGCAGAGAGTTATGATGCAATGAATAGGAGCATGTAATGTAAAAGATCCTGGACTTGAGAGAATTTTCGGGGGGGAAGAAAAGTCAACCTCCGGTCCAGCCTGATCTAGGGTTCACGCGCGGGCCGAGGTTCGTCGGGCTCGTCGGAGCTGCTGCCGAAGACGGAGGACGGGGCGGCCGGAGGAGAGGAGGGAGACGGCGGCGCTCGGGCGGAGAGGAGGAGGAGGAGGCGCCGGGGAGGCGCGGGATGTGCGGCGGCGGCGGAGGGCGGCAACGCCGGGCGGAGCGGCGCGGTCGGGGCGGCGCCGGCGCGACGGCGAGGACGGCGGGGCGGCCGCACGGGCGGAGGAGGAAGGAGCTCAGGCGGCGGGGTGGCGCACAGGCTCGGGGGGGGGGGGGGCCAGGCACGGGCCCGGCGGGCCGACGGCGCGCGCGGCGTACGGGCGCCACGTGGCGGCTGCGGATAGGGCGAGGGGCAGCGACGGATGTTTCCGGCGGCTGAGGAAGAAGCGTCCGGCGGCGCGGAGGGGAAATGATCTAGGGTTTGATCCGAAAATTCGGAGGGGGAGGTGTTTTTATAGGTAGAGGGAGCTAGGAGACTCCAAATGGAGTGCGGTTTTCGCCCACACGATCGTGATCGAACGACCTAGAGCATGGAGGAGACTTAGAGGGGTTTTGGGCTGTTTGGAGGGGGTTTTGCTGCAATACACAAAAGGACTTTGCGGTTACCCGGTTAACTGTTGGAGCATCAAACGACCTCCAAATGGAACGAAACTTGGCAGGTGGTCTATCGGTGGTGTACCAAGGCCACTTGGCAAACCTCGGTCCATTCCAAGAATGTTCAACACTCGCTCACGAAAGAAACAAGAGGGGTGCGCCGGTGCACGTGGGAGTGTCGGATTGCAAAACAGAGAACGGGGAAAATGCTCGGACGCATAAGACAAACACGTATGCAATTGCAATGCACATGATGACATGATATGAGATGCATGACATGAAAAAAATGCAAAACGAAAACGAAACCCAACCACGGAGGGAATATCATAACACATAGCCGAAAATGGCAAGAGTTGGAGTTACAAATATGGAAAGTTACATCCGGGGTGTTACATACAATTCCCTCATGGAAGAATGGTTAACCTTGCTAAAAAGGAAACTATAACAATAGGTCCTCCGGGCAGGTGTGTTAGGATGACATCATCTTATCGGGTTAAAGACCAATGTTATAACTCTTGGAAATATGTTCCAACCATCTTATCTGACCGAGGTTCAGATCCGATTGGTGTCAGGATAGCTCTGACTTAGGATGCCAGAGAATAAAAGGTGCAACACAAATTGACGAGATGACAATGTAAGATTCTCGGGAAATGAACTATGGGAGCGAGTTCCAGAACAAAAGTTCATCATCAAACCAAGGAGAGGATGAGGAGGTGGCTGATGGACTCAGCGACAATTCTTCGAAATTTCCAAAAAGATGGATTCGCACAATTAAGTGAACCAGGTGATAGGACACACCGAAGTATATAATGAGGTATGTTTGATGAGAACATCCACGATTAAATATTGAACAAAAATGCACCTGGAAATATGGACCAAGTAGGACGATCAAAGTTAGAATGGTGATGGTGAGAAGTATCACTATACCAAGAATTCTTAAGAGGTGGAGCAATCTCAAGACATTCCTGACATAAAAGATGGTAATACTCCAAGGTAAAGAAGAACTAAGGCTGGATAGCAAGGATCTCAAGGTACAACACAACACACGAACAAGTTTGTGTTGAACGGAAGGCAATAAAGTGGTCAATGATAACACAAATCATTGGGGGCAAGGGTCGTATTTCTCATCATGAATTCAAGTGTTATCCTGGAAGAGCTCAGAATGCCGATGATGATCACGACACATTTGTCGAGAGATTTCATGAAGATGTAATTGATTGGCGATGACATCAATTCAAAGGAATGATGAAGCGAAAGGATATTGGAACCACGGGTATGACACAAATTCGAAATCAAGCTTGCTGCTCAAGGTGAAATGGTATTATGGGGAAGATCGACGTAAGCTTTGCTCACCGTCGAAAGTTGTGCTCCGGGAAGAAGGACCGGGTGGCACAGTTTAAAATTTAGCACGATAATGATATAGCCAATCAGGTTAGGAATGACGTGTTTGGGTACAAACTCGTAAGTAAAGAAGATTACTAAAGTTGTTGAACCGTAGTGCGGACTCGGTTCAGTTATCGGTGTCTTTGAGTGTTTAATAACTGAGAGCCCGTGAAAAGTTGGAATCAGTGAGAATGTAGTACTTGATGAAGAACTCATAAGAAGTTATGATGTTTTGTGTTTATCTCGAGATACCAAGGGGTAATACTCGACGATAGATTAAAGTAAAGGTTGGACAGGTGCAATGATCTGCAGAGGACAAGTGGTTTAACTTGTCTGAGAAATTGAATCAAGGGGAACAGTATGGTCAGAACCACATTTGTAAATGATCAAACCACGGATACAAGAACTTATAACAAGGGGGTAACTATTTTAGTAGAAGCTTCCATGATAAGATCTACATCGTGTCCATGGGCATGAACGCAAGGTTCAAGGTCGACTCCCACTTCTTCAATGCATAACCTTTTATCCACTTCTCGTTATCGAAGTTGTAGTGTTGAAAAGTTATCTGGCGAAGCACCAGAAGAGTATGACTCGTGAAAACTTTTGGGTTCACACGGATTAGAGAAGGCTTCAACCCATAGGGGCATCTTGGGAACATATACCGCAAACTTCAGGAGTAAAATAACACAAGCTCAAAAGCAGAGCATGGTTGGTCAATCAGAGGATAGGATTTACCAATGGAGAAAGAACTTCCAAAGTGATTGGATATGAAGGATGCTATTGGATAAAATCCCACAAAGGATCCGGTGGTCCTCAAGGGATCTGATGTGAGCATCGGTACTCAATCAGAGGAAGATACAATGCAAGGAGATCAAATTATAGAAACAACCGACTAATTCAACCAAATGCAAAGGAATTATGTTTTCCAAATCAAGAGATCAGAAGCAATGTTCTGATTAGGGATGGATAAGTTGAATAGCCTTAGGGGTACAATTGACGGCAATTGGATTGGTTGAGAACCAGCTCATGTTTAAAATGACGTCTGAGCCGGAAAGATAATTTAAAAGGATCAACTGATGATTGTGTGCATTCGCACTCATGTTGAATCAACAGGATCAAAATGACGGTGTCAAAGGAGACTAATGAATATTGCCAGATATATGGGAAGCATCCATAATGCAAGTAGGCAAGTATTTGCAGAGCAATAAAGCTGCTAAGGATTTTCGGAGGATTGAATAGTATTTCAAAGACTTTTGTGAAACACCTGAACAACTGGGGATGAGCGGATACTCGGAAGTGCGAGAAATTATTCTTAGGGGTATTCCGGTGGCAAAAACTGCAAGGCAGTAGGCACAAATTACTCTCGGGGTATCTTGTAATAACAAGATCGACTGGGAATAAAAGTAAGCACGACAGGTGTAAGTATTTATCCATAGGGATATTTCGGTGGAAGGTATTGCAAAAGCAACGGGCACAAGGTCTCGAGAGAATATCGGAGAGTATCTTCGAATTCTTCTGGTGTAGTAGGCGATCATCTGTGATAAGGGGCTCTCCGAGAGAAGTAGTTACAAGAACCTAGAGTCAGATTTAGTAAAATCATTTAACCCAAATAAAAGAGAGATCAGAGTCCCAGAGTAAGGATCGAGGAGTAAAAGATCCTAATACCACCCAATGGCGACGAGGGCCCGTAAGCCACACAGCCATGTTAGTAAAAGTTTTTCAATGACTAGACTCGACTTCGGCCAAGGAGTTGGAAAGGAGGATTCCTACAGGCAGTTGGCTCTGACACCAACTTGTGACGCCCCCGATTCAATCGTACACTAATCATGCACGCAAATGTGTACGATCAAGATCAGGGACTCACGGGAAGATATCACAACACAACTCTACAACATAAATAAGTCATACAAGCATCATAATACAAGCCAGGGGCCTCGAGGGCTCGAATACAAGTGCTCGATCATAGACGAGTCAGCGGAAGCAACAATATATGAGTACAGACATAAGTTAAACAAGTTGCCATAAGATGGCTAGCACCAAACTGGGATACAGATCGAAAGAGGCGCAGGCCTCCTGCCTGGGATCCTCCTAACTACTCCTGGTCGTCGTCAGCGGCCTGCACATAGTAGTAGGCACCTCCGGTGTAGTAGGAGTCATCGTCGACAGTGGCGTCTGGCTCCTGGGCTCCAGCATCTGGTTGCGACAACCAGGTAGAAGGGAAAGAGGGAAAAGAGGGAGAAAAGCAACCGTGAGTACTCATCCAAAGTACTCGCAAGCAAGGAGCTACACTACATATGCATGGGTATACGTGTAAAGGGCCATATCGGTGGACTGAACTGCAGAATGCCAGAATAAGAGGGGGATAGCTAATCCTGTCGAAGACTACGCTTCTGGCCAGCTCCATCTTGCAGCATGTAGGAGAGAGTAGATGGTAAGTTCACCAAGTAGCATCGCATAGCATAGTCGTACCCGGTGATCCCCTCCTCGTCGCCCTGTTAGAGAGCGATCACCGGGTTATATCTGGCACTTGGAAGGGTGTGTTTTATTAAGTATCCAGTTCTAGTTGTCACAAGGTCAAGGTACAACTCCAGGTCGTCCTTTTACCGAGGGACACGGCTATTCGAATAGATAAACTTCCCTGCAGGGGTGCACCACATAACCCAACATGATCGATCGCATTTGGCCAGACACACTTTTCTGGGTCATGCCCGGCCGAGGAAGATCAACACGTCGCAGCCCCACCTAGGCTCAACAGAGAGGTCAGCACGCCGGTCTAAATTCTATGCGCGCAGGGGTCTGGGCCCATCGCCCATTGCACATCTGCACGTTGCGTACGCGGCCGGAAGAAGACCTAGCCTAGTAGGCGTTCCAGTCCAATCCGGCGCGCGCCGCTCCGTCGCTGACGTCAAGAAGAGCTTCGGTTGATACCACAACGTCGAGTGCCCATAACTGTTCCCGCGTAGTTGGTTAGTGCGTATAGACCAAATGGCCAGACTCAGATCAAATACCAAGATCTCGTTAAGCGTGTTAAGTATCCGTGAACGCCGACCAGGGCCAGGCCCACCTCTCTCCTATGTGGTCTCAACCTGCCCTGTCGCTCCGCCACAAAGTAACAGTCGGGGGCCGTCAGGAACCCAGGCCCACCTCTACCGAGATGGAGCCACCTGTCCTTTCAGCCCCCTCATCAGAATCACTTGCGGGTACTCCTCGAGCCGACCCGACTTTAGTCACCACATGTATCATGCATAAAGTATATAGTATATACCCGTGATCACCTCCCGCTGTGATCACGACCCAGTAGTATAGCATGGCAGACGGACAAGAATGTAGGGCCACTGATGGAAAAAACTAGCATCCTATTCTAAGCAGTAGGATAGCAGGTAAGGGTAACAACTGTAGCAACAATGAGAGGCTATGCAACAGAATAGGATTAACCGAAAGCAGTAACATGCTACACTACTCTAATGCAAGCAGTATAGAGAAGAATAGGCGATATCTGGTGATCAAGGGGGGGCTTGCCTGGTTGCTCTGGCAAGGAGGGGTCGTCAACTCCATAGTCGAACGGGGCAGCGGCAACGTCGGTCTCGTAGGCTACCGAGAGAAGAGGGGGAAGAAACAATAAATATAATGCAAACATAAACATGACGATGCAAGACATGACAATGAGCGGTGCTAGGTGTGGCCTAACGCGGTAGTAGGTGATACCGGCGAAAGGGGGAAACATCCGGGAAAGTATCCCCGGTGTTTCGTGGTTTCGGACAGATGAACCGGAGGTGAAAGTTGCGTGTTTGCTATGCTAGGATGTGTGGCGGACGAACGGATCGCGTATTCGGATTTGTCTCGTCGTTCTGAGCAACTTTCATGTACAAAGTATTTTCATCCGAGTTACAGATTATTTTCTATTAATTTTCAAAGTTTTAATCAATTTCTGGAATTATTATAATTACTAAATTCGAATTATTCCAAAACAGTAATTGTTAAGTGTACCAAGAACTGTACCCAGCTGATGAGCAAAGAGGCTGACCAGTGGGCCTAGTTGACTGGGTCAACTGCCCAGTCAGCAGAGGCTGACTGGTGGGGCCTCTGCTGAGCCAGTAGGTCCAGTCAATAGTCAACTGTTTGACTGTTGACCGGTCAACCTGACAAGTGGGCCCCATGTGTTAGTGTAACACTCTATTTAACAACTTTTATTTATTTCATTTTAAACTAATTAGCTGGTGGGCCCTCCCTGTCAGTGGGGCACTAATTAACAGGGTTAATTTAGCTAACCTAATTATCAACAGGGTGGGCTCGCGTGTCAAGGGGGATTAGGGGTGGTGGCTAGTGGCTAACGAAGGCCACGTCGACGACTAACTCCGGTGCGGCAGGGGAAACTCCAGTCGGCCGATTTCGGCGACAGAGGGACGCGCGGCGGGGCTCTACGCGAAGCTGACGGCGCGGTGAGGCGAGCGCGGGACGGCGTGGAGCGACGGGCGCACACAAGGCAGGGAGCGGGGTGGCTCGGCCAAGAGCGAGCGACGGCGGCAGAGTCGCAGCAGGTGAAGGCGAGGCCATGCAAGGGCGTGGCGAGGGCAGCAGGGGGCGGCGCCGACGCGAACCGGGTGAAGGCAGGCGCGGACGGCTGCGGCGGCGCGGGCGCGCGTGGTGAGGAGAGGCGCGGGGATGGGCAGGAGTGGGGAGCAGGCACGCGCGTGCAGGTGACCGTGGAGCTCCAGAGAGTTCAGCCGTGGTGGTGTATGGCATCAACGGCGACGGGTTCGACTAGGGAAGGGGAAAAATCGGTGGAGGTGCTCACAGGGAAGTCGTTGGCGAGCTCGAGGGGGTCGGGGAAGGCTCGGAGCAACGGCATCTGGCGACAGGCGACGATGATGTGGTGCGGTGCCCGAGTTGGGGAAGACGGCGGGAGATCCGGCGATGCAGCGCTCCTCGGCTCGAGCTGGGGTTGTAGTCGAAGAAGTGGTCGACGGTGGAGCTCGCTGGCACAGTCCTAGGGCACGGAGTGGCCGGAGAGCACGCGGGCGAGCAGATCCATGGCGATGGTGGCTCGGCCATGCGCGGGGAAGAAGAAGGCGACGCGAGGGGGAATGGCTAAGCTAGGGTTTGCCAGGGGACGAGGAGGCATCCTTGTAGGCGTCGGCGGCGAGCGAGAGGCCGCGGGATGGCCGACGTGTGTCCAGAACCCAACCATGGCTAGTAAGATGGCGCCACGCCTCTGTCTGATGAACAAAGAGAGGGGATAAGGGGAGCTGGTGGGCTGGGCCTCACTGTGCACTTGAGGCCCAACTGCACAGTGGGGGGGCGGCTTTTATTTTTCTTTTACCTTTTCTATTTTCACTTTTTTTATTGTCTTTATTTTAGCCACGAATTGACTTTTCTAAAATATGCAACTTGTCACATAATTACCAATGCATTTTATAGCACTGCCACAAATAGTTTTGGAAGGCTTTTGAATTGGTTTGGAATTATTATTATTTTAAAAGCGAATAAAATATTGTTTTGCCCCTGTATTAAATATTTTAGGTCATCTAAACACCACTTAAAAATATTGGTTCACCACCATAATTAGTTATGGAATAGTTGCCACATGATGAACATTTTAGTTTTAATGTTTGAAAAATTTATCGTTTGACTGTATTTTAAATTTGAATTCCGAATCAGTTTTGAATTAACGCGAGATTTACAACGGTAATCGAAGTGACGTGGCACCATTAGCAGAGAATTACTGTAGCTTAATTATCCGGGCGTCACACTGGGGCCTGCGCATGGTGGTGTTAAGTTCTTGAAGGGATCTCTCTCAAGGATTGAGAAGCTCGCAATTCATAAGATGAAGAAAAATTCAAGAAATTAAGGTTGCATTACCTGCGTAGCCAAAAAGTGGCCGAGTTAACGAGGCCGACGGGTGATCCAATTCAAAGCCAGATCAGTTTTTGGAGCTCTCGGCCGTTGTCAAGACCGGCTAGGTTTTTTATCAAGATCCTCCATGATTCGGGTACACGGGTAGGTTCTCCGCCCAATGACGGCTGTGCTATAGGGTCACTTCAAAGTCCCGACGCAAAAGCGTTACCTCGCGTTTCCTCAAAGCCTTCATCAAATATCAAGATTGTGGGATTATTGCTAGTTGACGACCAAGCCAGTACCGCACGACGACCAAGACTCGGAGAAACAAACATGGATTAGTCAGAACGGCCACGACCAGGACTCCTCGGCCACCACGGGACGCGCGTTGTCTCCCGTCCGAGTCGCTGTCATGCCTTTCCTTCCCGTCCAAGTCGCCGTCGCGCCTTGGCGTCTGTCCGAGTCGTTGTCGTGCCTTGCCTCCCGTCCGAGTTGCCGTCGCGCATCGCCTCCTCTAAATTGCCGTCGCCGACGAGCCCCCGCATGGCTGATATTAAACCACCTCCACGGCGCTTGCCTCGACGAGCCGCCTGCTCTGCTATGACCGGCCCTGAGCTTTCCTCGCCGCATCTGGGCCGCCCCCCTTGAGCCACCGTCCCACATTGAGCCGCCGCCGGAGAGCCTCCCTACGATGAGCCACCGCCGGAGAGCCGCCGTCCCGCGCTCCTTCATGTCAGGGCCGAGGTGCCTGAAGCCGCTGCCATGGCCTCACCAACACCGGTCTATCCTACGAGCCCGACCTCGTGTTGCCTCTGTATTCCAATCCATTGGCCACACATACCTCGTACAGGGCTTGGGCAAAGAACAAGACAGACGTAATTTCAATTGTGATGGTTCAGTTTCATCAGGTTCTAGACATGGAAAACACTGGCTTGTATTTCAGATTGACCATATACTGGTCACGGTGCAGGAGCTGAAAGCAACATGGCGATTTTTCTAGTTAAAACATTTCACAAAAAGAGGAAGTGACGTGAGTGCTAGTTCAACGTTTGTACTCCTCCTTCAGTCTGCCAGACACATCCAGAATTTTGGAAGGGCCATGGCCACACGAACTTGATTATTTAATGATACGGCAGGTCTGACTCCGACAGAAAGTATTGCACATATTGTATGCAAACCCTCAGTCAAAGCCACCCATCTCTGCGCCATACCAATGGGCCGAGCTGCCTAATGACCGATGGACATGTGCCAAGGATACAAGTCTATGGTCCGTTCAACTCATTTGCAAAATGCGCACGGGCGATCATCTGCTAGGCTCATCCAGCTGCGTGTGGCTGTGTACATGCGCAAGTTCAGAGGAATTTCATTTGTTAGGCTCGTTCAACAGCAGGTAAAACCGAAGGGGCTTTTTCGTTGTTATGTGAAGTCAAAGTTGGTCAATCAGACTAGATGAAGTATTATCCCCTGGTGGAAAAGGCCAAGGCCTCTCTGCCTCATTTCATTGTTGAGCCACCGTTTGAGCGTTGCCTACGACGGACAACTACTATTGGGGGCAAGAAAAACAATTCTAGTTACAACAGTACTAGATAAAAGAGGGTCACGTGGGAGTTTGTGCTACATCACATGACGTGCATGTATTGTTCAGCATTATCTGGCACGAGCGTCTGTGTTCCTCTGACAAAAATATCAGGTGCTATTAGCCCTATCTATTTTCAGTATATGTTAAATTGTTTGAGAAAAATTACTCGGCTCTGTGGTATTTTTTTAGGACCGTTATTCATTACAAAGGTGTCGCAAAGGGGCATACACCAACATTATCTTTGCACTAGCGCTTGTCCGTGCCGTACTGCTCGACGGATATGTGCGCAAGTCGCCGCCCCGCTACATCAACACACGCGACTGACTCGTCGTCCGCGCCCGCGGCCGAGCCGTTTCCAATGCTACGGGCGACTCTCTCGTCCGCGCCAGCTTACAACGCCGCTGCCGACTCACCCGTCCGCACCGGATTATAATGCTACAGTCGACCTCAAGTTTCCGTGGATTCACATTACGTTATCAATGCCAAGGATATAAAATGAGTGTTGCAAAGATCATTAACTCGCCGCCTTGCTTCCAGCTTCAACGTATGACAGCGGTCCGCTGTTTAACTATATGTCGGATTATATCAGGGCCAAGTATGAAGAATCTCAAGCCAACTCCTCGAGTCTCCTTGAGACTCAGGGGCTACGATGACATGACTCAATGAATGATTGCCAGTTTAAAGCAGATTCAAGAACTCCGGGTTAGTGGAGGGAAAAATAACTTGGTCCCGAAGGCTACTGCTATATTGATGAAAATTTAAAGGCCATCAGAAAATTTCCGGCTCAAAATGAAGAATATCCGGTTTAAAATCTGGTTCAAAGGAAATCTGTCTTTCACCAAGCATTGAAGCTCTCAAGTATCTGGTTTAAAATCTGGCTCAAGGGAAATTTATCTCGCACAAAGCGTCGAAGCTCTCAATATCCAGTTTAAAGTCCTGGCTCAAAAAGAATTTATCTCTCGCAAGGTTCGAGTTCTTAGAAAATTAAAAGGTTGCCAAAGAGAATTTTCTACCATCATGCACGGTTCAAACATGGGTATCCTGCCTTATTGTCTTATCTTATTGGTCACTTGGGGGCTTCCTGCTTGATGAGCATACTGTGCTTACCCTCTTGCTCCGGCTTACGCGCCTTATTACAAATTACTTGGAAGCTTGATGCCCGAGTTACAGGGACCAAAGAGAGTTGGATGCACAGCACAGCTCAAACATAGGTACCCACTGAGCACAGCTCAGAAATATATCACTTGGGGGCTTCCTGTTCAATGAACACATCTATATTCACCCTTTTGATTGGCATGGATGCCAGGTGTATTCACCAAAAATCCGGGTTATCCTGCCTGTATGCCAGATGCTCTTCGACTAGGTAATCCTGGATGACCCGCCTTGTTCTTAACAAGTCAATCTTTTAAATAAGACCCTGAACTTGTTAAGGTTAAAACATTGATTGGGTCATGAAAGAGCCGGCTTACAAAAAGCAAGGAGAAGCTCAGGCTGATAAGCCGCCTTCCTTGAAACTTGGTTAAACCGGCCTGTTTTGCACGATGCTACTCCGACCCCGCCATACTCTCGATAAGTCAATCTTTTAAAGACCCTGAACTTATCCAGGTTAAAATGTCGATTGGGTCATGTGAGAGCTGGCTCACAGAAAGCGCGGATACTCCAGCGGCTATCATGCTAGTTTCATTGAAGAAGATATTTTGGCTCGGTGGCCTATGAAAGCCTCGTGTTTTTTTGGGTTTATTTATTTATTTTGGATTTGGATCACCTCTTTTGTTACCATATGGATTTTACAAGTCGGGCCAAGCAGCCCTGATATACTGAGCATCATGACTCGCCCCGCGGTAAACCGCCAAGGCAGTTGTGATTTGTTTGTGTGCAGGAACCGGTTTTCAAACTGGGTTATATTATTCAAATCTTTAATAGCCAACATGGCTGGATTTTTATTATGGTTATCAATAACCAGTATTATGATTAAGGTTTTCAAAGTCGCTTTAGCGCAATGGCTATTATTTTATCAATGGATATGATTTATTCTACAATGGAAGGAATAGTCCCGAGTCGCTGCAGGCTTACGACCTGGCGCTTGGGGGCTACATTATTCAAGTTGAGATTACATAAAATATGCAAGTCCCATGTCACAGCCAGCATGCACCATGGCACTTGGGGGCTAATGCAAGGTCATTTCTTACTTGCCTCGTTGAAGACCCGACCCATCACATCGTAATGAGCCGGCCCTCGGGGGCTACTAATTGCTCCTGCTAAAAATTCAAGGTACACAAGTTAAATCCATTATTTTGAAGGGTCCATTGCTCAGTTGGTAAAGCAGAAGGCTCTTAACCTTGTGGACGTGGGTTCAAGTCCTACGATGGAGGCCACATCATATGGTGTTATTTTCAAATTAAGTATATATAAAGTCCCAGCTCAGGATTATCTTACTGAGCCGGCCCTTGGGGGCTACACGTTGCTGTTCAAACCTACATGATCATATCTACAAAGTCCCTGCTCATTATTGCATAATGACCTAGCCACTTGGGGGCTACACTAGTTGAAGTTTTTATGAGCATAAGGCAATTACAAGTCCCAGGTTGCTGCAAGCATGACAACCCGGCACTTGGGGGCTACATATGTGGAATATTCAGTTTTGACTAGTGACTGAGATGAACAACCTGGATTTCTTCAAGGTTGCAACATTTATTATATTGAAGCAAGTCTTAAGCTGTTACTAAGCTCCCCTCTTAAGACTTGGGGGCTGCAGGTAATATGCATATAAAGGAGGAACATCTTCAGATTCTCAGTTTTGAGCAAATCAGGAAGATCAATTGTGTGACCCGGTGTTGGCAACAATCATGACCCGGCGTCTATAGCAATCATAACCCGGTATGGTCAAATTCTATAACCTAGCAAGTTTGGTGATCACAACTCGCCAACTTGTACATACTTAAGCTGGCGGATCATTAGATGAATATCTTGAGTCCAATAATTTTATGAAGCCGGAGCTTTGCGAACCGACTCAAATGGATTATTTCTTATAATATTGCTCTACAAGAGACCAATGTGAGCAAATTGATTATGAAGCTGGCTTATTGACCCGGATTTTTCAGAAGAAGTGCCCAGATTTTTTTGCATTGGCAAAGTTTGAACACATCTGTTAAAGGAGATTTTCTATGAGATCATGGACACGCATCCAGGAGGAAATGACAAGGACTTAAGGATGATCAGGTGCCGGCTCAGGAAAACATTTAAACCGGGGCACAACCTGTCAAATTTGTTCTTGTGTTTATTTTATAGCATAAGTTTACCATGGATAAATCCAAGCTAAACGGGGGGCTAATGTCGGGGACATACCCCGCGGTGTAACCCGCCGGATGTATGACCCAGCTGGAGCTTGGTGACTCACTGTTAACCCGGCGGGCGGGTCAGACGGATGACAAGGCTCAAGGCCCAGTAGGCCGGTTTATGTTCTGGTGGGCCGGCTTAAGATAAAAGGCATGATGAATATTTCCCTTACAAGGAAGCAAGACCCGGACTTGTATCCCGTTTGTAATAGAAGATAAGTTAGTCCTAATCCTAATAGGACTCCATATGTAACCCGCCCCTTCAACATATATAAGGAGGGGCAGGGCTCCCCAAGAGGGGGGACATGACAGATAATAATCTCTAAGGCTAGACACAACTAAAGGGGAGCCGGCTTATGCGGCGACTCCCTCATGAGCATAATGAGACCTAGCCACAAACAGCATGTAGGGCTATTACTGGATGATGTTTCTCGGAGCTCGAAGCTGTCTAAATCCTTGTCTTGTGTGTTGATCCGCCTGGTGTCTCTCGATTCCGATCGACCCCTCTCAAGCTACCACATAGATGCGTTGGCCTCACGATTAAGTCCTCACACTAGGACATCTGCTGAGATAAAAGAAATTGATGTTACAATTAAGCTTGCCAATAGAGATACTATTTCACCAGTTGGGATTGTTAGGGATGTTGAAGTCTTGTGTGGGAAAGTTAAATATCCTGCTGATTTTCTTGTTCTTGGTTCCCCACAAGATAACTTTTGTCCCATTATATTTGGTAGACCCTTCTTGAATACTGTTAATGCTAGGATAGACTGCAAAAAGGATGTCATTACTATTGGTTTGGGGGATATGTCTCATGAGTTTAATTTTGCTAAATTTCGTAGACAACCCCATGATAACGAATTGCCTAGTAAAGATGAAATTATTGGCCTTGCTTCTATTGCCGTGCCTCCTAATGATCCATTAGAACAATATCTTCTCGACCATGAAAATGATATGTTTATGAATGAAAGAAGGGAAATAGATGAAGTATTCTTTAAACAGGGACCTATTTTGAAACACAACTTGCCTGTTGAAATCCTAGGGGATCCTCCTCCACCCAAGGGTGATCCCGTGTTTGAGCTTAAACCATTACCTGATACTCTTAAATATGCTTATCTTGATGAGAAAAGGATATATCCCGTTATTATTAGTGCTAACCTTTCAAAGCATGAAGAGAATAAATTATTGAAAACTCTGAAGAACCACTGTGCTGCTATTGGATATACTCTTGATGATCTTAAGGGCATTAGTCCCACTCTATGTCAGCACAAAATAAAATTGGAGAAAGATGCTAAACCGGTTGTTGATCACCAACAAAGGTTAAACCCTAAGATGGAAGAAGTGGTAAGAAAAGAAATATTAAAGCTTCTGGAGGCAGGTATAATTTATCCCGTTGATGATAGTCAGTGGGTAAGTCCTGTCCATTGTGTCCCTAAGAAGGGAGGTATTACTGTTGTTCCTAATGATAAAGATGAATTGATCCCACAAAGAATTGTTACAGGTTATAGAGTGGTAATTGATTTCCGTAAACTAAATAAAGCTACTAAAAAAGATCATTACCCTTTACCTTTCATTGATCAAATGCTAGAAAGATTATCCAAACATACACATTTTTGCTTTCTAGATGGTTATTCTGGTTTATCTCAAATACCTGTGTCAAAAGAGGATCAAGAAAAGACTACCTTCACTTGTCCTTTCGGTACCTTTGCTTATAGACGTATGCCTTTTGGTTTATGTAATGCACCTGCTACCTTTCAAAGATGCATGATGGCTATATTCTCTGATTTTTGTGAAAAGATTGTTGAGGTTTTCATGGATGATTTCTCCGTATATGGAACTTCTTTTGATGATTGCTTGAGCAACCTTGATCGAGTTTTGCAGAGATGTGAAGAAACTAATCTTGTCTTGAATTGGGAGAAGTGCCACTTTATGGTTAATGAAGGTATTGTCTTGGGGCATAAAATTTCTGAAAGAGGTATTGAAGTTGATAAAGCTAAAGTTGATGCTATTGAAAAGATGTCGTGTCCCAAGGACATTAAGGCTATAAGAAGTTTCCTTGGTCATGCCAGTTTTTATAGGAGGTTCATTAAGGACTTCTCTAAAATTTCTAGGCCTCTGACTAATCTCTTACAAAAAGATGTTCCGTTTGTCTTTGATGTTGATTGTGTAGAAGCATTTGAAATACTTAAGAAAGCCTTGATTTCTGCACCTATTATTCAGCCACCTAATTGGAATTTACCCTTTGAAATTATGTCGATGCTAGTGATTATGATGTAGGTGTTGTTCTAGGACAAAGAGTTGATAAGAAATTAAATGTTATCCAATATGCTAGTAAAACTCTAGAAAGTGCCCAGAGAAATTATGCTACTACTGAAAAAGAATTTTTAGCAGTTGTATTTGCTTGTGATAAGTTCTGACCTTATATTGTTGATTCTAAAGTAACTGTTCACACTGATCACGCTGCTATTTAATACCTTACGGAAAAGAAAGATGCTAAACCTAGACTTATTAGATGGGTTCTCTTGCTACAAGAATTTGATTTGCGTATTATTGATGGAAAGGGAGCTGAGAACCCCGTTCCAGACAACTTATCTAGGTTAGAGAATGTTCTTGATGACCCACTGCCTATTGATGATAGCTTCCCTGATGAACAATTAGCTGTCATAAATGCTTCTCGTACTGCTCCATGGTATGCTGATTATGCTAATTACATTGTTGCTAAATTTATACCACCTAGTTTCACATACCAGCAAAAGAAAAAGTTTTTCTATGATTTAAGACATTACTTCTGGGATGACCCACACCTTTATAAAGAAGGAGTAGATGGTGTTATTAGACGTTGTATACCTGAGCATGAACAGGAACAGATCCTACGCAAGTGTCACTCCGAGGCTTATGGAGGACACCACGCTGGAGATAGAACTGCACATAAGGCATTGCAATCTGGTTTTTATTGGTCTACTCTCTTCAAAGATGCCCATAAGTTTGTCTTGTCTTGTGATGAATGTCAAAGAGTTGGTAATATTAGTAGACGTCAAGAAATGCCTATGAACTATTAACTTGTTATTGAACCATTTGATGTTTGGAGATTTGATTATATGGGGCCGTTTCCTTCCTCTAATGGGTATACACATATTTTAGTTGATGTTGATTACGTTACTAAGTGGGTATAAGCTATTCCAACTAGTAGTGCTGATCATAACACCTCTATTAAGATGCTTAAAGAAGTTATTTTTTCTGAGGTTTGGAGTCCCTAGATATTTAATGACTAATGGTGGTTCACATTTTATTCATTGTGCTTTTCGTAAAATGCTTGCTAAGTATGATGTTAATCATAGAATTGCATCTCTGTACCATCCACAATCTAGTGGTCAAGTAGAACTTATTAATAGAGTGCTCAAATTAATTTTGCAAAAGACTGTTAATAGATCTAGAAAGAATTGGTCCAAGAAACTTGATGATGCATTATGGGCCTATAGAACTGCATATAAAAATCCTATGGGTATGTCTCTGTATAAAATGGTTTATTGAAAAGCATGTCACTTACCTCTTGAACTACAACATAAGGCATATTGGGCCATTAAAGAGCTCAATTATGATTTCAAACTTGCCGGTGAGAAGAGGCTATTTGACATTAGCTCACTTGATGAATGGAGAACCCAGGCCTATGAGAATGCCAAACTGTTTAAAGAAAAAGTTAAAAGATGGCATGAGAAAAGGATACAAAAGCGTGAGTTTAATGTAGGTGATTATGTGTTGCTATTCAACTCTCGCTTAAGATTTTTTGCAGGAAAACTTCTCTCTAAATGGGAAGGGCCTTACGTTATCGAGGAGGTCTATCGTTCCGGTGCCATAAAAATCAACAACTTCGAAGGCACAAATCCGAAGGTGGTGAACGGTCAAAGAATCAAACATTACATCTCAGGTAATCCCATAAATGTTTAAACTAATGTTATTGAAACCATAACCCTGGAGGAATACATAAGGGACACTTTCCAGAACGTTTGAGACTCCGAAAAGGAATAGGTATGTGGTACGGTAAGTAAACCGACTCCAAAATAGTTCTAATTGTAGTTTTTCTCCGTTTTGGAATATTTAAGAAAATAGGAAAATAAGAAGTAGTCCGGGGAGGACACGAGGCGTCCACGAGGGTGGAGGGCGCGCCCTACCCCCTGGGCGCCCCCTGCCTCGTGGGCACCTCGTGTGCTCGCCGGACTCCGTTTTCTTGCACGATACTTCTTTTGGTCGGTAAAAATTCATTATATAACCTCCCGAAGGTTTTGACCACCGTACCACGCAAATATCCTCTATCTTTGTTTCGAGCTATTTCTGCAGCAGATTTAGAGCAAGATGTCTTCTCAAGAGTCAGTCGGGGAGAATCGGTGTCTCATCCGACACCGGGTCCAGGAGCAAACAGCGATGCCTATCACTTTGGGCCATAAACGGAGGAAGAGATGGAGGCCGACTTGAAAAGGATAGATGCCATGGAAGAGGATCAAGAAGTTACTTCTCGTTTCCGAGCTGGATTCACGATGGGGGAACTACAGAGCTCAACTATTCCAAACTCGGTCATCCCTTCCAATGTTAGATTTCTTTCTTATGAAAATATGAAAAAGAGTGTTACTTGTTCTCCCGCAGCTATGCAACATCCTTGGGTGAAAGGAGCCTTAGCCGTCACGGGTAAGCTCCGTAAGGAAATAATGGACCTCAAACAGCAAGTTAACAAGCTCGAGGAGGAGAATCGTATCCTGAGGGGCATCATCGCCAAGAATATCACCTCACCACCTCCGAAGAAAGAGATATAATCACATGGGTATGGGCACTCCCCTTGGCAACTCCAAGCTTGGGGGAGGTGCCCCAGTATCGTATCACCATCACACTCCTATCTTTACCCTTTTTCTTAGTTCGATCCTTTTGGTAATATCTTGATCTAGTAGAATAAAGTTTTAGTATGATTTAGTCCTGAGTTTTGCTTTATGATCCTTCTATGTAATCGAGTCCGTGAGCTATATATAATAAAGATTAGTTTCGAGTCAAGGGCTTGGTTATCTTGCTATGATCTTGAGGGAATATTAGAAAAAGAAAGAATAAAAAGAAATAAAAGAGATCATATTGATCTTATGGAGAGTAATGACTTCACATATAAAGAGTATGATGAATAAAAGTTGTTGAGAGTTGACAAACATAGTCTTGGTCATTGTTGCAATTAATAGGAAGTAATAAAGAAAGAGAGGTTTTCACATATAAATATACTATCTTGGACATCTTTTATGATTGTGAGCACTCATTAAAATATGACATGCTAAAGAGTTGATGTTGGACAAGGAAGACAACGTAATGGGTTATGTTTTCTTATATCCGAAATAAAGTATATTGTCATGGATCATCCAACATGTTGAGCTTGCCTTTCTCCCTCATGCTAGCCAAATTCTTTGCACCAAGTAGAGATACTACTTGTGCTTCCAAATACCCTTAAACCCAGTTTTGCCGTGAGAGTCCACCATATCTACCTATGGATTGAGTAAGATCCTTCAAGTAAGTTGTCATCGTCGCATGCAATAAAAATTGCTCTCTAAATATGTATGATTTATTAGTGTGGAGAAAATAAGCTTTATACGATCTTGTGATGTGGAAGAAATAAAAGCGATGGACTGCATAATAAAGGTCCATATCACAAGTGTCAATATAAAGTGACGTTCTTTCACATTAAGATTATGTGCATCCAACCATAAAAGCACATGACACCCTCTGCTTCCCTCTGCGAAGGGCATATATTTTATTCTTGTCTCATACCTTATACAAGAGTCATGGTGATCTTCACCTTTCCTTTTTACATTTTATCCTTTGGCAAGCACATTGTGTTGGAAAGATCCTGATATATATATATCCAATTGGACGTAAGTTAGCATGACTATTATTGTTGACATTACCCTTGAGGTAAAAGGTTGGGAGGCAACACTATAAGCCCCTATCTTTCTCTGTGTCCAATTAAAACTCCATAACCATTGGTATTGCGTGAGTGTCAGCAATTGTGAAAGACTAAATGATAGTTGAGTATGTTGACTTGCTGAAAAGCTCTTATATTGACTCTTCCTGATGTTATGATAAATTGCAATTGCTTCAATGACTGAGACTATAGTTTGTTAGTTCTCAATGAAGTTTCTGATTCATACTTTACATTGTGAATAGATTATTACTTGAGCATAAGAAATCATATGACAATATTTATATATGTTGTTGTTATAAGAATGATCATGATGCCCTCATGTCTGTATTTTATATGATCGACACCTCTATCTCTAAACATGTGGACATATTTTTCATTGTCGACTTTCGCTTAAGGACAAGCGAGGTCTAAGCTTGGGGGAATTGATACGTCCATTTTGCATCATGCTTTTATGTCAATATTTATTGCATTATGGGCTTTTATTACACATTATGTCACAATACTTATGCCTATTCTCTCTTATTTTAAAAGGTTTACATGAAGAGGGAGAATGCCGGCAGCTGGAATTCTGGGCTGGAAAAGGAGCAAATATTAGAGACCTGTTCTGCACAGCTCCAAAAGTCCTGAAACTTCACGGAGGAAGTTTTTGGAATTAATAAAAAATATTGGCGAAAGAATCAACCAGACGGGGCCACCCACCATCCACGAGGGTGGGGGCGCGCCCCCCTGCCTCGTGGGCCCCCTGGCAGGCCTCCGGTGCCCATCTTCTTCTATATGAAGTCTTTTACCCTGGAAAAAATCAGAAGCAAGCTTTCGGGACGAAACACCGCCGCCACGAGGCGGAACCTTGGCGGAACCATCTAGGGCTCCGGCGGAGCTGTTCTGCCGGGGAAACATCCCTCCTGAGGGGGTCAATCTCCATCAACATCTTCACCAGCACCATCTCCTCTCAAACCCGAGTTCATCTCTTGTATCCAATCTTTGTCCCAAAACCTCATATTGGTACCTGTGGGTTGCTAGTAGTGTTGATTACTCCTTCTAGTTGATGCTAGTTGGTTTATTTGGTGCAAAATTGTAACAGCCCCAAAATTGGGTTATCAATTTTTGTGCTGTTATTCTCTCCTCGCACTCATTTTCCAAAAATTTCTCCTGAGTTTGCTGGATGACCCTGAGAAATTTTTGTCATTTCCAACCTTTCAAAATCCTGCTCATGTCTTTTTCAGTGGGCAAGACCTCATTTGCATCAGCTCAATTCCTCTTAAACCCTAATTCCAAATTTTTGGAATTTGGATATGCCCTTGTGATTACAAAGGAGCCACCATTTTCCTTGTTCTGTTGATCCTCCCAATTGATCCCAGATATCATCCTATCTTTCTTAACCTTGGATATGCAAAATTATTGCTAAGTCCAATGCAATATTTTTGAATTATGATTTATTCCTTTTCTTGCCTTTCTGAGGAATAAAATCCAAAGGCATATCTAGCCATCTCCTAAATTCATGAGAATCAGTGGAGTTGATGCTTATGCCTAATCCAAGCTCTGGCAAGTATATTGGCCATAATTAAATAAGGAAAATTGCCTTTTCCTATTTAATGCCAATATTGCATTTCTGCCAATTTCCAAAGGAACTACTATTTTTATAGCAGAGAAAATTCCCACATAAATTGTGGAGCTTGTCCTTGCTATATAATCACTAGTTCCATCCTAATATCATGATTCCACATTTCAAAATTTGGCACATGATCCAATGCAAGTTTCTGCCTTCTCTGAAATTTTGCAAAGGAAGTGCTTTATTGCTAAGTACAATTGAGCTGCAATCTGGCAGGGTGTTTAACATTGTTAAATAACCCATGGATACCAAAGATGAGCTCAATCCATTTACCCTAGCTCCCTGTGCATTTTTTCAAAGTTTCTGACCAGAACACAAGTTTGTGAAGGAAGTACCTTCATAGTGTTTCCAAATGGGATGAAACTTTTCCATCCTCTCAAGTATCTCAAATCATTATCCTCCGCCGAAATTCAGTGCATTTCATTGAACTATGTGAGCACAGCAGCAATTATGGTTTTCTGTCCAAATTTTTCAGTTTGTGAAGCAAGTGTATTTTATCTTGCTCCATTATGGCTGATAATTTTTCCAAGCCTTCTCCTACTCATATGACCTATCTCCACAAGATTGTGGCTCATTTCACTTGACCAATTTCCCTGAGGATGTTTCTGAAGTTTTTGGACAGAAATGATAGCTGTGAAGGAAGTACCATTTTGGTGAGTCCATTTGGTATGAACTTTTTACAGCATCATGGTGTGTTCAAATCATCAGGCTTTGCCAAGTTATAGCCCAATCCATCACACCTAGTGAGTGTTTCATCATGATTAAGTTTTTGGGTCAGTTTTGGTGGTTGTACGACAACTATGGTAAATAGTTGTCCATTTTACCTCAAAACTCCCAGGACCGTAGTCCTTTCTACCCCAAGCCTCCCGGACATCAAGTTTACCATTTACCCTCTCTGGTATAGTCTCTAGGATGTTGCCAAGTTTGCAACAGCAAACTTGTGGAGCTTCTTTCACTCATCTCCGTTTCTCTCTGCCCGATCTTTCACCATGGTAACACTCCACGCTGGAAGGACTACGCGATAGACATGAATTTACATCAGTTAAAACTCCAGAGCGTGCCATGCTAGTGGTGACCACGCGTGTAACCAGCCAAAACGGTGGTCTAGCCACTGTGGTCGTCGGCATCGCTGCCCCGACCGCCTCTGGCCTCGCCATTAATGTCCAGTAGCCCCCCCTCGTTGTTGTCTTCCCTCTGGACCACTGCCCCCCTTCGTTTCCTTCTCCAGAGAGCGGTGCCAATGACTAGAATAGTGCGCTCCTGTGCATCGTCGTCTTCCTCGCCGATGTCTTCTTCCTCCGTTCGTCCGCACGCCTTCCTCGTCTCCGTGACCCTCTGGTGTTCGTCTTGATCCCCCTCGTCGCCTTCCCGTGCCTCCCCGTGAGCCTTGGCCGCGCCTGCGCCCTCGCCCGCGCACGGACACGTCGCACGCCGCATGCCACCTCGCCCCCCCCTTCCCGAGCTCTCCCGCGGCTATAAGTAGAGCCCTCGAGCTCTTCCGCAGCCACAACGCCTTTCAAAGCCTCCCCACTCGCCTCGGAGCTCCACATCCCCCTCCATGGCTGAATGGCCGCCGCCGATCCCCCTCAGCCATTCTCTCTCTCCGGCCGTCCCCTGCCCAGTCTGAGCCCATGGATGGACGCGCCACTCCCCGTCGATCCTCCCTGGCTCGCCGCCCCTCCGCTACCCCCACCAAAACCCCATACCCACCAGAGCCCGAAGCCCCTCTCCGCCGCGTGCCCTGCTGCTTCTTCTCCCGCGCTCCTCGCCGGCAACCGAGCCCACCAGGAGATGCGCCTCGTTCTCCTGAGCTCGTGGGTAGGTCGGCCGTCGCAAGAGGTGGCCGGACGCGCCGGCGATCGTCGTCTGGGTGATCCCCTCCCGCTACATCGCTCGACCCCGAGCATGAGCAAGAAGAAGGCCAGGCGGGCCCTGCCGGCGTTGACCCTGCCTCTGGGCCCCACCTGTCGGCGAGACGGGGAGCGCCACGTTGGATAAGTGGACGCGCCCCAGGCGCGAAGTCGTTTTCCCCACGCGAAAGCGTATTGCTGGATAGTGCGCTTTCAATCACCGAAGCGTATTCTTCCTCTTCTTCGGGTTAGAATACGCTTTCCTTTCTGCAAAGCGTATTTCTGAGAAAGACGCGATTTTTTTGCTAGGGCCCCATTTGTAATGATTTTCTTTACAGATTGGTCCCTGGTAGTTAAACGGTCATATCTTTTTACCCACAACTCCAAATGAGGTGAATCCAAAGCCCACGTCTTCGTTTCGTCGAGCCCGTTCCGTTGATGTCATTTTCATAATATTTTCACACAGTGAAAATGACCTTTTTGCCCTTACCCTTAAACAGCCCCCTCCGAGAAGGAACTGTTTCCGGCAAATCTTTTCGCGATCATTTCGCACTTCTTCCCGAAGTATTTGTCGACCCCCAGGCAAGCCAACCTCTTATCATGAGCCCCGAACTTGCATGTTGACTTTGCTTGCACCTTGTGTGTTTGTGTAGTTGCAGTTGTCTTATATCGTTTTCATCGGCAGTTATTTCTTTATGCCTATCTTGCATGCTTGTGTTTCATGATACCTTTGCCATGTTAATTAGAATGTTATTATTAATAATGCCATGCAACTACTCTACTTTATTTGCATGTCATCGTTATAAACTGTTATGAGCATTGTAATGCACCGTTGATATACTATTGTCGTGTCCTTTATGTTATAGTTGTGCACTTGAGGAGTTCAATATTTTGTTCGTGCATTTGTATGCGGCATGTTGCACTCATGTTAAATATGTTCATGATGATGGAGAAGGAAATAAAATGACTTAATAATAACAAACCTCCTCCGTCATCGATGGGATCGAGTCATAGTGCCGCCAAACCGAACTTTTTCAGTGCAGCCACATTTGCCTTATGGGAGGCCTTAATGCGAGCTATTGTCGTGACCTCTCGCCGGTTCCTCCCACTAGGGAAGGTTATGGGCGTGCTTACCCTGATCAGGTAAGCGGACATAACCTTGTGTGCTCGTTTTTGAGATTTTTTGTACCAGTCCCGGAGTGGGAGTGTCCCCGAGTGGGAGTTGACCACGGCGGTGGTCGGGGTGTCTTTGGTAGACACGGGGCCACCCAAGACCAGCCCGTTGGGGACTGGGTCGGAGTGGCCGGAAGAGCATCATGGCAGTAGGTTCGTTTCGTCGGAATGCCGTTGGTCCACCCGAATGGGATGACGAGGCCATGGGTTCTGTGGTGTGGGTACAGTGTGCTACCTCTGCAGAGTGTATAGTCTATCGATAGCAACAGTTCGTACTAGGTCCCACTATCAGGTCTTGGTCGAAATGGAGGACAAACCGAAATAATTAAGTTGGTCAATAAATATGTGATAACAAGAATATGGTAACTTGAACTATGAGATAATCATGAGGAGTCACGACGATATTTTGATGATGAGAGAAGTGGTTGTGATCGTCGTAAGGATCACGGGCCAAATATTGGTCGTGGTTGTGATTGTCGTAAGGATCACGGTTGGAGACCAAGTGTTGGTCGTGGTTGTGATCACCGTAAGGATCACGAGTTGTTCTTGAGAAAGACCACTTTGGTGGTGTGTTTGTGATCCAGAGATGATCACAGTTGATAAGAGAGTCCGAGGGACTTGGTGCACAAGTTTGGTTGCATTGCTGGAATAATATATCATTATTTGCATTTAAAGAACAATGATAGAACAAACGATGATTGCATAATGTTAACATGGTATGTCTGCATTGGATATTATTGGTAGCTTATTTTCAGCATAGTTTCATGATGCCATGCCATGCTGTGATTTGTATGTTAAATTATGCCATGATTTAGATGATATGCTATGTTTTGCTATTACCATGTTATAAGCATGTTTTGATATGCCATGTCATTGCCATGTTAGTAGATGTTATGATTTTGTTCATGCTTAGCTGAATTTTTATCATGCAATGTTTAGTAATTGATATGAGATAGGCTGTTGCATGCGCTCGGTTCTTGCTTTGTCTTCTGCTTGTTTGGATGCTATGTATTTGGTTGTCTTGCAAGTACATTCAATGTACTAACCTGGCGTGTCATGCCAGTTTTGTAGGTCGTACCCGTATTGCTCGCTTGATCCGTCATGCTAGGCCGTAATCTTGCCAGTCCTATGAGTTGTGGAGCCCAGCCAGAGTTGTTATGCTGCCAAACCAAGACTTCCACCGCCATTTTTATCAGACTTCCGCTGTCATTTAATAGCCTTAGGGCTATGCCAGATAATTGTATTCATCAATGATGTAATCTCATATACATGTATTTGATGAATATTTTTGTACCTGGAATGCTGTATTATAGACCTGTCGTGCGTTAGGTGTTATCCTGGGCTGACGTGCGAAGGCCCCCTACTCCATGCGGATCGGGGTGCCACAGGGCATGGTATCAGAGCAGCCAGGCTGGCATAGGTTATCCTAGTATTAGATCACCGCTACCATTAACCGGTAATGGCCCTAAGGGATTTGACCCATCCCTGCATACGGCATGGCCACTGTTAATCAACAGGTGGCGCAGTCGGGACCGACACGTCCTCACCCCACTGTCCCCGCCTAGTTATCCGTGGCGCGAATAGCAACCATATCCTTTCGGGTCGGCCACACCACTCACCCTTCGCCATTAAGGGAAAGGGGCCACACCATGCGGGCATGTCTCGCATAGCTGCCTATAAAAGCGCCCTTTCCCCTCGCCGTATCGCTCACCCCTCAGTCAACCATGTCCCTGCAGAGAAGACTAGCTAGTAGCACTCCAGCCATGACTGGCACCTTCAAAGCTCCCAAGTTTCACAGCCGCACCGGTGCCGTCAACCACCCCGACTTCACCCCTTCTTGCTGAGATGCTCGCCAAAGCCTTTGGCTGTAAGGCTAGCCCCGATTACCTGGTGTTCCAATCATCACCCGTCCCTCACCTTCATCGCTTCGATGCAAGAGTGTGCATCAGCCTAGCAGCGGATGGCCAGCCGTTGGTTTTTCAGGGTAGAGCTATGCCTACCTCTTATTTAGCCATTCAGGCCGCTACTGTGGAGGCTATGCTTCACCTCCGAACCAGATACCCGCATATGGCAGCAAGGCGTGATTTCTGCTTCTACCCCATTGTGACAGAGGTAGGGATGCAACCTTCTCCCGCTAGCCAAGGAGATGACCCCGCAATCGCTCACCTGGTGCAGTATATTACCGCCCAGGTGATGATGATTTCCCAGATGCTTGCCGAGTTTCGAACTCTGGACAACGATGAGGTGCGAGTCGTCAAGGAAGCTTACCATGAGGCTCGTAAATTCGCATCTCAAGTCATTTGTCCAACGCCATCCGAACCAGTGCTGTCCTCTCAACCCGTGTTGTGGCCTAGACCCAACATCGTCACCCTCGACAAGGCTATTTTACAGATCCACCAGCAGCATTTGCTCGGATCAATTTTAGCCACACCCCCAGCAGCCGAACCCCAACCCATAGTAGTGTCGGATGATGAAGATGGAGATTGGCTCAGACTTCGTCCTCCCAGAGAGCCCCAGCAAGGAAAATCCTCTGCATGACCTCAGTCAAGCAGTAAGATGATCAGTCTGTCGGTTCATCCTCGATATGAGGGTAGAACTATGTATCCCTAGATGAGTTGCTTCGTTTAGCGCGTAGCGCGTTCGTGTTCTGTTGTCTGTTGGTACTGTTGTAGTCCGTATGTTGTGTTCTATGTATGTTTTTGTGCTTTTGTTTTTGTGTTGTTTTTGCTTGTCTCTCTGTCAAGCAGAAATGTTTGACAGGCTTGACACTGTGTTGCTAACAAGATTTTAATTAGTAGATCACATACACTAAATTAACCCTGACTCGTCTCGAGTCTATAATAAAATGCACGCTGGTGTAGGTATATGTATACCAGGAGTACATATACCCACTAGCATTAAAACACCGTAGAATGATTTTGCCTGGTGTGTTTTCCGTTGCATGTTTATTGCCTCTGTCTGTTTGCTAGTTTAGATTTTTCTGCATACTGCACGCATACCCGGTTCACCCACGAGTGCATTCGGGCAGTACTCAGGGAAATGCAAAGTCACATATCCCTATCTATCTGCGCATACGCCGTGTGCCGGATTTCCAACTCTAGAAACCCGTAGAGGCATTTCTTCTTGGAAATTCCTCGTCTCTAATTCTTTTTCCTCATTTCATTTTCGGAGAAACACTGCCAATTTTATTTCACTCGATCCAGTACATCTACCCCGATACAGGTTTCACCCTTGATTCTACCTCGACACCTACGTTTCATGGAGGAATCCGCGAAATTTTTTTCTCGGTGCCCCCAACTCGTTTGAATTTAACCAAAGGGTTAAAAATTAACCCCGAGGTTTTTCTCCGGAGTGGTTATTCTTTCGTTTGTGCTATAACCCTAGGAATCTCTGGGACGAGATTTCTTTTTAAGGGGGGAAGGGTTGTAACAGCCCGAAAATTGGGTTATCAATTTTTGTGCTGTTATTCTCTCTTGGCACTCATTTTCAAAATTTTCTCCTGAGTTTGCTGGATGACCCTGAGAAAATTTTGTCATTTCCAACCTTTCAAAATCCTGCTCATGTCTTTTTCAGTGGGCAAGACCTCATTTGCATCAGCTCAATTCCTCTTAAACCCTAATTCCAAATTTTTGGAATTTGGATATGCCCTTGTGATTACAAAGGAGCCACCATTTTCCTTGTTCTGTTGATACTCCCAATTGATCCCAGAGATCATCCTATCTTTCTTAACCTTGGATATGCAAAAATATTGCTAAGTCCAATGCAATATTTTTGAATTATGATTTATTCCTTTTCTTGCTTTTCATAGGAATAAAATCCAAAGGCATATCTAGCCATCTCCTAAATTCATGAGAATTGGTGGAGTTGATGATTATGCCTAATCCAAGCTCTGGCAAGTATATTGGCCATAATTAAATAAGGAAAATTGCCTTTTCCTATTTAATGCCAATATTGCATTTCTGCCAATTTCCAAAGGAACTACTATTTTTATAGCAGAGAAAATTCCCACATAAATTGTGGAGCTTGTCCTTGCTATATAATCACTAGTTCCATCCTAATATCATGATTCCACAGTTCAAAATTTGGCACATGATCCAATGCAAGTTTCTGCCTTCTCTGAAATTTTGCAAAGGAAGTGCTTTATTGCTAACTCGGATTGAGCTGCAATTTGGCACGGTGTTTAACATTGTTAAATAACCCATGGATACCAAAGATGAGCTCAATCCATTCACCCTAGCTCCCTGTGCAATTTTTCAAAGTTTCTGACCAGAACACAAGTTTGTGAAGGAAGTACCTTCATAGTGTTTCCAAATGGGATGAAACTTTTCCATCCTCTCAAGTATCTCAAATCATTATCCTCCACCCAAATTCAGTTCATTTCATTGAACTATGTGAGCACAGGAGCAATTCTTGTTTTCTGTCCAAATTTTCAGTTTGTGAAGCAAGTGTATTTTATCTTGCTCCATTATGTCTGATAGTTTTTCCAGGCCTTCTCCTACTCATATAACCTATCTCCACAAGATTGTGGCTCATTTCACTTGACCAATTGCTTGAGGATTTTCCTGAAGTTTTTGGACAGAATTGATAGTTGTGAAGGAAGTACCATTTTGGTGAGTCCATTTGGTATGAACTTTTTACAGCATCATGGTATGTTCAAATCATCAGGCTTTGCCAAGTTATAGCCCAATCCATCACTCCTAGTGAGTGTTTCATCATGATTAAGTTTCTGGGTCAGTTTTGGTGGTTGTACAGCAACTATGGTAAATAGTTGTCCATTTTACCTCAAAACTCCCAGGATCGTAGTCCTTTCTACCCCAAGCCTCCCGGACATCAAGTTTACCATTTACCCTCTCCTGTTTAATCTCTAGGATGTTGCCAAGTTTGCAACAGCAAACTTGTGGAGCTTGTTTCACTCATCTCCATTTCTCTCTGCCCGATCTTTCACCATGGTAACACTCCACGCTGGAAGGACTACGCGGTAGACATGAATTTACATCAGTTAAAACCCCGGAGCGTGCCATGCCAGTGGTGACCACGCGTGTAACCAGCCAAAACGATGGTCTAGCCACTGTGGTCGTCGGCATCGCTGCCCCGACCGCCTCTGGCCTCGCCATTAATGTCCAGTAGCCCCCCTCGTCGTCGTCTTCCCTCTGGACCGCTCGCCCCTTCGTTTTCTTCTCCGGAGAGCTATGCCAACGACCGGAATAGTCCGCTCCTGTGCATCGTCGTCTTCCTTGCCGATGTCTTCTTCCTCCGTTCGTCCGCACGCCTTCCTCGTCTCCGTGACCCTCTGGTGTTCGTCTTGATCCCCCTCGTCGCCTTCCCGTGCCTCACCGTGAGCCTTGGCCGCAGCTGCGCCCTCGCCGGCGGACGGACATGTCGCACGCCGCGTGCCAGCTCGGCTCCCCTTCCCGAGCTCTCCCGCGGCTATAAGTAGAGCCCTCGAGCTCTACCGCAGCCACAACGCCTCTCAAAGCCTCCCAACTCGCCTCGGAGCTCCACATCCCCCTCCATGGCCGAATGGCCACCGCCGATCCCCCTTGGCCATTCTCTCTCTCCGGCCGTCCCCTGCCCAGTCTGAGCCCATGGATGGACGCGCACTCCCGTCGATCCTCCCTGGCTCGCCGCCCCTCCGCTTCCCCCACCAGAACCCCATACCCACCAGAGCCCGAAGCCCCTCTCCACCGCGTGCCCTGCTGCTTCTTCTCCCGCGCTCCTCACCGGCAACCGAGCCCACCAGGAGATGCGCCTCGTTCTCCTGACCTCATGGGTAGGTCGGCCGTCGCGAGAGGTGGCCGGACGCGCCGGCGATCGCCGTCGGGGCGATCCCCTCCCGCTGCCTCGCTCGACCCCGAGCGTGAGGAAGAAGAAGGCCAGGCGGGCCCCGCCCGCGTTGACCCTGCCTCTGGGCCCCACCTGTCGGCGAGACGGGGAGCGCCACGTTGGATAAGTGGACGCGCCCCAGGCGCGAAGTCGTTTTCCCCACGCGAAAGCATATTGCTGGATAATGCGCTTTCAATCACCGAAAGCGTATTCTTCCTCTTCTTCGGGTTACAATGCGCTTTCCTTTCTAGAAAGCGTATTTCTGAGAAAGACGCAATCTATTTTTCTGCTAGGGCCCCGTTTGTAATGATTTTCTTTACAGATTGGTCCCTGGTAGTTAAACGGTCATATCTTTTTACCCACAACTCCAAATGAGGTGAATCCAAAGCCCACGTCTTCGTTTCGTCGAGCCCGTTCCGTTGATGTCATTTTCATAATACACACAGTGAAAATGACCTTTTTTCCCTTGCCCGTAAACAGCCCCCTCCGAGAAGGAACTGTTTCTCGCAAATCTTTTCGCGATCATTTCGCACTTCTTCCCGGAGTATTTGTCGACCCCCAGGCAAGTCATCCTCTTATCATGAGCCCCGAACTTGCATGTTGACTTTGCTTGCACCTTGTGTGTTTGTGTAGTTGCAGTTGTTTTATATCGTTTTCATCGGCAGTTATTTCTTTATGCCTATCTTGCATGCTTGTGTTTCATGATACCTTTGCCATGTTAATTAGAATGTTATTATTAATAATACCATGCCACTACTCTACTTTATTTGCATGTCATCGTTATAAACTGTTATGAGCATTGTAATGCACCGTTGATATACTATTGTCGTGTCCTTTATGTTATAGTTGTGCACTTGAGGAGTTCAATATTTTGTTCGTGCATTTGTATGCGGCATGTTGCACTCATGTTAAATATGTTCATGATGATGGAGAAGGAAATAAAATGACTTAATAATAACAAACCTCCTCCGTCATCGATGGGATCGAGTCATAGTGCCGCCAAACCGAACTTTTTTAGTGCAGCCACATTTGCCTTATGGGAGGCCTTAATGCGAGCTATTGTCGTGACCTCTCGCCGGTGCCTCCCACTAGGGAAGGTTATGGGCGTGCTTACCCTGATCAGGTAAGCGGGCATAACCTTGTGTGCTCGTTTTTGAGATTTTTGGTACCAGTCCCCGAGTGGGAGTATCCTCGAGTGGGAGTTGACCACGACGGTGGTCGGGGTGTCTTTGGTAGACATGGGGCCATCCAGGACTAGCCCGTTGGGGATTGGGTCGGAGTGGCCGGAGAGCATCATGGCAGTAGGTTGGTTTCGTTGGAATGTCGTTGGTCCACCCGAATGGGATGACGAGGCCATGGGTTTCGTGGTGTGGGTACAGTGTGCTACCTCTGCAGAGTGTATAAAGTCTATTGATAGCAACAATTCGTAGTAGGTCCCACTATCAGGTCTTGGTCGAAATGGAGGACAAATCGAAATAATTAAGTTGGTAAATAAATATGTGATAACAAGAATATGGTAACTTGAACTATGAGATAGTCGTGAGGAGTCACGACGATGTTTTGATGATGAGATAAGTGGTTGTGATCGCCGTAAGGATCACGGGCCAAATATTGGTCGTGGTTGTGATCGCCGTAAGGATCACGGTTGGAGACCAAGTGTTGGTCGTGGTTTTGATCGCCGTAAGGATCATGAGTTGTTCTTGAGAAAGACCACTTTGGTGGTGTGTTTGTGATCCAGAGATGATCACAGTTGATAAGAGAGTCCGAGGGACTTGGTGCACAAGTTTGGTTGCATTGCTGGAATAATATATCATTATTTGCATTTAAAGAACCATGATAGAACAAAAGATGATTGCATAATGTTAACATGGTATGTCTGCATTGGATATTATTGGTAGCTTATTTTCAGCATAGTTTCATGATGCCATGCCATGCTGTGATTTATATGTTAAATTATGCCATGATTTAGATGATATGCTATGTTTTGCTATTACCATGTTATAAGCATGTTTTGATATGCCATGTCATTGCCATGTTAGTAGATGTTATGATTTTGTTCATGCTTAGTTGAATTTTTATCATGCCATGTTTAGTAATTGATATGAGATAGGCTGTTGCATTCCCTCGGTTCTTGCTTTGTCTTCTGCTTGTTTGGATGCTATGTATTTGGTTGTCTTGCAAGTACATTCAATGTACTGACCTGGCGTGTCATGCCAGTTTTGTAGGTCGTACCTGTATTGCTCGCTTGATCCGTCGTGCTAGGCCGTAATCTTGCCAGTCATGTGAGTTGTGGAGCCCCGCCAGAGTGGTTATGCTGCCAAACCAAGACTTCCGCCGCCATTTCTATCAGACTTCCGCTGTCATTTAATAGCCTTATGGCTATGCCAGATAATCGTATTCATCCATGATGTAATTTCATATACATGTATTTGATGAATGTTTTTGTACCTGGAATGCTGTATTATGGACCTGTCGTGCGTTAGGTGTTATCCTGGGCTGACGTGCGAAGGCCCCCTGCTCCATGCGGATTGGGGTGCCACAAAAATCATATGTTCAGATCCTTTATGCATATTAATACCCCTTTGATTATGAACATGAATATGATTTGTGAGTAGTTACGTTTGTTCCTGAGGACATGGGAGAAGTCCTGCTATAAGTAGTCATGTGAATTTGGTATTCATTCGATATTTTGATGAGATGTATGTTGTCTTTCCTCTAGTGGTGTTATGTGAACGTCGACTACATGACACTTCACCATTGTTTGGGCCTAGAGGAAGGCATTGGGAAGTAATAAGTAGATGATGGGTTGCTAGAGTGACAGAAGCTTAAACCCTAGTTTATGTGTTGCTTCGTAAGGGGCTGATTTGGATCCATATGTTTCATGCTATGGTTAGGTTTACCTTAATACTTCTTTTGTAGCTGCGGATGCTTCCAATAGGGGTTAATCATAAGTGGGATGCTTGTCCAAGGAAGGGAAGTACCCAAGCACCAGTCCACCCACATATCAAATTATCAAAGTAACGAACGCGAATCATATGAGCGTGATATAAACTAGCTTGATGATAATTCCCATGTGTCCTCGGGAGCGTTTTCCTTCATATAAGTGTTTGTCCAGGCTTGTCCTTTGCTGGGCCATCTTGCTGCACCTTATTTACTTTTGTTACTTGTTGCCCGTTACAAATTACCTTATCACAAAACTATCTATTACTGATAATTTTAGTGCTTGCAAAGAATATCTTACTGAAAACCGCTTGTCATTTCCTCTGCTCCTCATTGGGTTCGATACTCTTACTTATCGAAAGGACTATGATAGATCCCCTACACTTGTGGGTCATCAGGTGTCACTTGGGAGCCTCCATCAAGATTGTGGAGTTGAACCAAGGAGTTTGTAAGGGCAAGGAGATCGCCTACTTCGTGAAGATCTACCCAAGTGAGGCAAATCCTTCGTGGGCGATGGCCATGGTGGGAGAGACGAGGTTGCTTCTTCGTGGACCCTTCGCGGGTGGAGCCCTTCGTGGACTCGTGCAACAGTTACCCTTCGTGGGTTGAACATTCAACCAATGTGGATGTACGATAGCACCACCTATCGGAACCACACCAAAAATCTCCGTGTCTCCAATTGCGTTTGCACACTCCAATCCCATCCTTTACTTTCTTGCAACTTGCATGCTTTACTTTCCGCTGCTCATATACTCTTGCCATGCTTGCTTGAAATGTATTGTGAATGCTTAAACTTATGCTAAAATTCCACCTCAACTTGAAGAACTTAAAAACGGCTACTTTTGGTTGTTGAGGGTCTAATGCCCCCCCCTCTAGACACCACTTCTCGATCCTTTCAGTTTGCATTGAAGTGATCTTGCTTTCTAATATAATTCTCAAACTCATAAAGGCATTGGATAGGGTGCATATTGTGAGGATTATCATTATCACTGAATTTCATTAGAGAATTTACCTCTACCACCTTAGGCAGTGGTGGTGTATCAAGCCCATGTATTTCTTCAATAGGAGGTAAATTTTTAGCATCCTCGGTCTTAATACCTTTTTCCTTCATAGATTTCTTTGCCTATTGCATATCTTCGGGACTGAGATATAAAATACCCCTCTTCTTCAGAGTAGGTTTAATAGGTGATTCAGGAAGAGTCCAATCATCATAATATTTCAGCATGTTATTAAATAATTCTTCAGCTTGCCCAATAGTTCGTTCCCTGAAAACACAACCAGCAAAACTATCTAGGAAGTCCCTAGAAGCATTGGTTAGTCCATTATAGAAGATATCAAGTATTTCATTTCTCTTAAGATGATGATCAGGCAAAGCATTAAGCAATTGGAGAAGCCTCCCCCAAGCTTCTGGGAGACTCTCTTCTTCAATTTGCACAAAGTTAAATATTTCTTGTAAGGCAACTTGTTTCTTATGAGCAGGAAAATATGTTTCAGAGAAGTAATGAATCATATCCCGGGGACTACGCACACAACCAGGAGCAAGAGTATTGTACCAAGCTTTAGCATCACCCTTTAATGAGAACAGAAATAATTTGAGAATATAGTAATACCTAATTTCTCATCATGAGCAAAAAGGGTGGCTATGTCATTCAACTTAGTAAGATGTGCCACAACAGTTTCAGTTTCATAACCATGGAAAGGATCAGATTCAACCAAAGTAATTAACTCTGGGTTGACATAGAATTCATAATCCTTATCATCAACAAAGATATGTGAAGTAGCAAACTTAGGATCACATTTCATTCTAGCATTCAGAGATTTTTCATTATACTTGCATAATAATTTCTCTAAATCATCTTTACCCTTACAAGCAAGAATATCTCGAGTTGCCTCCTCACCCATAACATAACCTTCCGGTACCTTTGGCAATTCATATCTAGGAGTGCTAGTTCTAGTAGGTGTTTCAAGATTTTCAGTTTCAAGCTCATCATCAGTTTCAACAATATCATGTTGTCTTACTCTAGCAATTTGTTCATCAAGAAATTCACCTAATGGCACATTATCATGAAGCAATGTACTAGCATCATCATAAGCATCATTCATAGCAGAAGTAGATCATCAATAACTTGCAACATATCAGGATTTATAGCATGTGGTGGTGTTGCAAAAGGTGAATCTAAAGCGGAGCTGGATGGCAGTTCCTTACCTCCCCTCGTCTTAGAGGGAAAAATCTTAGTCTTAGCATCCTTCAGATTCTTGATAGTGATAAATTGATAATAATCCCAAGTGACTCAACAAATATAGCTATGATCCCCGGCAACAGCGCGAGAAAAAGGTCTTGATAACCCACAAGTATAGGGGATCGCAACAGTTTTCGAGGGTAGAGTATTCAACCCAAATTTATAGATTTGACATAAGGGAAGCCAAAGAGTATTTGTAAGTATTGGAAGCTGAGTTGTGAATTCAACCACGAGATTAATTATCTGCAGCAAAGTGATCAGTAGCAAAGTAGTATGATAGTTTTGATAATAGTAGCAGCAGCAATAGTAACGGTAATAGTGATAGCAGTGATTTAGTAGCAAGTGTAACAGTAATAGTAGCAGTAGTAACTTAGCAGAAACAATATAAGATAGATTCGTAGGCATTGGATCGGTGATTTGTTGGATGATATTCATCATGTGACAGTCATAACCTAGGGCGATACGGCACTAGCTCCAGTTCATAAATGTAATGTAGGCATGTATTCTGTAAATAGTCATACGTGCTTATGGAAAGAACTTGCATGACATCTTTTGTCCTACCCTCCCGTGGCAGCGGGGTCCTATTGGAAACTAAGGGATATTAAGGCATCCTTTTAATAGAGAACCTAAACAAAGCATTAACACACGGTGAATACATGAACTCCTCAAACTACGGTCATCACCGAGAGTGGTCCCGACTATTGTCACTCCGGGGTTACCGGATCATAGCACGTAGTAGGTGACTGTAACTTGCAAGATCGGATCTAGAACATGGATATAATGGTGATAACATAAATAGTTCAGATCTGAAATCATGGCACCCAGGCCCAAAGTGACAAGCATTAAGCATAGCAAAGTCATAGCAACATCAATCTCGGAACATAGTAGATACTAGGGATCAAGGCCTAACAAAACAAACTAGATTACATGATGGATCTCATCCAACTCCTCACCAACCAGTGAGCCTACGAAGGAATTACTCACTCCCGGTGGGGAGCATCATGGAATTGGCGACGGAGAAGGGTTGGTGATGACGAAGATCGAAGATCCCCCTCCCCGGAGCCCCAAACGGACTCCAGATCTGGCCTCCCGATGAAGAACAGGAGGTGACGGTCGCTCTGTCTCGTGGAACGCAATAATTCTTTCTCCCTGGTTTTTTCTAGAAAAATAGGATTTTATAGCGTCGGTTCCAGGGTCTGCGGGGCCACCAGATGGGGACAACCCACCTGGGCGAGCCTGGAGGGGGCGCGCGCCCTGGTGGGTTGTGCCCACCCAGGTGCCCCCTCCGGTGGTTCTTGGCACCAGAAATTCTCTTTTATTGTACAAAAAATCCTTGCAAAGTTTCGTTCCATTCCGAGAACTTTCATTTCTGCACAAAAAACAACACCATGGTAGTTCTGCTGAAAACAGCGTCAGTCTGGGTTAGTTTCATTCAAATCATGCAAATTAGAGTCCAAAACTGGAGGAAAAGAATTAGGAAAAGTAGATACGATGGAGACGTATCAATTACATCCTCACTTAAATGGTGAGCTAATCTTCCCCATAATGGTACTCTAATTTTTATCACCCCTGAATAATTAACGGTAATAATAATATAAGTGGAGGAAAATAGTCTTTACCCTTCATTGAAAAATTGAGGCATGGATATACACTTACTCTGACATTAGAATTTCAACCCCACGTGTATCTGAAGGTGTTTTCTTCTTTGTTATCCTTAATTCTATTGGCTTAATCTTGGTAAGTAACCCAATGACATCTGCAAATTTCAAGATTAAAGACTTAAAAATTAGGAAGTTATTCATTTGGAGTCTATTAATACAACTACCAACAAATGACTTCAAATTTAAATTTACCACTTGGAAGTAAGAATATGACTATCAACCTACCTAAGCATTGTTAGTCTTTTTCTAGCCGTTCTTGTAGGGTATCTTTGCTAGCAAACTCAAAGTAGTAATCTGGAAAATTATCCGATGAACCTTTCATCTCCTTTAATTTTGTATTGTATAAAATAATAATTTTAATTTCATTGCTGACTGGCCGATATTTTGTCGAATCTACAACTTTAAAATTGCTAAAAGCATATATAAAACCCTCGTTGATCTTTGCTCTATAAGTGTCAATTAGATTCTTCCAGATAGTAGCATGAACTGTATGGCCCTTCAAAATTTAATGAAAGAAAAATCTTCGTAGTAATTTTAACAGTAAAACAATGAAAAATCTTAGTAGTAATTTTAGCAGTAAAACAATCCCATTGTTAATTATGTGAAGAAAATACCTGCTCATCCATCAAGATCATATTGATGCTTATAAGTTCATCGTTCGAAGGGTTGATCAAGTCCCACATTCTCATTACTTTGGCTTTAATATTTCATGTCTATCCTCTTGTGGTAATTCAGTCAACTTCATGTACATCATAGAGATGTTGCCTTCAAAAAAAATTCAAAAGAGTGGTTCATATGATATTGCACTAATATTTACCCAAAGTTATTGTAGGATGGAAAGGTCTAAACAGACCTCAAGGTTTCAGCTATATATTACCATTGATGATTTTCTGGTGTTTCTTCTTCCGTCCTTCGATGTGTTGGGCGTCCTGCCGTATGTCGCCCCTTTGATTCATGTGGAGTCTACTTGCTGGTATAGTTGATGTTCTTGGCGTGTGTCGATATGGTGTTGTGTGGATCTCCTTCAATCTTCGTACTGGCGTGTGTGGATCTCCCTTCAATCTTCATATGCGTGGTGTTGGGTGTTCTGGCAATTGTTAATTCCGTGGGTGTTCTGGGGTGAGTGCCCCAACCTTTATATTAGTCCAAAAGTTTTTGAGTTTGAATTGGGTATGGATGAGTGTCTGCTGGAAACTATTCCGTGTGCAATAGTATATGTCCGCGTTGTTGCCTAATACCAATCCATTTCAGTTTCGTTCACGTGCAATAGTATAGATCTGATCCGTGTGCAATAGTATATGTTCGTGTCCTTGCCTAATATCAATCTGTCAGATCTTCACCGTTGATACATCTTAATTTCTAAAGTGTCAAATTATCATCGTTCATTTTCTATCACTTGAGGTTGTTTCTTCGGAAAGTATATTGTATGCTCATTACCATTAACAAGAAAAGTGGCATTCCCTTATTGCAGTCAATAACAGCCCCTGCAGTATTCAAAAAGGGTCTATCAAGGATGATCGACATACTGTCGTCCTCAGGTATATCAAGATTAACAAACTCCGTTAAGATAGTGACATTTGCAACTATGACAGGTACATCCTAACAAATACTGATGGGCATAGCATTTGATTTATCAGCCATTTGCAAAGAGATTACAATTGGTGTCAACTTATTCAAATCAAGTCTTCGATATAATGAGAAGGGCATAACATTAACACCGGCTCCTAGATCACATAAAGCAGTTTTAACATAGTTTCTTTTACCGGAGCATGGCATAGTTGGTATTCCTGGATCTCCTAATTTCTTTGGTATTCCACCTTTAAATGTATAATTAGCAAGAATGGTGGAAATTTCAGCTTCCGGTATCTTTCTTTTATCTGTAACAATATCTTTCATATACTTAGCATAAGGAGACATTTTCAGAATATCAGTCAAACATAAACGCAAAAAGACAGGTCTAAGCATTTCAACAAAGTGCTCAAATTCCTCATCATCTTTATTATTATAAGATTTAGGAGGAAAGAGCATGGATTTCTGAACCCGAGGTTCCCTTTCTTTACCATGTTTTCAAGCAATGAAGTCTCTCTTACCATATCTTTTATTCTTAGGTTTTGGCTTATCAAGATCAACAACAGGTTCTATCTCCACATCATTATCATTACAGGTTGAGCATCAACATGAACATCATTGTTGATGCAACAAACCCTGGGTCTTTTGCCCAACTGTGCACATGCACAAGATCAAGACCGAAGCGGTAGCTCAAGTCAGAGGTCGAAGAGCCAAGAGACTTGAAGAACCAACATGTAGCTCGGAGAGACCAAGATCGAGCCAAAGGAGCAAGATATCAGCAAGAGAAGGGCCTCCCTTGCTGAGCAAGCGAGCCCGACAAGGGGCAAGGCCACCACCAGAAACAAACGCCCAAGACTCTCTGCAGAGCCTGCCGGGGCTCACGGTGTTTGAACGACCCCGCCAACCACTCCAACACGACTCATGTCGTCAATCAGTGCGGTGTCAAGCCGCAAGGTGATTAAGTGGCAGTCGTTCGCCACATGACAGCCATACCCTACAGAAGAAACCCACAGATGACACCCGTCCTCCGATGTGTCAAGGGAACAGGCGCGGAGCTGGCAAAAGAGCCCGACGGGCCTTGCCGGGCGACCTGTGATGTGACACTAAGCGGTGCATTTAATGCACCCTGTCAGCCCGCAAAGTTAGGTATGATAGCACTGTTTGCTATCATATTAGTGGATAATGACCACTTTGCAAATAGGAATTATGTGCCTGTAGATTTCATTGTTCTTGATATAGATTGCAATCATACACTACAGGAAACAGCTACTTTGCCGTCTGCCATGGCGGACGGCAAAGGCTCGAAAGGCGGACGGCAAAGACCTTTGCCGTCAGCCGCGGACGGCAAAAGGCTCCGGCAAAGAAGGCTACGGTAAACAGCTGCTTTGCCGTCTGCTTCCTGGCGGCGGACGGCAAAGGCTCTTTGCCGTCCGCCGCGGACGGCAAAGAGGGCGGACGGCAATATTTGCGATGTCAGTCCGTTAAGTGGCTAACGGCAGACCTTTGCCGTCCGCCGCAGACGGCAAAGAGCCTTTGGTCTTTGCCGTCCGCCTTATGATGTCATCTACACGTCACTAGATGGCAGGTTCTTTGCCGTCTGCCACTGATGGCAAAGTGCAGGTTCTTTGCCGTCTGCCACTGATGGCAAAGTGCAGGTTCTTTGCCGTCTGCCACAGATGGCAAAGTGCAGGTTCTTTGCCGTCTGCCACGGACGACAAAGTCTTTGCCGTCTGCCATTGTAGGCAAACTGACCAAATGGGTCAGCTCCCAGGAAGCACAGTTGGCTGCCACGTGGCTTCTTTGCCGTCCGCCGCAGACGGCAAAGGCTCTTTGCCGTCGGTGGCAGACGGCAAAGGCTCTTTGCCGTCGGTGGAAGACGGCAAAGAGGCTGCATATTGTCTGTTTTTTCTGTTTTTTATTAAATCCCACAATTTGCAGCACATATCACATATATAAGTTTCATATCCAGCACATATCCAACACATATCTAGCACATAAGTTTCATATCACATATCACATCAGTTTCATCCATACACATTGTTCATACATAAGGAAGTTCCATCCATACACATTGTTCCATCCATATATATATTACAATGCAAAGTGTCATGAAGATAGCAAGCTAGATACAATGCAAAGTTTCATCAAAGGAAAAGCAAGCACTCCATCATAGCTAGCTAGCTTCCATCAAGTGAATGAAATCTGCAAAATGGTAAATAAGAAAGTTAGAAATAGGTGACTAGAACAAGAAGAAGACTAGAACAAGAAGTATATGTCATTTATGAGCTAACTTAGGTGAAATGGATCATATATGAGCTAACTAAGTTGAAATGGGTTGTTTATGAGCTAACTTAGTTGAAATGGATCATTTATGAGCTAACTTAGTTGAAATGGGTCGTTTATGAGCTAACTAAGGTGAAGGGCATCATTTTTGAGCTAAGTAAGGTGAAATGGGTCATTTTGGAGCTAACCTAGTTGAAATGGATCGTTTTTGAGCTAACTTAGTTGAAATGGATCGTTTCTGAGGTAACTAAGGTGAAATGGATCGTTTTTTAGCTCACTTAGGTCAAATGGATCGTTTTTGAGCTAACTTAGTTGAAATGGATCGTTTTTGAGCTAACTTTGTTGAAATGGATCATTTTTGAGCTAATTTAGTTGAAATGGATCGTTTTTGAGCTAACTTAGGTGAAATGGATCATTTATGAGCTAATTTAGTTGAAATGGATCTTTTTGAGCTAACTTAGGCGAAATGGGTCGTTTATGAGCTAACCTAGGTGAAATGGGTCGTTTATGAGCTAACCTAGGTGAAATGGGTCGTTTATGAGCTAACCTAGGTGAAATGGGTCGTTTATGAGTTAACCTAGGTGAAATGGGTCGTTTATGAGCTAATTATGCAATTTTTGACATAAGTAAGCTAAGTACATATCGTTTTAGAGCTAACTTAGGTAAAATGGATGGTTTATGAGGTCAGTAAGCTTATTAAGTCATTTTGGAGGAAAAGAAGCTAACTCTAGGTCATTATGGTAAGCATATTGGAGGAAATAAAGCTAAGTCTAGGTCTTTATGCATTTGTTAAGCAAAACACTAGAGAAACTTACCGTGATCAGGGAGTTGTAGGAGCGGGCTGGCTAGTGCCGGTAGCTGGAGAAGGATCATGCGATGCGTTTCTGGAGTTAAGCTGCACCAAAGATCATTTCCAATGTCTCGTTAGCATTATGACACTCAAATGTTAAGACTAGCAAGTAATGTCCATTCAAATTAAACTCACCGTGGTCCCAGGAGCAATCACTGGCATCGGCGGAGCGGTCTGACCGGTCTTCTCGCACACAGACTGCACATTTGGTTTTGACGACTCAGTCATACTAGTTAGTAATGAGACAAACACTACATGAATGTTTTGGCTAATCTGCAGAAGAAACTTACCACAAGGAGCTCATACATGGCCCTTGCCTGCATGTCATTCCGTGCCCTCTCCTCCTCCATCATCTTTGTCGTCCTCTCCTCCAACTCCCGCTGCCTCTCCGCCGCCTCCGCCAGAAGTTTCTCCGTTCTATCTCTCTCACTCTGTATAGCAGCCTGCAACACCACTCACATGACCATTTGTAATCATTGATGGAAGCGCACAGAATGTAATGGAGAAAGATAGCTGAGTACGTATCACTAACCTTGATGGCGAGTTGCACTGGCCGTTCACGAGGCCTTATCTCAGGAGCGGAGCTCGACTGGCGCGCCTTGATCTCCGGGAGAGTGCTAGGACAACGGATAAGTCCATCTCCAATGGCTATGGAGCCATGGGACCTCCCGCCACCAGATATCATCACCAGCTCTGGATCAATGGGACCCTGGCTCGGGTTAAAGTCCTCCCCTTTCCTCGCCTTCCCCTCATCTCTATATCTCACGAGCTTGTTGTGGGAGGAGATGTTGGTGAAGTTGTTTGCATCATCGAGGTCAGACTGAGAGAAAGCCTTGACTTTCTTGTAAGAGCCAGTGTGGGCCATGGCATACAGGTCGTACACCTCTGGCACCTTATCCGCCTTATTGTGGCGTGCCTGAAAGAGAGAAACAATGAAAATTAGTAACTAAAGGGCTCAAGCTAGCATGATGAATGAATTGCATGAATCATGAAGCAAACCACATACCCAGTTGCGCCCAAACTGATATAAGTTGGAGCTGTGTTGATGGTGTGGCACACCTTCCATTTGGGCACGTTTGTCCTTGGCCTGGTTGTGGAGGGCTAGCCATTCTTGTGAGCACCACTCATCAACCAACACCTCCCAACAATCCATCCGATCCGCACACCATCTCGGAGGCGCCTAAGTTAGCAAATAGAAACTTGAGCGCTACGGCTAAGAATTACTAAATGAAGGAACTTAAGTAGAAGGCCTTAAGAATTACCTTCATGTACTGCTCCTTACTCAGGAACTTATCGCGGCACGCCGGCTTGGTCTTCTTGATACCATGCAAGGCGTAGTAGTCTCGAACAGCCTGCACCCGAGCCTCGTGCCGTAAGTTCTGGAGTAGGCGCTTGCAGACGTTCTGGATAACATTTGCGCACTCCTCCTCGTATCCCTCCTCACACCTGTAGAATGTCTGCAATCAAATGAGACAATATTGATTAGTACAATTAATAACTAGCTAGTTGAAGATTTTGAAATGTGTAAAGGAGAAATTACCCAGAACGTCCTGATCACCATGTCTGCCCTCATGTCGCACACGACACCGTCGATAATGACATCCGGCGGGGCCGGGGCAGCCACGTAGTGCTCCCAGCTCAACCCAAGCTCTGGAAGCCGACCCTCACCAGGCAACGTGACAAACCCCGGGAAGTTTTGCCGGCAAAGAACTCCAAGGACGGAGTTGGGCCGGCAGACACTATGATGGTGGTCCCAACCCCTGCAGCATGACAAGGCCAACGCATTAGTTATTTGAAGAAACGTGAATGCAGAAGGTACAAAAATATTAAATGCACTTACGTACCTCTCCCCATCAGGGAAGATCAACCACCTCTGCTCGCGGGTCGCCGGCACGGACGGGAGCCGTGTAGCACCACGCTGGTAGACGGTGCCACCCTCCTCCTCAAGATCAGTCGGCTCCCCGCCATCATCAGCATGGCCACTCGGCTCCTCGGGCTGATCCGGCCAGGTACCCCATCCGGACATGTGCTCCTCCGGGGTCTCGTGGGCCGAACTCTCGTGGGCCGAAGGCCAGTCGACCCGAGGCTCGTGGGCCCAAGACCCGTGGACCGGAGGCTCGTGGACCGGAGTCCGTGTAGCCTCCTCCTCGGACGAGTCCACCCTAGCAGTCACGTGCTCGGGTGAAACAGCTGGGGGTGGCGGCGAGGAAGGCTCCCTAACAGTCACCCTACCTCCTCTCCCGCGACCACGTGCCCCACCTCCTCTCTTCCTACCTCGTCCCCTGCTGGGCACCGCGGTGGACGAAGAAGGGCCCGGCGGTGTGGACATACTGTCCAGCAACGCTCGGCGAAGAGGTACGTCTGGAATCGAAGACCTCAGACCACGCGCCGAGGAAGAAGGGGCCTTGGCGCGCTCCCGACCAGCGCCCACCATCTTTCAACACCTGCCATGACAAACAGTAAACGAAATTAGTACAACATAAAAAAAAGACCGACATGAATAATAATATGTGTATCACTTAAGTGTATCATCATCAAGTACAACATTAAAAAATTTAATACCTGACACTACTAATAATCTCGATCAGTATCATCAATAAATGCATAATCATCATCATCACTATAATCAATGACGGGCTCATAGGGTTCAGTGGCATCAACATGTGCAAGGCCACCTTGACGTAATCGGTCAAGCAATGACAGGTCATCCGCAGCAGTAACCTCTTCTTGTTCCGGCTCTTCTTATTCCTCCTCTGGGGTGATGTCGGATTCACTGTCACTGTCTACTTCAATGTTTTGGGGTGAAGTATAGCGGTTCTTGAAACGCTTTTTGGAAAGGCGTGTCTCTTGGAAGAATTCTCCTTCATATGTGTCTGGGTTAATGTGAGGTTCATAATCCTCTTCCTTTGGGGGAGATAGTCTAGCACGTGGCGGCACTTCATAAACGATATCCCAACCTTTCAGATTTGGATTAGTTTGGCAGGCCCACGGTAGATAGAATACTTGGGTCGCCTGTTGAGCCGTAATATAGACATCAGGAACATCTAAATGGGTGCTTTGGTTGATTTCAACTAGCCCTATATGTTCATGAGTTCTTCTAGTCTCCTTCGGCTGAAACCAATAACATTTGAAGACTACGACATTCGGTGGGTTTTCACCATAGAATAGAAGTTCATAAATTGCTTCAACTCTCCCATAATACTCGGTACCTCCTTCGCCGATAGCAGATACACAACTGCATTTTCACCCACAAGATAATTTCCCTCATAGTCGGCCTTCCAAGATTGAACCATGCCTTTGGCTTCGTCCAGTTCTGCTTTCCTTTCGGTTCTTTCATGTTTTGTAACGGCCTATCACATAGCGCCTCCAGATCGACTCTAGCCTTAGTATTATCCTTTGACTTCCCATCTATGCCGAACAATGTACCAAAAAGTGCCTCGGCGATATTCTTCTCAGTGTGCATCACGTCGATGTTGTGTGGGCAAAGGAGGTCTTTGAAGTAAGGCAGATCCCATAAGCATCTTTTGTGAGTCCAGGCGTGCTTAGAATTATACCCCTTGAAGTACCCTGGACGCTCGGGATCTGGCTCGAGAGCGTTTAACTGATCCAGGGTCTGTTGGCCTGTCAATGCATGTGGTGCAGAGTTTTTGACAACTCTACCTCTGATGAAGTTCTTCTTGTCTTTCCTGAACTTATGGCGAGGATTCAGGAACTCCCTATGCATGTCGAAGTAAGAAAACTTGCGACCGGCCTGAAGCCAACGAAACTCAAGAGCTCCCTTGCATGTGGGGCATGGGAACCTTCCATGCACACACCAGCCAACGAATAGCGCATACGCCGGCAAGTCATGCGTCGAGTACATGTACCAGACACACATTATGAAGTTCCGTTTGCTATAGGCATCGTATGTCTTGAACCCATTATCCCAGGCTTCTTGCAATTCGTCCTTAAGCGGTTGCATGTACACATTCATATTTTTCCCCGGATAGTTGGGCCCTGGAATTATCAACGTCAGGAAAATGTTCTTTCTTTGCATAATCTGTCCGGGGGGGAGATTGAGTGGAAAGACAAATACGGGCCAACAAATGTATTGGGCTGCCGTCATACCAAACACACTGAACCCATCCGTGCTGATGCCGACTCGAGGATGCCTCGGATCTGCCGCTTTGTCACCATGTAATTCATCAAACTTTTTCCACGCAACACCATCCGATGTGTGTACAATCATCAGATTCCCATCTGCATCTAGTTCGGTTCTTTTGCCCGTTTTGTGCCATGTCATCTGTCTGGCCGTCTCTTCGACCATGAAAAGACGTTGAAGTCTTGGTACGATTGGCATATACCGAAGAACACTAACGGGGATTTTGGTCTGTGTCTTCTCACCCATACCGTTGTCTACCACAACATACCTGGAAGACTTGCAAATGGGACAACAGTTCAAGTCCGCATAGTCAAGCCTAAACAAGACACATCCTTTCTCACAGGCATGTATCTTATCATAGGGCATCTTCAGTGCACGGAGGATTTTGTCCGACTGGTACAGGTTTGCAGGCATTACATGGCCTTTGGGTAGAAAGCGTCCAAATACTGTCATCATTGCATCGTAGCATTCTCTGCCCAAGTTGAACTGAGCCTTCAGAGCCATTACTTGTGAGATGGCATCCAACTGACAAAGCTCAGTGTGCTCATGGAGCGGACGTTTTGAAGACTCCAACATTTCATTGAAGGCCTTTGCAGATTCCTCCATCTCCTCGTCCGAATCCCGAGCATCATCAAAGTCTTGCACCATGTTTTCCATACCGGTACCATGCTCGTCGGTGCGACGACGATCCACCTCAGCTCGGTCACGTTGGGCAGACTCACCATGAAATGTCCACACCGTATAATCGGGCGTAAAACCACTCTTCTGCAGGTGTTTGCCCATTTCAGCCTCTGTCCTCTTTTCCCAATTGCCGCACCGTAAACAGGGGCACCAGGTTTTCCTCTGGCCATTTGCAAATGCGGCTCGCACAAACCCCTTGGTTTTTGTGAACCATTCAGTGCTCCATTTGTTCTGACCAGTGTGACCGGTGTACATCCACGCACGATCACTCATCTTGACTTTCAGAGCTACTAGACACACAACAAATATATATATATATATATATAATTCACCATGTATGTATTCATCAGTTGATCTACTTTGTCAATTTTATTACGTCCATGCAACCTACACTCTAATAGGTAATGATAGGTCCTAATCCCACCCGAGTATGTTTAGATTGGGTTCATTTTCCCATGCTATGCCCCGGATCCTACGCAAAATTTCGGCAGCACCTCCTCGCTGTTCTCCTGATACACGTCTCTGCAATAAACAGAGAGGATGTGTACCCGGAGAACAACAGGGGAGGCACTGACGAAATATATGCGTCGGATCCGGAGCAAAGCATATGGGAAAACGAACCCAATCTAAACATACTCGGGCTGTCCATGGATAGTGTTGGACAATTCGAAAGAATCAAGGTTATAAATATGCAAATGCATGCATATTTATAACTATGACGCTTTCGAACGGGAGACACATATTGGTTACGCATACTGATGATTCAAGACACATATATATCTAGCTATCAAGTTTCATCGGAATAGATCAAATAATTAATGGGGGAGGAGGACATGTCATTTGTGCTCACCCACGAACGAAGGGGCAGAGCTCGTCAAACGCACGGCGAGGTCGTCGAACACCAAACCTCGCAGCGATGAAACAACTGCACATTTAAAACTACCCGATCAACACAATTATATATGATGTTTTTCATAACAAAATCGAAAGATATATGACCTAACTAATAATTCACAAATATATGACCCCGTCGGCTTCTGGAAGGCCAAAGAACACCTTTTCGGGGTCGGGGTCTCGGGGTCGGGGTGTCGGGTCGGGGTGCCGGGTCGGGGTCGGGGTGCCGTGTCGGTGTCGGGGTCGGGGTGTCGGGTCAGGCTCGGGGTCGGGGTGTCGGGGTCGGGTCGAGGTCGGGGTCGGGGTCTCGCGGTCGGGGTGTCGGGATGTCGGGGGTGTCGTGTCGGGGGTCGGGGTGTCGTGTCGGTCTCGGGGTGCCGTGTCGGGGTCGGGGTGTCGTGTCGGTCTCGGGGTGCCGTGTCGGGGTCGGGGTCTCGGGGTCGGGGTGTCGGGTCGGGGTCGGGGTGCCGTGTCGGTGTCGGGGTCGGGGTGTCGGGTCAGGCTCGGGGTCGGGGTGTCGGGGTCGGGGTCGGGGTCGGGGTCTCGGGGTCGGGGTGTCGGGGTGTCGTGTCGGGGGTCGGGGTGTCGTGTCAGTGTCGGGGGTCGGGGTGCCGGGTCGGGGTCGGGGTGCCGTGTCGGTGTCGGGGTCGGGGTGTCGGGTCAGGCTCGGGGTCGGGGTGTCGGGGTCGGGGTCGGGGTCGGGTTCTCGGGGTCGGGGTGTCGGGGCTGTCGTGTCGGGGGTCGGGGTGTCGTGTAGGTGTCGGGGTGCCGTGTCGGGGTCGGGGTGCTGTTTCGGGGTCGGGGCTTCGGGGTGTCTCCTCCTCCTCCTCCTCCTCCTCCTCTTCTTCTTCTTCTTCTTCTTCTTCTTCTTCTTCTTCTTCTTCTTCTTCTTCTTCTTCTTCTTCTTCTTCTTCTTCTTCTTCTTCTTCTTCTTCTTCTTCTTCTTTCTCCTCCTCCTCCTCCTCCTCCTCCTCCTCCTCTTCTTCTTCTTCTTCTTCTTCTTCTTCTTCTTCTTCTCCTTCTCCTCCTCCTCCTCCTCCTCCTCCTCCTCCTCCTCTTCTTCTTCTTCTTCTTCTTCTTCTTCTTCTTCTTCTTCTTCTTCTTCTTCTTCTTCTTCTTCTTCTTCTTCTTCTTCTTCTTCTTCTTCTTCTTCTTCTTCTTCTTCTTCTTCTTCTTCTTCTTCTTCTTCTTCTCCTTCTCCTTCTCCTTCTCCTCCTCCTCCTCCTCCTCCTCCTCCTCCTCTTCTTCTTCTTCTTCTTCTTCTTCTTCTTCCCCCTTCTACTTAACCTAAACCTAAACTAACCTAAACTAAAAACCTAAACTAATTAAAACTAAACTATTTAAACTAATTAAACCTAAACTTAAACAGAAAAAAACAAAAAAACAGAAGAAAAAAAACAAAAAAACAGAAAAAAGGGAGGAGGGGCTCACTGTGGGGGAGGGCCGGGGCGGGGCCGGCGACGGAGGGCCGGGGCGGGGCGGCGGGGGCCCGGGGCGGCGGGGGGGATGGGGGCGGTGGGCCGGGGCGGGGCAGTGGAGGAGGCGGCGGGGGGCGCGGGGCGGCGGGGGGCCGTGGCGGCGGTGGGGCGCGGGGCGGCGGTGGGGCGCGGGGCGGCGGGGGGCCGGGGCGGGGGGGGGGGGGGCGACGGGGCGGTGGGGCGGCGGGGCGACGGGGCGGCGGGGCGACGGGGCGGCGGCGCGCGGCGGGCGGCGGCGGCGGCGACGGGGTGGGAGGAGAAGGGCGAGGCGAGGACGAAGTGAGTAACGGGCGGGGGGTACCTGCCGTTAGGCAAGTGCCCTCTTTGCCGTCCGCCTTTCTGCCTCTTTGCCGTCGGTGGGCCGTTAGGATTTTTTCAAACGAGCGGGGGGTGGGGGCCACCACACTCTTTGCCGTCCGCCAGCGGACGGCAAAGATTCTTTGCCGTCAGCTGGCAGACGGCAAAGACCTGGCAGATGGCAAAGAGCTTCTTTGCCGTCAGCCTTTTCTTTGCCGTCTGTTTATGTGTAGCTGATGGCAAAGAGCTTCTTTGCCGTCAGCTAGCAGACGGCAAAGATCTGGCAGATGGCAAATTAGCTGATTCCAGTAGTGATACATGTACTACCATTCTTGGTAGACCTTTGCTTAGAACGATTGGTGCAATTATTGATATGAAAGAAGGAAATATTAGATTCCAATTTCCGTTAAGGAAAGGCATGGAACACTTTCCTAGAAAGAAAATTAAATTACCTTATGAATCTATTATGAGAGCCACTTATGGATTGCATACCAAAGATGATAATGCCTAGATCTATTCTTGCTTTTATGCCTAGCTAGGGGCGTTAAATGATAGCACTTGTTGGGACGCAACCCAATTTTATTTTATTTTCTTGCTTTTTGTTTATGTTTAGCAATAAATAATTCGTCTAGCCTCTGTTGAGATGTGTTTTTATGTTTTAATTAGTGTTTGTGCCAAGTAGAGTCTTTGGGAAGACTTGGGTGAAGTCTTTATGATCTTCCTGTAAAAAAACAGAAAATTTAGCGCTCACGAGATTAGCTGCCATTTTTTACTGGAGAGTGATTTTAGGTTGATTCTTTTTGCAGATGATTAATAGACAAATTCCTCACGTCCACCAACTTATTTCAGAATTTCTGGAGTTACATAAGTATACGTTTGATACAGATTACTACAGACTGTTCTGTTTTTGACAGATTCTGTTTTTCGTGTGTTGTTTGCTTATTTTGATGAATCTATGGCTAGTATAGGGGGGTATGAACCCTAGAGAAGTTGTAATACAGTAGTTTTAACACCAATATAAATAAATAATGAGTTCATTACAGTACCTTAAGGTGGTGATTTGTTTTCTTATACTAACGGAGCCCATGAGATTTTCTGTTGAGTTTTGTGTTGTGAAGTTTTCAAGTTTTGGGTAAAGATTTGATGGATTTTGGAATAAGGAGTGGCAAGAGCCTAAGCTTGGGGATGCCCATGGCACCCCAAGATAAAATTCAAGGACAACCAAAAGCCTAAGCTTGGGGATGCCCCGGAAGGCATCCCCTCTTTCGTCTTCGTCTATCCGTAACTTTACTTGAGGCTATATTTTTATTCACCACATTATATGTGTTTTGCTTGGAGCGTCTTGTATGATTTGAGTATTTGATTTTTAGTTTACCACAATCATCCTTGCTATACACACCTTTTGGAGAGACACACATAAATCAGAATTTATTAGAATACTCTATGTGCTTCACTTATATCTTTTGGGCTAGATAATTTTGCTCTAGTGCTTCACTTATATCTTTTAGAGCATGGTGGTGGTTTTATTTTATAGAAATTATTGATCTCTCATGCTTCACTTATATTAGATAGTCCTTTAGAACAGCTTGGTAATTGGTTTGGCTATAAAATTAGTCCTAATATGATAGGCATCCAAGATGGGTATAATAAAAACTTCCATAAAAAGTGCATTGAATACTATGAGAAGTTTGATACTTGATGATTGTTTTGAGATATGAAGATGGTAATATAAGAGTCATGCTAGTTGATTAGTTGTGAATTTGAGAAATACATGTGTTGAATTTTGCAAGTCCCGTAGCATGCACGTATGGTAACCGTTGTGTGACAAATTTGAAGCATGAGGTGTTCTTTGATTGTCATCCTTATGAGTGGCGGTCGGGGACGAGCGATGGTCTTTTCCTACCAATCTATCCCCCTAGGAGCATGTGCGTAATGCTTGGTTTTTGATGACTTGTAGATTTTTGCAATAAGTATGTGAGTTCTTTATGACTAATGTTGAGCCCATGGATTATACGCCCTCTCACCTTTCCATCATTGCTAGCCTCTTCGGTACCGTGCATTGCCCTTTCTCACCTTGAGAGTTGGTGCAAACTTCGCCGGTGCATCCAAACGCCGTGATACGATATGCTCTATCACACATAAACCTCCTTATATCTTCTTCAAAACAGCCACCATACCTACCTATTATGGCATTTCCATAGCCATTCCGAGATATACTGCCATGTAACTTTCCACCGTTTCATTTATTATGACATGCTTCATCATTGTCATATTGCCTTGCATGACCATGTAGTCAACATCGTATTTGTGGCAAAGCCACCATGCATAATTTATCATACATGTCACTCTTGATTCGTTGCCCATCCCAGTACACCGCCGGAGGCACTCATATAGAGTCATATTTTGTTCTAGTATCGATTTGTAATCATTGAGTTGTAAATAAATAGAAGTGTGATGATCATCATTAATAGAGCACTGTCCCAAAAAAAGGCCAAAAAAACGCCCAAAAAAGAAATAAAAGGGACAATGCTACTATCCTTTTTCCACACTTGTGCTTCAAAGTAGCACCATGATCTTTATGATAGAGAGTCTCTTATTTTGTCACTTTCATATACTAGTGGGAATTTTTCATTGTAGAACTTGGCTTGTATATTCCAACAATGGGCTTCCTCAAATGCCCTAGGTCTTCGTGAGCAAGCAAGTTGGATGCACACCCACTTAGGGCCCGTTCGGAAGCTGTCCACGAGCCAGCTTCCCTAAATTGCTGCGTGAAGCTAGCCCGAACGCTCCTGCTACAAGAATCCAGCTTCGCGGAGACGTAAATCCTGCAATGCAAATTTCTTGGAGATGAGGAGCAGCGCTAGACCATCTTCACAAAAACCAGAAGCGGGAGTTCATGGAAATTACAGCAAGAATGCCACCGCGAAGTGATGCTGCGTACCGTTTCGAATAGAAGAAACCTGCCCGAGCAACCGAGCAACCGAGCGTCTCGCTAACCAGGACCGAACTGGGCCAATAAAACCTGGCCCAAGGAGTGGCTGAACATGCCTTAGCCTGGTTTCCAAGATCACCAGCCCATGCGTGCGATAAGGAGCGGCAGCAGCCAGCCGAACGTTTCATACACCTTCAAGGAGCTAGCTGCCTGAATGCGGAGCAGGAGCCAGCGGTTTCGGGAAGCCAAAGAGCTTCCGAATGGGGCCTTAGTTTCTTTTGTCGAGCTTTCATACATTTATAGCTCTAGTGCATCCGTTGCATGACAATCCCTACTCCTTGCATTGACATCAATTGATGGGCATCTCCCTAGCCCGTTGATTAGCCGCATCAATGTGAGACTTTCTCCTTTTTTGTCTTCTCCACACAACCCCTATCATTATACTCTATTCCACCCATAGTGCTATGTCCATGGCTCACGCTCATGTATTGCATGAAAGTTGAAAAAAGTTTGCGATTACTAAAGTATGAAACAATTGCTTGGCTTGTAATCGGGGTTGTGCATGATGAGAGTATTTTTGTGTGACGAAAATGAAGCATAGCCAAACTATATGATTTTGTAGGGATAAGCTTTCTTTGGCCATGTTATTTTGGGAAGACATAATTGCTTAGTTAGTATGCTCAAAGTATTATTATTTTTATGTCAATATTAAACTTTTATCTTGAATATTTCGGATCCGAACATTCATGCCACAATAAAGAGAATTACTTAGAAAATTATGTTAGGTAGCATTCCACATCAAAAATTCTGTTTTTATCATTTACCTACTCGTGCATGAGCAGGAATTAAGCTTGGGGATGCTTGATACGTCTCCAATGTATCTATAATTTTTTATTGTTCCATGCTATTATATTATCTGTTTTGGATGTTTAATGGGCTTTATTATGCACTTTTATATTATTTTTGGGACTAACCTATTAACCGAAGGCCCAGTGCAAATTGTTGTTTTTTGCCTATTTCAGTGTTTCGCAGAAAAGGAATATCAAACGGAATGAAACCTTCGCGAGGATCGTTTTTGGAACAAACGCAATCCAGGAGACTTGGACTGGACATCAAGGAAGCGACGAGGCGGCCACGAGGTAGGGAGGCGCGTCGAGGGGGGTAGGCGCGCCCCCCACCCTCGTGGGCCCCTCGTGGCTCCACCGACCTACTTCTTTCGTCTATATATACTCATATACCCTGAAAACATCCGAGAGTACCACGAAACCCTATTTCCACCGCCGCAACCTTCTGTACCCATGAGATCCCATCTTGGGGCCTTTTCTGGCGCTCCGCCGGAGGGGGAATCGATCACGGAGGGCTTCCACATCAACACCATAGCCTCTCCGATGACGTGTGAGTAGTTTACCACAGACCTTCGGGTCCATAATTATTAGCTAGATGGCTTCTTCTCTCTCTTTGGATCTCAATACAAAGTTCTCCTCGATCTTCTTGGAGATCTATTTGATGTAATTCTTTTTGCGGTGTGTTTGTCCTGATCCGATGTATTGTGGGTTGATGATCAAGATTATCTATGAACATAATTAGATTCTTCTCTTAATTCTTATATGCATGATTTAATATCTTTGCAAGTCTCTTCGAATTATGAGTTTGGTTTGGTCTACTGGATTGATCTTTCTGGCAATGGTAGAAGTGCTTAGTTTTGGGTTCAATCTTGCGGTGTCCTTTCCCAGTGACAGCAGGGGCAGCAAGGCACGTATTGTATTGTTGCCATCGAGGATAAAAAGATGGGGTTTATATCATATTGCTTGAGTTTATCCCTCTACATCATGCCATCTTGCCTAATGCGTTACTCTGTTCTTATGAACTTAATACTCTAGATGCATGCTGGATAGCGATCAATGTGTGGAGTAATAGTAGTAGATGCAGAATCGTTTCGGTCTACTTGTCAGGGATGTGATGCCTATATACATGATCATGCCTAGATATTCTCATAACTATGCGCTTTTCTATCAATTGCTCGACAGTAATTTGTGCACCCACCATAAATTATGCTATCTTGAGAGAAGCCACTAGTGAAACCTATGGCCCGCGGGTCCATCTTCCATCATATTAATCTCCCGCCAACGTGCTATTTCTGTTGCCGTTTATTTTGCAATCTTTACTTTTCAATCTATACAACAAAAATACCAAAAATATTTATCTTATTATCTTTATCAGATCTCACTTTTGCAAGTGGCCGTGAAGGGATTGACAACCCCTTTATCGTGTTGGTTGCAAGGCTCTTGATTGTTTGTGCAGGTACGAGGGACTTGCCTGTAGTCTCCTACTAGATTGATACCTTGGTTCTCAAAAACTGAGGGAAATACTTACGCTACTTTGCTACATCACCCTTTCCTCTTCAAGGGAATACCAACGCATGCTCAAGAGGTAGCACACGGCACAACGATCCCCAGCAAGCCAAACAGATAAGTTTACCTCCTGTCCATTAGTGTTCTGTAAAGCTATAACTTTGCATGAGAAAATCTCGCCTCTCTTTTGAAACTTAGGTGCTCCCATCCATGACTTGAACGTTGCTTCAGTCAGAATGGTCGCAGTAGGCTTTGGTGAAAAGGAGCTGGCAGGGGGCTGGCTCCTCTGTCTGCTCCCCGGCAGACGTAGTTCTCCCGTAGACAAAGAGGTTGCCGGCAGGATATCCTGCCGAGAAAACTCGTTTATTGTTATTAAAGAGGCACTCCACCTCTGCATGGATGTATACATGCACGGGTTCCAGGCAAGGTTCATCTTTTTCATTCACATACTGATACAAGTACAAGCATTACAGAACACAAAGATGGACTCGAGAGATTACATTATTTGAATTAAAATTTGGCGATTGCCTACAAGTTTAAGATTGAAAAAAAAATAAGTGCTCCATAAACTCCTCTCCCTATCCCTCTTGTCCCAGGTATTGCGGTGGGAAGAGAAGAGGACGGGCGCCGCACCGGCACAACGCTTCCCCAATTCTTTTCAGGAGCTGGCGACCCCAGACTGACAAGGTCGGGAGTGGCAATGCTGCGAAGGAGGAAGACGTGTGGAGCACCTCGATAACCCCCCGGTCACCGCCCCCATGACCAAAAGGGGGCTCCAGCACAGGCACCGGCAGAGGAAGGCGCCGGAGCCTAGTCAGAAGGCCCCAAAAGGAAGCGGAAGCACCAGGGGGACAAGCCTTTTCCCGGCAGCTGGAAGAAACAGTGATGACAGGGCCGGGGAAAGGGGGAAGAGCCAGGCAGACGGGCAGCAGGTCGCCAGTACGAGACGAACGTGTCGATGCAGTCGTGCTCCTACTGGACGGCCTACCTCCCATCTTCTCCTTCTCCCCAGGCTTCATATTCATCAAGAGCGTTCCAAAGGGAGGTCAAAGCTCAAGTCCGGCACCTCCCTCGGTGTGACGACGAAAGGCCAGGACGGCCAGGGGGCTTGAGGTGCGTCGCTCCCCTCCTTGGCGGGCAGGAAGGCGTGCCTCTCATTGACAACAGCCCCAAGGCCTCCGAGAGGGGCAATGCTGGGATTACCAATGATCCCCAGCCCTGCCTCCCAGCCGAGCCTCGAAGAGACCAAGGGATTCGCCATGCCAAGGACCAGGCTCACTCCCCGAGCGCCAGCACCAACCTAGAGCAACAATGACCCCAAGCGGGAGCCCGGGGGATGGCCCCAGGCTCCTCTCTTCAGCATCGCTGGTGGAAGCAGAAAACAAGAGAAGAAGAAGGGGGATGCAGGAATGGATGACTCTGCCCTCCTCCGCCCCTCCCTTTTATAGGCCGGGCAGTAAGGGGCAGCTGCTCCATCAAAGGGTGACCACCGCCCTCCTCCCCCAATCAAGGCGGGCGGGCCCTCTCCAAGATGCTCTCCTGCGCCACGCGCCTCCGTTACCTACCCCGCACGATGCATGCAGCATGCGTGGCCAAAGGATAAGGGCGTGCGGTGGGAAGAGAAAAATGATAGTTTCTATCCCGTGCGTTAAAGCCATTCACGGGCCATCACTGGAGCAGCCCCACCACTATTGGCTTTACACCGCGCACGGGGAAATCGGAAATTGCCCCGAGATCAAGACTAATAAAGCAGCAATGGAAAGCTTAAGGGGCCAACCCCTTCGGAGATCCTGCCTGTGCACTTATTAGGCCCTACCCCGACGACACTGAGCAGCGCGTTTGGGGCAGGCCCGGGGGCTTTTGTCGGTGCAACAAACCTTGGGTCTATTGCCCAACTATGCACAGGCAGAAGATCAAGACCGAAGCACCAGCTCAAGTCAGAGGTCGAAGAGCCAAGAAACTTGAAGAACCAACATGCAGCTCGGAGAGACCAAGATCGAGCCAAAGGAGCAAGATATCAGCAAGAGACGGGCCTGCCTTGCCGGACAGGCGAGCCCGGCAAGGGGCAAGGCCACCACCAGAAACAAACGCCCAAGACTCCCCGGCAGAGCCTGTCGGGGCTCACGGCGTTTGAACCACCCCGCCAACCACTCCAACACGACTCATGTCGTTAATCAGTGCGGTGTCAAGCCGCAAGGTGGTTAAGTGGCAGTCGTTCGCCACATGGCAGCCATACCCTACAAAAGAAACCCACAGATGACACCCGTCCTGTGACGTGTCAAGGGACAGGCGCGGAGCTGGCAAAAGATCCCGGCAGGCCTTGCCGGGCAACCTATGATGTGACACCAAACGGTGCATTTAATGCACCCTGTTAGCCCGCAGAGTTAGGTATGATAGCACTGTTTGCTATCATATTAGTAGATAATGACCACTTTGCCACTATGGTGACCTCTTAATCTACAAAAGGAGGCCCATGGCACTCATAGAGGGGGTTAGAAGGTTGGATAGTTGATGAACCTAAGCCACCATAGGCGCATAGTCGCTGCAGCCCTGAGGCAGACCTTGCCGGGCAAGTGTACTACGCACCACCACACTCATTCCACCATCAATCCACCAAAGCAGGGGTAGGGTCTTACGCCTCGCGGCGGCCCAAACCTGGGTAAATTGCTTGTGTGCTCTCTGTCGTGCTGCTGTGCGCTGATCTGCTCTTTGTGCAACGCGACGTCCCCCCGCCGAACCAGCAAGGGGCCACCAGGCCCCATAGGTGGCCGTGGATATCATTACTAGTTGGTTCATGTTCATCACCAGATTGTGTTTCAACATCAGAAATAGAAATATCATTTGGATTTTCAGTTATGTCTACAATAGGTTTGCTAGAAGCATGCAAAGTCCTATCATCATTCCTTTTCTTTCTATATGGACTAGGTGCATCAATATTAATTCTTTGAGAGTCTTTCTCAATTCTCTTAGGGTGACCTTTAGCATACAAAGGTTCCTGAGTCATTTTACCACCCCTAGTCATAACTCTAACAACGTGATCATTCTTTTTATTGTTCGTCTCATTAAGCAAATCATTTTGTGCCTTGAGAACTTGTTCTACTTGAGTATTTATCATGGAAGCATGTTTACTAACAACCTTGAGATCATTAACAGTTCTAAACATATATTCACTCAAGCGTTCAATCATATAAGCATTTCGTTTCAATTGTCTACTAACATATGCATTGAAGTTTTCTTGTTTAACAATAAAGTTATCAAATTCATCCAAGTATTGACTAGCAAATTTAGTATAAGGAATATCATCTTCATCAAATCTATAGAGAGAATTTACCTCTACTACCTGTGTCGGGGTATTAAGAGCATGTATTTCTTCAATAGGTGGTAAGTTATTAACATCTTCAGCTTTAATACCTTTTTCTTTCATAGATTTCTTTGCCTCTTGCACATCTTCAGGACTGAGAAATAGAATACCTCTCTTCTTCGGAGTTGGCTTAGGAGGTGGTTAGGGAAGAGTCCAATCATTATCATTACTCAATATATTATTCAACAGTTCTTCAGCTTGTTCAACAGTTCGTTCCCTGAAAACACAACCAGCACAACTATCTAGGTGGTCCCTAGAAGCATTGATTAGTCCATTATAAAAGATATCAAGTATTTCATTTTTCTTGAGAGGATGATCGGGCAAGGTATTAAGTAATTGGAGAATCCTCCCCAAGCTTGTGGGAGACTCTCTTCTGCAATTTTCACAAAGTTAAATATTCCCTGTAAAGCAGCTTGTTTCTTATGAGCAGAATTTTTTTCCAGAGAAGTAATATATCATATCCTGGGGACTACACACACAACTAGGAGCAAGATAATTATACCATGTCTTAGCATCACCCTTTAAAGAGAAAGGAAACAACTTAAAGAATATAGTAGTAACAATTTTTTTCCTAATGAGAAAATAGGGTGGCTATATCATTCAATTTAGTAAGATGTGCCACAACAGTTTTAGTTTCATAACCATGGAAAGGATCAGATTCAACCAAAGTAATTAACCCAGGATGAACAGAGAATTCATAATCCTTATCAGTAACAAAGATACGTGAAGTAGCAAACCTAGGATCATATTGCATTCTAGCATTCAAAACAATTTATTTCAACCTGACTATTAATTTCTTAAGATCCTCTCTATCCTTACAAGCAAGAAAGTCCCTAGCTACCTCTACATCCATAACATAACCTTCAGGTATATCAGGCAATTCATATCTAGGAGTGCTAGGTATAATGGGTGTTTCAAAGTTTTTAGTTTTAAAAATTTCATCAGTTTCAACAATCTCAATATCTTTAGCTCTAGAAAGTTGTTCATCAAGAAATTCATCCGGTGGCATAGTATTATCAAGCAAAGCACTAGTATCATCATAAGCATCATTCATAGCAGAAGTAGCATCATCAATTACTTGTGACATATCAGAATTAATAGCAGGTGGTGGTGTCGCAAGCTTCCTCAAAACAGAAGGTGACTCAAGTGGAGAGTGTGATGGCAGTTCCTTACCTCCCCTCCTCCTAGAGAGAACGATCTTAGTTCTTGGATCTTTCAGTTTCTTGATAGTGATCAACGGATATAAATCCCAAGTGACTCCGCAAATAGATCTATGCTCCCCGGAAACCGCGCCAGAAAAAGGTCTTGATAACCCACAAGTATAGGGGATCACAACAATTTTCGTGGGTAGAGTATTCAACCCAAATTTATTGATTCGACACATGGGGAGCCAAAGAATATTCGCAAGTATTAGCAGTTGAGTTGTCAATTCGATGCCCCCGATTTAACCGTACACTAATCATACATGCAAGCTTGACCATACAAAACTCTAGACACAATTTGAAATAATACAAGGTTCATATTACAAGCCAGGGGCCTCGAGGGCTCGAATACAAGCTCAATACACAAGAGTCAGCGGAAGCAACAATATCTGAGTACAGACATTAGTTAAACAAGAATGCCTTAAGAAGGCAAGCACAAAAACAACAATGATTGAAGAGGCAAGGCCTCCTGCCTAGGACCTCCTAACTACTCCTAGTCTTCGGCGGCCTCCATGTAGTAGCAAGCACCATCGGGTAGTAGTACACGTCAGCGGTGGCATCTAGCTCCAGGGATCCACCAACTGGTTGCAACAATCGGAAAGAAGAAAGAAGGGGGAAAAGGGGTAGCAAAGCAACCATGAGTACTCATCCATAGTAGTCGCAAGCATCAGATCTATACTAAGTATGCATTGGTATCAAATGGAAGGGGTGTATCTGTGGACTGAACTGCAGAATGCCAGAATAGAGGGGAAGGCCTAGCCTATCAAAGACTAGCATCTTCAAGCAGCTCCAAGCATCTTGCAACATGTAGAAGAGTAAAGAATAGCAGTTTATATTTATCAAACATGTTGTAGCATTAACGCCCAGAGATTCTTCCTTGACTCCCTATGAGAAAGCAATCTCGGAGCCACATATCCATCGCATATCTCAAGTATCCATTTCTAGTTATATAAGATCCGGGTACAAGTCTGAACTTCCATTACCGTGGACACGGTATTCGAATATATATCTTCCCTGCAGGGGTGCACCACGATACCCAACACGCTCGATCACTCTGGCCGGACACACCTTTCTGGGGTCAATGCCTGGCCTCGGAAGATCAACACGTCGCAGCCCTACCTAGGCTCAGCAGAGAGGCCCCGTCGGTCTACATCCTAAGTGCCCCGGGGTCTTGGGCCCATCGCCCGTTGCACTCCAGGTCGTTGCGCGCAGGGTGGATACCAGTACCGCCTCAGATGGCCAGCACGATCCAACCGTGCCGCCATGCTGAAATGGACGTCTGACAAAGCTTCGGCTGATACTGCGACATCGAGGCCCATATCTATTCTCGCGTGGTGGTTAGTGCGTAAAGGCCAGAGGCCAACTCAGAACAAATACCCAAAATTGTCAGTGCATTGGGGGCTCGCGGAGATGAGCAGAGACTCACGATAATGTGACCCCGTCGCCCCATCTCATGGACCTACGGCAAGGGCCCAGACTGCCCGGCCCTGCCATGTAGAAAACTCGCGAGTGCTCAACGGGCCCGCTCGACTTTCACATCAACTCGCGGGTACCCCTCAGGGCCAATGGTCTCAAGTAAAGTCAAGGTAACTGTGTGTTCAAACATCAAGGGGCAAACCCGAGGAATCACCCATGGAGGATTCCACTCAATGTAATCATCAAGGTAAACGTAAGAGGATCCACCCTCGAGGTTCACACTTGAGGTGTTGCACGACAGAGCCGTATCGGGAATGGTGAAAGAGGAACCACCCTTGTTAACCACGACCGAATAGCCACACTATAGAATTATCATCAGGAGTGCGTTATGAGGGATCACCCTCGGCACTCGATAGTAGCTCTGCAGAGTCGAGCAACTAAAGGGGCGTGATGTGATGTGAGGTGTCGGGCCCTGGTCGTCAATCACGTTGATCGAGGCATCGATGATGAAGCAGGGGCAACAAGGACAAGTGGGGGTCACTGATGGATCACTAACCAATCTATACTAAGCAGTTTAGGATAAGCAGGTAAGGTACAACAGCAGGTTACAAAAGTAGGCTATGCATCAGAATAGGAGCAACCAATAACAATAGCAAAATCTAATGCAAGCATGAGAGAATGGAATGGGCGATATCGGGATGATCAAAGGGGGGCTTGCCTGGAAGCTCCTCTGAAAGCGAAGAAGGGGTCGTCGTCGATGTAGTCGATCAGAGCGGCATCAGCAGCGGTCTCGAGGTCTACCGGAGAGAAGAAGATGGGGAAGAAATTGTAAATATAAGGCACACAAATGCATGACAAGACAATAAGCAGCAGTAGACGTGTTCTAACGCGGCACTACACGCTACCGGCGAAGGGAGAAACATCCGGGAAAGCTTTCCCGAAGTTTTGCATTTTTCGGACAGATGAAACAGAGGGGGAGGGTTGCAGGTTCACTATGCTAGGGACATGTGACAGATGAGCGGAGAGCGTATCCGGATTCGTCTCATCATTCTGAGAAACTTTCATGTACAAAGTATTTTCATCCGAGTTACGGATTAATTTATATGACTTTCCGAAGCTTAAACAATATTCTGAAATTTAATATTAATCCTAAATAAACCAGAATATACCTATTGTACCAACTAGGATCTAGCCCTAGTGGATGACAAGTGGGGTCCATGGGTCTAGTCAGCACGCACAGTCAGTAGTTGACTGGGTCAACATTGATAGTCAACGTTGACTAGTCAAACTGGGCAATGGGGCCCACTGTCATAGACTAGTTTAATTAAGCAGGTTTAATTAGACTAAATATGTTCATTAGGCTAATTAATCAAAGTTAATTAGGTAGTTAACTAAGCAAATTAATTAATTAATCAAATTACTAACTATTAAATAATGATTTTTATTTTTTTTTCATTTTCATTTTCTTTTAACAGGGGCATGGGGCCCCCTGGTCAGTGGCACAAGGCTAGGGCTGTGCAGCCCAGGAGCGGGCGCCGTGGCACCCAGAGGGGCACCGGCTAGCACGGCGCCGACGGGGGAAGGGACGAGGTCAGGCCGGTGTAGCAGGGGCCGTCGCCGGACGGCGGCAGGCAAAGCGGGGGCTGCGGGGCGGCCCTAGCTGCAGTAGCAGTTCAGGAGCAGGAGCGGCGTCGGCAGGTGCGGGGGCGACGGGCGCGAGCCGGGCGAGCCCAGTGCGCGGCCGGATCGCGGTGGCCGTGCGCGGGCACTGGGACGGCCGCAGTGAGCGCGAGGACGCGGGCCGGAGCGCACACACGCAATGGGGGCTTCACGAGGGGGCTCACCAGCCCTGTAGAGGTGCAAAGGCACGCTTGGGGGAGGGCCGGAGTAGCGGGGCGACAGCGCGCGACGGCGACGATGTCCAGCTTGGGGAGAGAGTAGCGCGAGGGAGAGGCGGGGACGGGGCAGTCCGGCGGTGACGGGTGGCGCCAATGACGGGCGCTTGGGAGAGGCGGCGGGTCGGGACGAGGCCAACGGGGGTGAGGCGGGATCGGGAACGCTGCCCCCTGATCCAGATCGAGGGAGGAAAGTGGAAGGAGCGTGGGGGCGTGGGGGAAGTGGGGGGATCGGGTGGTTAGGGTTCGGGGTGTGGCCTAATAGGCCAGGGGCAGCGGGGGTGGGCCGGCTGGGCCGCATGGGTGGCTAGCTGGGCCACGGCCTAGTGGGGGAAGGGGCTTCTCTCTCCCCTCTTCTTCTTTTTTTGCTTTCCCTTCTTCCTTTATTTACTTGAAATTTGAATTTGGAACCGACTTTGAATCAACACGAGCTTAACGCAGCAAAAATAATGACATGGCACCATTAGCATGATATTACTGTAGCATAATTATCCGAGTGTTACAATTCTCCTCCACTACAAGAAATCTCGTCTCGAGATTTAGGAGGTAGAAGGAAACAAAGCGGGGTATTCTTCACGCTGTCGATCCTTGCGTTCCCAAGAGGCTTCGTCTTCAGTGTGATGCGACCACTGGACCTTGAGGAACTTGATCACCTTCTGACGTGTGCGGTGTTCAGCTTGGTCGAGAATGCAGACTAGATGCTCTTTATAGGACAGGTCTTGTTGCAACTCGAGCACTTCATGATCCACTGCTCGGATTGGGTCCTTGAAGCAGCGACGGAGCTATGACACATGGAACACATCGTGACCCTGAGAAAGGTTCGACGGAAGTTCCAACTGATATGCCACTTTTGCACGCCTTTCGAGAATAGTGAAAGGACCAATATAACTACGAGCTAGCTTGCTCTTGATCCCGAAGCGGTGAGCACCCTTCATTGGTGTGACTCAAAGATAAGCCTTTTCGCCAGGTTGATAGACCATATCTTTATGATGACGGTCATAATTACTCTTTTGACGCGACTGAGCAGTTTTGAGGTTCTCGCGAATGACGCGGACTTGTTCTTCGGCATGTTGGATAATATCCGGACCGAAGAGTGGACGTTCCCTAGTTTCTGACCAGTTCAGAGGAGTTCGGCACTTTCGTCCATATGACACTTTGAAGGGAGCCATCTTTAGACTAGCTTGATAGCTATTGTTGTAAGAGAACTCAGCATACGGGAGAGATTCCTCCCATTTCTTGTCAAAGGAAATAACACAAGCTTGAAGCATGTCTTCAAGAACTTGGGTGATATGTTCAACTTGTCCTTGAGACTGAGGGTGAAAAGCAGTACTGAAAGACAGATGAGTTCCCATAGCTTCTTGGAAACTTGCCCAGAATCTTGAAGTGAATAAGCTGCCACGGTCTGAGCTGATTACCGGCGGAATACCATGAAGTGAAACAATTCTGGACATATAGAGGGTTGCCAGCTGACTAGCAGTGAACGTTTCTTTGACGGCCAGAAAGTGTCGAACTTCGGAAAGCCGGTCAATGACGACAAGAATAGCATCATTACCTTTCTGTGATTTGGGAATTCCAGTGACGAAGTCCATTTCAACATGGTCCCATTTCCATTCAGGAATAGAGATAGGTTGCAGAGTTCCAGCAGGCCTTTGATGTTCTGCTTTGATACGACGACAAACATCACATTCAGCAACATAGCGGGCAATATCTTGCTTCATGTTTTACCACCAAAATCTCTGACGAATGTCTTGGTACATCATGGTACTACCGGGATGAATAGACAATGGAGTGTCATGAGCTTCTTTCACAACCTCCTTAGTCATATACAGGTTGTCTTTTGAAGGAACCACTAGGCGACCTTTAAAGAATAAGGTGTCATCATCTTCAAGAGTGAAGAATGAGGGCCTTCCTTCTGCGAGGTAGCGCTTAATCTTCTCAACTTGAGAGTCATATTTCTGCAGCCTCTTGATGCTGTCTGCGAGATCTGGCTCGACAACTAGGGTATTGAGGGAACCCTGGGGAACAACACGGAGGTTCATCATGCGGAACTCCTTAGGAGGGGGAGCAATTTCACCAGGAGGAACAATATGGAGGTTCAGCTTTCTGAATTCTTCAACAAGCGAGGGCTGAACTTTTCGAACCTCGAGGTGATTGCAATATGACTTGCGGCTCAAAGCATCAGCCATTACATTAGCCTTGCCTGGTGTATAGGAAATACCCAAGTCAAAATCTGCTACCATCTCCATCCATCTCTACTGACGGAGGTTCAGGTCTGGCTGGGTAAACAGATACTTCAGACTTTGGTGGTCGGTGAAGATCTCACAATGATTACCGAGAAGGTAATGTCGCCACTGTTTCAATGCATGTATAACGGCAGCAAGCTCGAGGTCGGGAACTGGGTATGTCACTTCGTGAGGGCGCAACTAGCGAGATGCATATGCAATCACTCTGCGCTCTTGCATTAGGACACAACCTAATCCTTGACGTGAAGCGTCATAGTAAATGACAAAATCCTTCTTAGTATCTGGAGGAGCAAGCACTGGGGCAGAAGTCAGCTTGTCTTTGAATGCTTGGAAACTTTCCTGGCACTTTTCTGTCCACTCGAACTTGACACCTTTGTGAAGCAGACCAGTCAGGGGCTTGGCGATCTTGGAGAAGTTCTCGACAAATCGACGGCAATAGTTGGCGAGTCTGAGAAAACTTCTGACTTGTTTGACATTCTTCGGAGGAGTCCAATC